>NW_022992187.1:892429-1453037 GCF_902827175.1 Gymnodraco acuticeps
CGTTACGTCCGCGGAGCCGTTACGTTAAGCCCCCGCTGATTGGTCCAAATTGACCAATCCACGGACTTCCTCACACACTCAGTGCAGGCAGCTCTGCTGATCTCTCCTCCCTGGCTGCAGGCTGATAACAGACAGTTGGGATCGCGGCGAAATTCTCTCTGCAGACCCGTTCTCTCTGCAGACCCATTCTCTCTGCAGACCCATTCTCTCTGCAGACCCGTTCTCTCTGCAGACCCATTCTCTCTGCAGACCCATTCTCTCTGCAGACCCATTCTCTCTGCAGACCCATTCTCTCTGCAGACCCGTTCTCTCTGCAGACCCATTCTCACTGCAGACCCATTCTCTCTGCAGACCCATTCTCTCTGCAGACCCGTTCTCTCTGCAGACCCATTCTCTCTGCAGACCCATTCTCTCTGCAGACCCATTCTCTCTGCAGACCCATTCTCACTGCAGACCCATTCTCTCTGCAGACCCATTCTCTCTGCAGACCCGTTCTCTCTGCAGACCCATTCTCACAGCGTTTATCAACCCTTTTCTTACTCAATATCAAGCCACACTTATTGTTTTTACTTTGGCTGTGACTTTGTGTGTGCTCAGGGTGAGTTTGGCTGTGTTTCGCTGTGTTTCGCTGTGTATCGCTAAACAAGGAAATCACACCTCCACGGAGCTCAGCGCGATTCACAACGTCCCGACTGGTCCCGACCAATCGGAGCACACTGGGCTCACAGGGAGGGGGGGCAAGAGCTGCAACGGGCCGTTTAGTGGAGAGAGTGAATACACGTAGTTTACAGAGATGCTGTATGCGAAACAATGTGACTTTGGAAAATTGCACAATGTAAATCTATTCTAGTAGACCTCAACAATGGAATTATGATCAGTGGAAATGGCCATGACATGTGACCTTTAAAGCAAAAGCAGCACATCTTCACATGTAAGCTGGAACTGTGTAATATCTTTGAACATAAACCTCTCAGCAAAATAAATAATACATTCATTTTCTGTTAACCCACTCATGGTTTTAGTAACTTCACCAAACAATTATATTTTAATATAACATATTTGAAACATTCGTCCTAAGTATTGTGTGTCAAAATCAGAACTTATAAAGTAACTAGTAAATAAATATGTAAAATAATTGTATTGGAGTAAAGAGTAAACATGTTGATTCCAAAATGTAGCAGAGTAGAAGTATAAATAAGTCTATAATGAAATACTTGAGTAAAGAACAAGTACCTTAAATGTGTACTTATGTACACTACTTGGGTTAATGTACTTAGTTACTTTCTATGTGGTGTCCGTTATGGCGCGTTTCCACTGCAGCGGGTAGCCCCGTTTAAGCGTCCTTAACCGTCCTCAAGCGGCCAGGCCGGTTTTTGGTGGCGTTTCCATATAGCCTAGTACCGGCCAGCGGGTACTTTTTCCCTCTTTTTCCGGCCTCATAAAATCGTGGTTCCCTCAGACCAGGGCCAGGGCTGAACTAGTGACGTCAACACTCTCGACTGCTGATTGGTCAGAGAGAATCGTCACAAGATCGCGCGCGAGATCATCCCTAGCGTCGCATATATATCTAGAAGCAAGCTTGCAGCATTTTTATACACAGCATTTTGTAAACGGATGAGCTACAAAAATGGCTACGTCTAATAAGAAAAGCACACCGTGGTCGACCGAGGAGGTGACGACGTTCCTACATCTCATTGGGGATGATCAAATCCAGCGGGAGCTCGACGGAACAACTCGAAATGTGAACAAAAACAAAGCCGATCGCCCCGCCTACACTGCGTTGCTACCCCAGGTCCTAAACTGTAATGGAAATGCGCCACGGCCTGGGCCGGCCAGCGAGGCAGCCCCGAGGCCAGAGCGAGGACGCTTAGGGACGCTTAAACGGGGCTACCCCGCTGCAGTGGAAACGCGCCATTAGTGTGAACTTGGAACTTGGAAATATGATGTCGCCCTGTGTCCTGGAGATGCTCTGAATGGGAGTCAGTATGAACACAGGAAGTAACACATGTACAATAAGAAAGGTTAGAACAAAATCAAAACAAACATGTGTACGGGTGAACATTGTTCATTTGAAGAATAGTTGTGAGAAATGCAGCTGATAGACCCTGTGTGTGTGTTCTCCTGCAGACGGCCCTGAGGCGGCCCAGGTGATCGGGGATCCTGCTGTGGAGGTGGACACCAAGGTGGTGCTCACCTGCTCCGCCGCCTCCGTGCCCCCCGCCAACTTCACCTGGAAGTTCAACGGCACCAAGACCGACGTCAAAACGGCCCAGTATCAGATCGAGGCGGCTCGCTACAAAAACACTGGAATGTACATGTGTGAGGCGCACAACCCCGTCACTGGCAAGACCAGCACCCACACACACACCCTGTCCGTCAAAGGTGAGAGCCTGCAGGAACACACACCCGATCTTCAGAGAAACTCATATCAGCTGCACACAAGGATGCACAAAATGTATTACCAATGCAACTTCCTTTACGGCAACTTCTGCAAGAATGGGTTAGATGTGCACTATCCCAGAATGATTCAAACATATATAACTTCTCATCAGATCTACTGACTCAAAGGTAGTTCACAGAGTGGGGCCGGTATATTCTGATGACCCTGCATATGACATATGTGTTGATCCGTGTTGATCAAGTGGGTGGTTTGGCAGACACGCCACATAGCAATATTTGTGATCAAGCACTGAATGGGACCTACCTGGTTAAATAAAGGTTTGAAATTAAATGAAATGAATGTAGCATATTATTTTCGATGGCTTTATTGTATGATCAGTATGACAGATGAGCAGATCGCCACTGCGCTTTCAACTAAAGACACAGCCACGCAGAAACTGCGGCATGTGTACGGCTCCTTATGGGTACTGCAATTTGTGAAGTGCCGGAGCGACGTTCCGTTGCTCTCCGTCAGAACTGCACCCCTGTCAGACGAGACATATACCACGTGATGACACGTTAGGCTTGTGTTGTGTTCAAGGACCCTGACCTTGGCCAGGAAAAACAGGCCCTCGCTTGTTTAATTCTTCTTTTTTTTTGCGTGTGTTTATAAATTACCTCGAGGGCCGTATCAAATGGTCTCGCGGACCGTATACGGCCCGGAGGCCAGAGGTTCCCCACCCCTGCTTTAGTTCATGACAGGAAACCTGTAAAACCAACAATGACGTTCATTCTAGTGTTTTGCAATAGGTAAACGTTACTAATTATCTAGACCAGGGGTCGGCAACCCCTGGCACGCGTGCCAGCATTGGCACACGGCACCGTAACCAGTGGCACACTAGGAATAAGTGTGCAAAATATTTAAATTGTATTTTCGGATCATGAACGAGACCGCCGCCAGAGCGCGTCTTCCCGTTACCTGCAGAAGGAAGCCATGCACGCAGCGCAGCCCCGCTCTCTTTAACTCCAGGTGACTTTCTGCCGCTTTCCTCCGTGGTGCTGATGTTTTCACCACGGAGGAAAGCACTTCACTAATTGCAGTACCCATAAGGAGCTGTATACATGCCGCAGTTTTTGCGTGGCTGTGTCTTTAGTTGAAAGCCCAGTGGCGATCTGCTCATCTCTCATCGAAATAATATGCTACAAAGGGGCGGACTGGCCATCTGTGTGTTGAACTTCCCTGTCGGCTCCCAGTCCGTAGTGGAGGAGGGCAGAAGCAACAAGCTTCAGGTTCAATAACCCACTTTAGCTTCAATGACTGGAGAGAGGCGAGCTCTTCTTGGGAGGCCGTTGCATTTATTTAGCTGTTCTTCTGTTTCACAAAATACATCACAGACCTCTGTTTTTCTGCTTCCTCGTTTCACTTCCAGAAACATACACACGCTCCCTCACTGTCGCTCTACCATCCACACACTCACATGCACAAGCCACACCCCTCTCTCTCTCTCTCTCTCTCTCTCTCTCTCTCTCTCTCTCTCAATTATTTAAATGTGCTTGTTAAATTCGGCACCATACGTTGCGCTGACAGGTCCACACACTGCTTCCCCGCAGCGAGGCTTCGCCCGCCCTCCTGCTGATAGTTCACGAGCGTCAAGCTCCACAACCGCCCCCCCCCCCGTTGATAATTCTCGATCGTTGGCACGCTGATACCAATTTTTTTTTTAAATGGCACTTCATATCAAAAAGGTTGCCGACCCCTGGTCTAGACTGTGGAGGCCTGCCATACTCTCCACAGTTTCATAGAAATCCTAAAATATTTGTGTACTTCCCAACTTCTGTAACATACAAACAGCTAACAAGCTAATTCTAGAGTGAATGTACTCCAGAGGATCCCTTTGGGCAGGGGTTCATAATGTGGTTGTGGTTTCAGAGGAAGGAGCGCTGGATGAAGGTCTCTCAGACGGAGCCATCGCTGGGATCGTGATCGCAGTCCTGATCGCTCTCGGTGCCGCCATCGCACTACTCTTTTTCTGCAGACAGAAAGTGCCGTGAGTACTTTAAATCTTCATCTGGACTGTGTGTGATGACTCTGAGCTGGGTGTGTGTGGGGGGGGGCTCTGCGTGCAGCTGCTCCTCCTCCTCACGGGGGTTTCAGGTTCTTTGTTGAAATTGTGTTTTTTTTCTTTGTTTGACTTTGCCAATATGATGTAAGATATCGCTCTGTAGAGTACCTGTAACAATCCCTGGTTTCCACATGACAGTTGACACAGTTTATGTGTAAGCATACACACATGCAAAAACAAGCACACACTCAAGCTGTCACAACACTAACGCAACAATAACAGTCACACCCATCATTTAAGAGCCTTTGTTGGTTTGAAATGTCTCTCAGCAGAATCCCATTCACTGAAAAAAACAGAAACAAATATTGTTTAAATATTTTTATATTTTTAGGGAACCAAAAGTATCACTTCTGTTCTTTTAAAATAAAACCGCTTTAAGATGTATATTAACACAGAAGAGGGAGTGTGTGCAGTTTGTCCCAGCGGGAAATCAACTCCCTAAGAAATAGTTTGTTGGAAATACACACCCCCGGTGACATCATTTCAACTAATGCACACCCGTCAGCTTGCTTCAAGGATTTTGTAGAATGTAGACTCATACTTGATGGGAGTGTGCTTCAGACAAAGTGCCTGTGGTCTAACATCGTCTGAACTCTGTCCATGATAGATTAGATTATAACTGTGGAAACGACATCATCAACTAACTGAATCTTTGATTCTGTCAAAAGCAGTAGCTCTTGATAAACTGCAGATTGGTTTGCCATGTAGACTTTAGAGATCACAGTCAGACGTCAGACCTGATCTGAGACTTGACAGCAAAGATCTCAATGCTAAGTTTTCGGGTGGGAAGATCCGGGAACAATACAACTATGACAGGAAGACCCTAGCCTCATCCCAATACCCCTCCTCGACTCCTCCTTTCCCTCACTCGCTTCCCTTCCTTGCGTCTTAGCTCCGCCTCCGTAAGATGCGAGCGAGAGACACGAGGAGGTGACGCGAGGACAGAGGAGTCCTCAGGTATTAATTGGGATGTCCTCGTTCACTCAAACGTCACTCTTAAACGACGTCTGTTAATGATGACATGTGCACAGCTGTATCCCCTCTCATCGGGCTTAACTGAAGAACCCTTTAGAACCGGCTCATTTCTGGTTAAATATGTATTTAAATAAGGGCTGTCAAGTTAACGCGTTAATAACGCGTTAACGCAAAAAACAAATAACGCCACTAATTATTTTAACGCGATTAACGCATGTGTATTTTTTTTCCGCGGCCGCCCCGTAGTTTCAGAGCGCATCGAGTTTAAAATACCATCTACAAGCTGATGCTGACAGCCCCGCTCCTGCCGCCAGCTTGTGGCAGACCACACTTCCACGCTCACCGGCAGGTACCGACTGGCTGTTGGGAGGACCGGGAGGGTGTGTGTATGTGTGGCCCGAGCGAGAGAGAGACCTTACGTGCATTGTTGTTGTTAGCATCTGGTGCTAGCTAGCTGCGCTAACTGATATAAGGAGCTGTTTAAATGAAAACAGAGGAGCGACATTTCGCCACAACTGCGCCGAGCACTTGACTTTATGCAGGAAGCCAGACAGTGGGACATTGTACGAGAAGTCAGCACACTCAGCACGGATAGTGCAACATGATTGCAGCGTCCAGGCAGCTCCCGTTCGAGCATATGCCTTGAGTTGCACATAGCTCCAACGATCCATCACACACACACACACACACACACACACACAACACACACACACACACACACAACACACACACGCACACACACACACACACACACACACACACACCACACACACACACACACACACACCCACACACACACACACACACACACACACACACACACACCACACACACACACACACACACACACACACCCACACACACACCACCACACACACACACACACACACACACACACACACACACACACACACACACACACACACACACACACACACACACCATTTGTATTGTATTATTGTATTAGAGAGGTTCCAGATTGAATTGAGGCGAATATTTGTAATGTTCAGAGGTTGTTGTGTTTAATATTCATGAGAATATTTGTCATTGTTCAAATGATAATAAACATTAGCATAAAGCGTATTTGTCCACTCATATGTTGATAAGAGTATTAAAAACTTGAAAAATATTCCTCTAAGGTACATTTAGAACAGATCAAAAATGTGCGATTCATTTGCGATTAATCGCGATTAAATATTTTAATCGACTGACAGCCCTAATTTAAATGAATGAATCTTTCTCTTGTTAGTCAAGGAATTCAATGATGGTTGGTCCTGCTTTTGTGTTCCGTTTTGGTGTAAAATGTAGCCTACATTTAAATAAAAATATAATTATAGTAATGTGAAAGCCTTTTAGAAATGAATTGCACATAATAATTCCCACGGAGCTGTGAGCACTTATACATTTATGTGACGCTTTTCCACTCATCTTCCAGTTGTCGGTTTTCCTCTGTTGAAATGGACCAGCTGTGAAGGTGGGGGCGGGGCTTTTATACGCGAGTAGTGAAAACACTTCCGCGTAGTCTGCTCGCATGTATCCTCCCTTTCGTCTCCTCCCGCACCCCTCCTCCCTCACCCCTCCTCGACTCCTCCGTGTGCATTTCAGCTATTGGGACGTCCTTCAAAATGGCGTGTGTTGATCGATTTCCGGGTCAAGTCCCGGAGGAGGGGCAGAGAGGAGTCGAGGAGGGGTATTGGGATGAGGCTCTAGTATCGCTCACAGTATGAACATCTCACTGGGTTGGCTTGGGCATTAGCCTAAAATGTAGAAAGATGTTGACGTAGACAGGACTCAACTTGACTTTGAGCAGCTCTTGCAGGAAGATGATTCACGGAGCGTAACGAGCGTCAGCAGGTGACGTGATTTAAATCTGAACAAAGTGCTTCTTCCCGCCAGCGAATCGAGCCGGCCCTTAACGACCGGCTGTTCTGTGATTCTCCAGATTCTCCAGATGACCAGTCCGCGGAGGGTGGAAAATACATACCGGAAGTAAACAAAGACGTGCAACGGGACGGTGTTCACACGGGAAACAAAACTTAAAATATTAAATGAAACAATCTCATCTCTTAAAAATCACAACTTATTAAGAATTAAACATTCACAAACTTATAATTATGTATTCACATGTTTAACTCTGTTACATGTGCACGCAACGGACAGAAGAGCGTAGGGCAGAATCAGGAGGGAATTCCGTCTCGTAGCGTTTGTGCACTGTTTTGAAATGCCGCTCCTAAATTACCCTTCTTC
The DNA here is from genome assembly GCF_902827175.1 of Gymnodraco acuticeps. Classification (NCBI taxonomy): domain Eukaryota; kingdom Metazoa; phylum Chordata; class Actinopteri; order Perciformes; family Bathydraconidae; genus Gymnodraco; species Gymnodraco acuticeps. The sequence goes on from NW_022992187.1 coordinate 900,154, forward strand.
GATAAAGCCACGCTCGCATTGCAGATGAGACAGATGGACTTTGAATTGGAACAGATACAAAAATAATCATCCTCCCACTCGGAGCGAAAATTATATATTTTGGGCTTTTTTGCTTCTGCCATAATTGCGGTCTTGTGTGTGCGGACTGTCACTCCTGTTGACACGGACAACGTCAGCAAAATAGTGTCCACTGCCCACCAGCCACGCCCCCACACAAGGGGTCACGCCGGCCAATCACAAAGCTTTGGTGCGTTCAAGTGCATTATTCTGGCACAGGAAGATTATGTTATAGGACATTAACGATAAAACAGAATATTGTTGTTCTATTTTTAGACACATCTCGCGATCGACTGGTTGGGCACCCCTGTCCTACACCTTCCCTTCTGGCCTCTTTTTACAGAGCTCTTGCCAAAGGGGAAGATATTTCCATTGAGTACTGGTTCCAAGTGCTCCATTCTTACCATCGCACACGTTGGTGACTGACCACTGAAGAGCTGAGCATGAACAATGACCAACACCACACAGACACACACACACACACACACACACACACACACACACACACACACACACACACCACACACACACAGGTACACCTGGGGGGGCACGCCCTGTTCTCCCTGATCGAGCCTGCTGAATCAGAGAAATGGAAACACAAGTCAGGCAGGACCTCAAATATACCCTGCAGACATCTCCAGAAACGATCGTGTCTCTGTGTGGTAACCTACCCACACACACACACACACACACACACACACACACACACACACACACACACACACACACACACACACACACACACACACACACATATCATGTATACATCATTTCAGGGGACATTACATTGACTTACATGCATTTCCTGGAGACTTATCCTAACCTTAACCATAACCAACACATGCCTAACCCTAATCCTAAACCTAACCAAGTATTCACCCTAAAACTAATGATTCCCCTTATGGGAACCTCCAATTTGTCCCCATAAGGGAAGCCAGTCCCCACACGTGACTATGTAAACCGATTTAGGTCCCCACAAGTATAGTAATGCTAGACCACACACACACACACACACACACACACACACACACACACACACACACAGTCTGTCAGAAGTGAACGAAAAATGACCTCACTACACAGCAATGTCCTTGTCCTGCAGGTCTAAAACTAAAACAGGTTATTTTCAAGTTACAAACGCAGTTCTCCAACTGCCCAACCCCCCCCCGCCACACACACACACACACACACACACACACACACACACACACACACACACACACACACACACACACACACACACACACACACACACACACACACACACACACACAGCCACACAGACCTGTTGAGTGGGGGTTCCTGGGAAAAGGATGTAGTAAATCAAAATAAAGATCTCCTTCTGTGATAATCAGAGCCTGTATGAATGAAACCACGCCCTACACCCTACCCCTACACACTCCCCCTCCGTGACAGAGAACTCCGTGGAGTGACACTCGCAGCTCAATGAGCTTTATAATAAAATGCACACATTTACCTTTTTCTAGACTAAACACAGGTATGATCCTAAGTTAAAAACATATGAGGTTATCATGAGTTTGTTAAAGGTGACATGTCATGCTTTTCCGGTTATTACCCGTCCCCTTGTTGTTATGAAGGTTTTTATGCATGTAAATGGTGTGCAGAGTCAAAACCCTCAAAGTACACCATGTAGCGAGTAAAACTCTAACACAGAAAATACCTCCCCAAAACGCCGCGTTGGAGATACGTCACTGTCCATTTGATTCTTCCGGGGACATCATGATGTCATGTCGTACCCGGAACGAAATGGACCAATCCGTGGAGCCGTTACGTTACGTCCGCGGAGCCGTTACGTTAAGCCCCCGCTGATTGGTCCAAATTGACCAATCCACGACTTCCTCACACACTCAGTGCAGGCAGCTCTGCTGATCTCTCCTCCCTGGCTGCAGGCTGATAACAGACAGTTGGGATCGCGGCGAAATTCTCTCTGCAGACCCGTTCTCTCCGCAGACCCATTCTCTCTGCAGACCCGTTCTCTCTGCAGACCCGTTCTCTCTGCAGACCCATTCTCTCTGCATCTGCAGACCCGTTCTCTCTGCAGACCCATTCTCTCTGCAGACCCATTCTCTCTGCAGACCCGTTCTCTCTGCAGACCCGTTCTCTCTGCAGACCCGTTCTCTCTGCAGACCCGTTCTCTCTGCAGACCCGTTCTCTCTGCAGACCCATTCTCACTGCAGACCCATTCTCTCTGCAGACCCATTCTCACAGCGTTTATCAACCTTTTCTTACTCAATATCAAGCCACACTTATTGTTTTTACTTCGGCTGTGACTTTGTGTGTGCTCAGGGAGAGTTTGGCTGTGTTTTGCTGTGTATCGCTAAACAAGGAAATCACACCTCCACGGAGCTCAGCGCGATTCACAACGTCCCGACTGGTCCCGACCAATCGGAGCACACTGGGCTCACAGGGAGGGGGGGCAAGAGCTGCAACGAGCCGTTTAGTGGAGAGAGTGAATACACGTAGTTTACAGAGATGCTGTATGTGAAACAATGTGAGTTTGGAACATTACAGTATAAATCTATTCTAGTAGACCTCAACAATGGAATTATGATCAGTGGAAATGGCCATGGCATGTGACCTTTAACATCGCAGTTTATCAGTGGATGCTTGCTGGAACTACTTGTTAACAGCGTGTTTCCTGACGGACACACACAGCGTGACTCCGGTCAGGTAGAGACCGGTCTCCAGTCAGCACCGATGCAGACTCGCTGTTTGAGGGCTTGATAGCCCACTCCCCCTCCACACTCATTGGTTTGGAACAGCACTTAATGTGGTGGACCCTCCGCGTGAACGGAGGGGTAGGGTGGAGGGGTAGGGTGGAGGGGTAGGGTGTAGGGGTAGGGTAGGGGGTAGGGTTGTTTGGGATTGGGCCACACACACATACACACACACACACACATACTGTATACATCGCTTCAGGGGACATATCATTGACTTACATGCATTTCCTGGAGACTTATCCTAACCTTAACCATAACCAACACATGCCTAACCCTAACCCTAACCAAGTCTTCGCCCTAACATTAATGATTCCCCTTATGGGGACCTCCATTATGTCCCCATAAGGGAGGCGAGTCCCCACACGTGACTGTGTAAACATATGTATGTCCCCACAAGGATAGTAATGATAGGCCACACACACACACACACACACACACACACACACACACACACACACACACACACACACACACACACACACACACACAGAGAGAGAACAGGAGAGGATTAAAGGATCAGTACCCCCGGTTCGTACACAACCTTTAATACTTCATAATAAAAGAGCCATAACAGATTGGTCAAAAAGGTTAAAAATCCATGCAGCAGATATCGCCTTTTTTTAATTCCATACATTTTCTCCCTTGTCAAAACGTGCCGCCTTTATTAGCCAATGAATGAAGGAGAGCGTGTGATGCTAGCAGCAGCAGAGAGGTCTCATTCCTCCTTCTTTCGCTCCTTCATCTCTGGAGGACACACTAACTCTGGAGACACTGGGCGCATTCACACACACACGGAGCAGAACACACACTGACATGTGGAAGCAACACAAGCCTTACAGCTTTAACGCTTACACAGAAAAAGATAATAAGATACTAAAGACAAATTTAGCAACTATAAGACTGACGTTTAGTTTAAAACAAATTGCTAAATATCCAAACACTCTCTTAAACATACCCTTAGTCATGCAGGATTAAGTGTCTGTGTGTGTGTGTGTGTGGTGTGTGTGTGTGTGTGTGTGTGTGTGTGTGTGTGTGTGGTGTGTGTGTGTGTGTGTGTGTGTGTGTGTGTGTGTGTGTGTGTGTGTGTGTGTGTGTGTGTGTGTGTGTGTGTGTGTGTGTGGGAGAGAGGGAGGGAGTTTCGGTGTTTTGAGATTACAGGCGTGCTGCATTCCTTCACTCTGCTGTCAGTCACAGCCACAAAAACCCACCTCTTCCTCAGACAGGAAGTGTGTGTGCTGCAACTTTCATGCTATCAAATGCCAACAGTTGTGGTCTGATGGCGGCCTGATGTTTCCTCACTGAGCTTCCAGTTAGTGACCTGATGATTTTGTCCCTTTGCAGGAGTAATAAACATTTTCAAACCACTTTGAACCCACCTCTGATGCAGCTGTTAGCTTGCGACATGCTAACAGTCAACATGTGACATGCTAACTGTGAGGGAGGGGGGCTGTGTCAAGGAGGTCCTGGTTGGTGTTTCTCTGGTCATCCACAGACTTCAAATCAAATCAAGTTTTATTTATAAAGCACATTTAAAAGAGATTTTTGGTCGAGCCAAAGTGCTGTACAGCACATGTAATAAAAACACATTACTACAATCACAATAAAAGACAACACATTACAACAGATATAAAAAACACAGGGACAAGTCAGGAGTCGTGCTCCGCTCTGACTAGAAGGCCAGGACTTCTGGTCTATGACCTGTGACCTGTCCCAGTGCATGCTGGGAGGTCCTGGTCTGGTGTTTCCAGTGTTCTCTTGTCCTGCGTCATCATCATGTTAGGAGGAAAGTGCTTTTCTGCTTTGCAGTCAATGCATGAATATCAAGAGAAAAAGGGCATCAGTGTACGTTGACTAACAACTCATTTGTTGTGAACAGTCAAAATATTTGTTTCATGGTTTCTGTGTGATTTTTAAACTAATTTCTGTAGTTATGTGGTACTATTAAAGTTGGGGAAATGATAGTTGTACAGTAAAAATAACAATCCAACTGTAATTGTCATAAAACACTGAGACTACCCTTTATTTATTATAACAATAACCACAACATATTTATTCTTTGGATGTTTTGAATAAAACAGCTTTTTCTTTAAAATAATCGTCGCCCCCCTAAATGTCATTTGCACTACACACACTACAGCCAAATCAATATCACACATCTGAATCTTCTGCTCATGTGAGAAAGCTTTACGTTCAGATGTCCGATATTGATTTGGCATTGGTTAATCTAGTAACTCATTCATTTATTAAAGTGGATTCAGGGTTGAACCAAATGAGTGGTGACACACAGAGGCAGCAGTGTGTGTGTGTGTGTGTGTGTGTGTGTGTGTGTGTGTGTGTGTGTGTGTGTGTGTGTGTGTGTGTGTGTGTGTGAGGGGCGAGGCCGGGGCTCAGAGAATGGAATGGTTGAGGAATGTCACTGTCATGTCTGCACTCGTCTTCCTCAGCTCTCGTTAGTGTCGCTCCTCGCCTTTATCTCTCTCGAACACTCCACTTTATCTCCTCTCTTGTTTCAGTGTGTGTTCATCTTCAAACCATTTTATTCCCCGCCATAATGTTTGAGTAGCAGCCCGACTAACTATGAGTCGTGATGTCTGGATTTAAACGGAGAAGCGTCAGCCATTGTGAATCGGCCCTCAGCTAGTTCTTAAAGTATAATGGAATATGGCCCACACCTGAATGTTCTGCTTGTCTTATATTGTACTTCTTATATGTAAACATATATTACTTAGTAGTATTCATGTTTTAATATTAAATACATTCAGTCAATTAAAGTTGAAAACATAATCAAATCGTAGTTGATAAAAGTCCAATAACTTATTTAAATGAGCAGCTGAAATACACGCTTCATATCCCCCCTTATGATAAGGAATCTGAGGCTCCTGTATTAAAGGATGAGCTGCCAACAAGATCAAGTAAACCCTCTGGAGAGCTGTGATGTTTGTTTCTTAAAGCATATTCAAGTCTCAAGCATCATTTCCCTACATTTGATAGATGTGGCTAACTTATAACTTAACTTATGAGGTGGCAATATACCTCACCTCTAGTGAGGGGCCCAGACCTTGGTATGTTTCTCTGTGTGTGGCCCTCAGTGCAAACAGTTTGGACCCCCTGCTCTAAATGATTTAGCAAAGCTATAGGCTGATGTGGAGGCTCTGAGTCTGCTTTGTGTTTCCTCTATGTAACTCTTTCTGTTTGAAGACACTTTGTCTGTCCTCATCAAAGACTGGGTCCTCTCCTCGGCTCCTGTTGTCTGACCGTTGACCTTTTCACAATGTTAGTTATTAAGTTGTCTCTGAACGTGTGTTTCAGGCGCTGAACAGATTGCTGAGATGTGCACTAATAGGACCTTAAGGAATTAGACAAGGAACGTTTATTCATATTTTAAATAGATTTATGCGTTCTAAATAACTGAAACACATTGTCAAAGATCAGGGTTCAATAGATATTTATTCAAAATCTCAAAAATAATGCCATAACTGGTATTACATGTCTTCATTATTTCTAATGTATTTTAAATCTAGACATGGGGAGTAGTCTTTTATGTTCTTTTTTTGTTTGATTTGCTACTTGTAAGGTTGGTCTTACATTTCATCCCCAGCCTGAAAAAGTGTTTAATGTTTGCAGCCCTCAGTAGGAGGAGCCTGCCAGACGGCCTCACATCACTGAATCACTTCCACATGAAATCTGTCAGAGATATTACCTGACGCCACGTCTTCATTCTTTTATTAGTTCCAATCTGCTCAATGTCACTCCTCGTCTCGTTATTGGCCTGATTACACCCAGCTAGAACCTGATAAATATTGTTATTGGGTGATACGTTGAGAACATCTCACTCAAACCATTCCCACTCTGCTGTGTCTTCTTCTAAATCCTCAGACTTCCTGAAGTGAAACTGTTCGGAGACGCCACTGGCTTTTGTTTCAAATTGCTGACATGAATGTTTGAGCAACTTTGAAAAGTTGAGGAAGTTGAAATGCAACAGCAGCCATCTCTGCGGTTTGCATCAATGCGTGTGTGTGTGTGTGTGTGTGTGTGTGTGTGTGTGTGTGTGTGTGTTTCTGTGTGTGCATTGAGATTAAATCATCCTCAAAGCACGTCAAGGAGATGATAAAGCTGTCCGTTAGTTTGATGTGTCAGTACGTCAACAACCACAACAGTTTTTCAAAGAATGTTCTCCAAACACAGGGGAGGTTATTGCTGCTGATAATAATGTGAGCCAAGATATCAAAGCATTATCCATCCCTCATGTCAAAATATTAGTATGTGTTAGTATCGTATTCAAGCCGTTAATCATGGTACGCTGTGTCGCTGTAAAGTGGTTGTGCTGATATCTTCCTCTCTCCTCAGGGTCGAGTCTCCGTACTAAAGAAGTTCCTGCACACTGCTGGTGAGTCTCATGACAAGCAGACATAAACTGCTGAATAGAAATGTAACTAAATGCAAATATGTTATTCTGATCCGAACTATGTTAGAGTAAAGACGGTTGTAAAGGGAGTGCTGGAGTGTGTCCCTCTCATCACACACGGCACATGTGTATTTATGTATGGCCAGTGGTGGACAGAACCTACCTACATTTACTCAAGTAAAGTACCATAGTAAGGTTCTTGTACTTTATTTGGGTATTTCCAATTACTGCAAAAATAGTACTTATTACTCCACTACATTTATCTGCTAAAGTTAGTAACTTTGAGCGCTGACAACATCAGGTCAAGGACCTTTGGAAATCAATAAAGTTATTATAATGTTTTAAGCATGCGATGAATGAACTGTGTTTCTACGGGCCTTCATGTGCTCCCAAACACCATTGATGTAGTAAATGTATAGTATGTATGTTGTTTTGATTATATTTATTGATCATGAAAGAATGAATGACTTTGTATACTGCAGGGTAGCTTGTGGATTTACTCCAGGTGGAACTAAAGTCTGATTTAACACTTGATTATATTTCACATCATTCATCCACATCTGTGAAGTAACTAAAGGTATTACATACATGTAGTGAAGGAAAAGTACATCATGTACCTCTGAATTGTAGTGGAGTAGAAGTACAAAGTAACATAACATTGTAGTACCTCAAAAGTGTACTTAAGTACGGTACTTGAGTAAATGTACTTAGTTACTTTACACCTCCGGCATTACTCATCCACCTTCCTCTATCCATCATACACCCTCTGAGGCACGTGTGAACCTTTATATATACAGTCTATGGTGTGAACACATTGAGGGATTTTGAAGATAGGATATAATATTATATATCGATTTGATATATAATATTCCAAGAGAGTGACCACACACACTCCTTCTCCCATGCTGTGTGTGTGTGTGTGTGTGTGTGTGTGTGTGTGTGTGTGTGTGTGTGTGTGTGTGTGTGTGTGTGTGTGTGTGTGTGTGTGTGTGTGTGTGTGTGTGTGTGTGTGTGTGTGTGTGTGTGTGCTTTGAGCAGTCTCTGTTGAAACAGTAGTCACCAAGGCTGCCTCCTCTTGGTTGGCCAAACAAAGCTGGTGAAGTCACATACAGTGTGTGTGCAGGTTTTTAAATGTGTGTGTTTCCTTCATTTACATGAGATGATAAGATAGAATTCTTAGTTTAGTGGCCGTGATGAAAAGATATATACAGATATCATTTTACACTAGTACGTCTTCAAAATTGATAACAAGCACTAGCTAAACTTTCTTAGACAATCTGATATGAAATATTTTAGAGGATACATCAAGATCCTCTAAAATATCTTGTGTGTGTGTGTGTGTGTGTGTGTGTGTGTGTGTGTGTGTGTGTGTGTGTGTGTGTGTGTGTGTGTGAGTGTGTGTGTGTGTGTGTTTAAAATTAAAACAGGAGATATTTGCAGCTCTGCTCACACTTTCCTCTCTCATTCCTGTTTTTAGGAGATCCTGGACAAACATCAGACCATTTTGTCTCCCATGATGCATCTGTACAGCCGGGAGAAGCGTCCAGTTGGACCCAGCTGGTTCAGTCCAAGCCCTCGCTAAACCATTTCCCATAATTCCCCTCTGTCTCTGTCCCTCTCTGGCTGGCAAGGACAATGGAAACTTGATTTTTCTCAAACAACGGATTCTATCAGTTTGGATTACGAGCTGCAATCTTCTGATCTACTTTGGGGTTTTTTCAAAGCTTTTTCCACTTTCGCCCACTATCACTGGATCCTCACCTCTTTCTCTTCCTCTCTTCCACCTGGTGCTAACAAACGTCATCCTTCACCCTGTGTCCTGCCACTTCCTTCAGGAAGCTAACAACACGGAGAAACAGAGACGTTTCCTGCACTGAAGCTGACAGGCGATGAGTGACTCTCTTTATGCTGCTTGAAACCAGAGGAGGACACACACACACACACACACACACACACACACACACACACACACACACACACACACACACACACACACACACACACACACACACACACACACACACACACACACAGGCCACACACGTTGACAATCAGGATTCAGGGGTTGAATAATATCTGAAGTTTGTTGGTGCTTTGATTTATCTCCCTCTCTGTGCCAGGCGGGTCCCCACCCGGTGGGGGGGTCTTGAGTGCAGCGGATGTTTCACAGTTTAGTCTTCCATTATAGGACATGTTGATCCTTAATACCTCAGGTTTCACAACACAGACGCTCAAACTACTGAGCTTAAGGCTGAAAACATCTTTAAACATCTGGAGGTTTTGGGGTACATTCACTTCCTTAAAGACTACCTGCCAGCCAATCAGAAACAAGTACACCTTTAACTATAATTATTTTGAACTGGGTCTTAATGGTCTTAGAGTGATTTCACTAACATTGGGATTCCTTAACTTAGTTGAAAAGTTCACCACGAAAAACTGTTAATGTTCTTCTGAGAAACATAGCATTGTATAACCTTCGCTATGAATATCAGCTTCTAAAATACATTATCAGTCAGGCTGTGATGTCTAAAAACAAGTTACAATAGAAATAGATACACACATACACACACACACACACACACACTCCTTCATCTTCACTGTGATGTGGGTGTCTCCCTCTCCTGCTTTACCTTCATCCCCCTTGTTTGTGGTCCAGGATCCTCATCTCACACTCCTTCCAGTATGTGGAACACATGAGTGGAAAGGTGGAGGTAAATGTTTTAGGCGGCACAGACAAGCTTCAACATGCAGGGGTGAGTCAGGTGGTGAAGGTGAAGCAGCATGTTTTCAGTTTCTGAGGGAAGGTGAGATCCATGGCGGTTCCTTTTTAAACCACTTTACCATAACAGGGTGGAAGTTATTTTAAACTATGTTTTGTAGATTGATTATTCACCTTGGTTTTTATCTGAAAATGTAAAAGAAATCAAACAAATTAGTATTTAAATCAGCCTAATATCACTAATCTGTCTTTACACTCCGTCCGCATTCCCCTGCAGCGCACAAAAAAACTAAAAGAGCTCCACTTCCTGTTCTGTGAAGTTCAGTTTCTCGGTTAATCATATGTGTGCTTTTTATCATCGGACTTGAGATGGTTTCTCCTGGCTCTGCTGTCATTGTATGGTTTGTGTTGGTAGGTTGTGTGTGATCTCAGACTTCCACCTGCACTGATCTCCAGTGAGAGAAGTATTTATTTGTTTCCAAAAATTCTCAAAGTTGCTCTTACTGAATTTAAAAGACAATGTATCATTTTCAACATATTTATTTCTCCAGTTTGGGATAACACACAGCACAGAATGTATTCCTAACATCTGTTGTCCTAACGCAACCTGTGTGTTTGTTTGAAGATGACACAAGCTGCCTTGATAAAAACTGCCCTGACTGTAAATAATAGAAATATACACTGTAAACAATGTGTGATACTTTTGGAAATATACATGGTGTTTTTATTTCTTATCATGATGATAAAGCTTGTTTTTGTTCTCTTGGCTTGTTGTTGTTTACAGAAACCACCTTTGAAATTCCTGTAATAATCTTTAAATAAATGTCCCCAAGGTTAAATGTATGTCCAATGTAACATCCTTGTAAAGCCATAAAAGTTGTGGAAATATTTTCCTAATTTTGCCTGGTTTGTTTTTCTCTATTTATTCATTTCATTGTGTAACACCTGGAACTCTTAACAGCCAATCAGAGTCTTCAAATCTTCAAACTATCCAATCACCAAAAGAAGCAAGCCCTCTCTTTCAGTATGCATACGTGTGTGTTGGTGGGGTTTTCTCTAAAGTCAAGGAAACTAGGGAGTGGCAGTTAAGGAAAAAAAGAAACATCCCATAGCCACACACACACACACACACACACACACACACACACACACACACACACACACACACACACACACACACACACACAAACCTCAGTCGTGAGAAGTAACTTTATCTCTCAGCTTTAAGTGCTTCTCCTACAGGCATTGATTGACAGATATCACAGTTTGAGAATTGAACAGGAGCTAGATTTTGATATTCCTCTTTTCTGATGCTTAAAAATTGTTTTAAACTTTTGCTCCATTGCCATAAAGCAGAGGTGGCGAATGGACGAAATAGCTTTACTTTCTAAAAATATTCTCCCAAGGTCTAACAAAGACAGAAGACCCACACACAGGCTGAGCTGTGTCCGGTCACTGTGCTCTTTATCTGCGGTCAGGTTAACCTCCTGATTACATCTTCCTTCAAAACACCCCCAATATAAAGCTACAACACACACTCCCCCCACACACACACATTCACCAACACTAAGCTAAAGGCGGCTAATGCTGGGCTACAAAGGAACTACAGCACGGTCACATGACTTCACGTCAACAACGCTAAGGTACAGGCGGCTAATGTTGGGCGTGATGATGTTTAGTCATCTCATTTAGACACTTGTTAGCAACCTCCGTTTTTTATTCACCAGTGGGGTATTTACTAACGTATTTTATGCTGTAAGGCGAGGCAAGGCAAGTTTATTTATATAGCACCTTTCAACACAAGGCAATTCAAGGTGCTTTACAAAAATGAAAGTTGTTGTTTGTTGTAGAACAAAACGTAAAAATCTCACTTGCTTGTGTAAAACACAGAACCAAAAAACGTTGGCCTTCAGATCAGGGCATGGGAAGTGATGAAATCCTGACTCATCTCTGGGTTTCTAAGAAGATTCAGATGTAGTAATACATCTTTGGGGCGGTGGCGAAGCCCATAGGGACTTGGCTTGGCAACTGGAAGGTCACCAGTTCAAGTACCGGAAGGACCAAGTGCTACCGAGGTGTCCCTGAGCAAGGCACCGTTCCCTAAAAACTGCTCCCCGGCTATGGGCAAATAGCAGGGGCAGATGGGGCTCATAGCCATGGAAGGCAACCCATCTAGGAGAAGAACATTCTGAACTAAAACCAGGACTGAGAGGAGTTGCGCCCCCTAGTCCTTAATCAGCATAGTAAAGCCAACCATGAAGAACAGAGTCATCCCAAATCCTATACTTCCAGCGGCGGGAGTCCGCAGGAACATCGCAGCGGATGGTGAACTGGCCAGATGTATGGAGAAGCGACGATGGAGGACTCGTCTGAGGACGACCTAGAGAGAATACCAGTTGGGCTGTAATGTAACGAAATCTGTCCAGCTGATTCAATATCTGCTTATGTTAAAAATATTTAAAAAACTATAAATGATATTAAAATTATTGTTTGAATGACATTCAGTCCAGTTATCTGGGCTCTGTTTATTCTGTCTGAGTAACCTTTAGGTACAACATAAAGTACAATCCTCTCCTACACAAAATACATTTCTCTTTCAGGAATCTCCAATAAATCCTGGGGCAATGGTACGGCGTGTTGTGACTGTAGCACTGTGAAATGTCAGATACATGTTTGAGGTTAGCCGCAGTCAAATACATGTCCTGCGGAAACAAGCTGTGTGTGAGAGTAAATGACTTCTGGTTTCAGTAAACACACAGCAGAGTAACACACACACACACACACACACACACACAAAGTCAGCGTCTGTTCACATCAAAATGAAAACTGGTTGTCGACACACCCACACATCGAAGGTCATCTTTTTTGTATGAATCCATGAAACCTAATCCACTTCTGTCACATTGTAGTCTGCAAACTGCCATGTGTTTGTTATTTCCATCTCTAACCTTCTTCTCTAAAAGCTTTCATCTTGTTTTGGCAACACATCCTTTATGTATCAGTGCTGGGAGTTGAACTGACCACAATCATGGTCACATGACCAGCTAAAACGTGACCTTTCACTTCTGCCAGGTGTCAATAAATGGAGTGTCTTTTCCCCATGTAACCCCACTTGATAAACATATAGATTAACACCGCAGAGCTAGCACACACACGCAGAGTCTCTGAATGTCACATGCCTCTCAAACTCTGGCAGGTCAAAGTGGGGCATGTTTGTTAAGACGTTTATTTTCATTAGGGTGAATTCTGGCTTTTCAAAGCAGGTGTGTGGTGAGCCCTCAGAAGAGCTCTAAAAACGATTGTAGAGAAACCCCAGAGTTCATCGCTAACATTTGTTATCACTTGCCGTACAAGAGGGTCAGAAGTCTACTTGCCCAAAGCTGATTTTTACTTTCCCCTTTACAAATGTGAGCAGAGATGAGAAGGATGTGAGATGGCTCACTCAGTTCCGGAAAACCCCAGTGTCTATTTCAGATTCTGTTGTTGTGGTTTGGTTTTAGAAGCTGGTACAAGAGGCTGCAGACAGTTTTCTTAACTGTGGTGGAATCACTGTCTCTCAGACTGTAAAGTGTTCTCCTTTCACTTTGTTATTCAATATTTAGGATTTTTAATTTGTATTAACTGCTTAGAGCAGGCGGTCCAAACTGTTTGCACTGAGGGCCACACACAGAGAAACATACCAAGGTCTGGGCCCCTCACTAGAGGTGAGGTATATTGCCACCTCATAAGTTAAGTTATAAGTTAGCCACATCTATCAAATGTAGGGAAATGATGCTTGAGACTTGAATATGCTTTAAGAAACAAACATCACAGCTCTCCAGAGGGTTTACTTGATCTTGTTGGCAGCTCATCCTTTAAAACAGGAGCCTCAGATTCCTTATCATAAGGGGGGATATGAAGCGTGTATTTCAGCTGCTCATTTAAATAAGTTATTGGGCTTTTATCAACAACGATTTGATTATGTTTTCAACTTTAATTGACTGAATGTATTTAATATTAAGTAATATATGTTTACATTAATATATTTAAGAATAGGATAATGTCACTACTCATGTAGTTGCTTTGTACTGCTCTTTACTAAGTGTGCAGAGCAATGTTGATTTAAAATGGCAGTTTGAAGGTTGGATATATTAATAATTGAATATGTAAATGAATAGAGTGGTGCAGTGACGAGTCCTAAAACCAGGAAGTGAGTCAGCATTTTACCACTTCCTGTTCCCTCTACTCAGAGCCAATGGGATTTCTACATATGATTTTGGAAAATAGCTGGAACTAAGGTCTGTGGTTGAGACATGTTGAAGAGACGGATCACGTTTTGTTCTACGACATAAAATCATCAGCAGGGACCCCGCTGGTGATTTCTGAAGAGTTTACGTGTCTGAAAAACGATGGTTGTTACCAAGTGGCTGAATAGGATTACGCCGAACATGTAAACACTCCCGCTAAGTTTGTTTGCCCCTGTTCTGCTTGAAAGCAAGTACCTGCCTCCTGCAAACTGTTAAAATAAACGCTTCAACTTGTACCATTTTGAATCTGTATTTTTGAGTATGGATCTTAAGTTGACGTGACGTTGAAGTCTTGCGACCCTGCTGTACTCGGTGTCATGTCTCGGAAGCTTATCATGAGAGTGTATTCTTTATATTAGTTTCGTCATGTCCCTTTGTTCTGTGCCCTGTCTTATTGTGAAAAGTCATTCTCCCTCTCGTTTCAGAACTCCATGCTCCCCGCCCCTATGTGTCTCCTGTGTTCGTGATTGGTTTCCCCGCCCTGATTGTTTCCACCTGTTCCCCTCACCTTGTGTATTGTGTTAATCCCCACCTGTCCAGTGCCAGTTCGTTTTCTTACTCATGACCACGTTCAAGCCTGCTCCATGGTCGTATCCCGTTTTCTCATGCTCAAGATTATTGCATTGAGTTTTTCCTCGGAAGAGTGATTTTGTGTTTCTTGTTTTTGTTACTGTGTAAATTCCAGTAAAGTCTTTATTTTTGAAAACCACCCGAGTCTGAGTCTGAGTTGTGCATTTGAGTTCATGCCTCTGAGTTCACCCCCTGACAGTCGGCTGTAGTTCCTTTATAGCATAATGTGTGCATTTTGCTTCTGGCGATTCGATTTATGATTCGAAAATGATAAAAGTAGGGTAGACATGTGGATATTATCCGGCTGAACAAAACGTGCATTTATCTAACAGGTTCGTTTTCCACAGACCTTATTTCCAGCTATTTTCCAAAATCCTATGGAGAAATCACATTGCTTTTTTGTCGAGGGAACCCATGCAGCTTACTTCCGGGTAAATATGTCATCCCTGCACCGCTCTATTCCAGTTGTAGAATGTGACTATTAAAAAGACGGTTCTATTTGTAATACTTTCCATTTTTATTGTCTCATTTGGTGGCATCAATGTGTGCATTTGATACAGATACAGGAACCCCCCCCCCCCCAGATCAAATCCCAATTCAACCCGTGTATTAGTAAAGTTTCTCTCTCGAAAGTTGACACCTGACAGGAGTGTCAACCTTCAGGAGTCATTGTTTTGTCCAGGCTTAATCCAGCTGACATGTGAGCTCCTGAGTCTGTGCTCCACTGTGAAACACACTGTGAACACAGACTTGACTCATCGACAGTCCCTCTGTCAGACTGTCGACTCAGCGCCTGGACAGAACAGATCATTCATTAAAACACAGGGTCTTCATTAGCACAGTTACTGTCGCTTTCAGGAAGACAGAGAGAAAGCAAGAAATAAAAGAAATATGTATCCAAATGTCGAAGTACCCTTTAAACCTGCCGAACCCGTAGCAACGGCTTTCAGCAGCTCTGTGATGACATGTCGACAGTGAAGCTGAAGGGTGTTCCCGCTCAATGCAAATAATAACACAGCACTCAACCTTTCCACAGTGTCAAGTTATTCAGGTTCAAAAATCAAAAGCATGGACCAATGACAGGCGGGTAGGGCTGTGTTCATCCAATCAGGTGCAGGGTGAGGGTTGCTCAGCGGTTAACCTGTTGTGGGGTAAACTGAACCTGTTTGAAGGCTCGGCCGAAACCAATGAGAGGAGAGAGAATTGTATGACAGAGGGTTTCACAACAAGTAAGAAAGGTTTTCATTTTTACTACGATCCTACACACACACAATTTTGTTGTGTGTGTGTAAAGGTACAGCTGGCAGGACTGAACACGCCCAACGCATTTACTCAGGAATGTGTGTTACCTGTCTTTGAGTCAAAACTAAGCCATGCAGGGGGGGGGGGGGGGGTGTCCTTTCTGACAAAGAGTTAAACCCTCACTCACTCTGGTGCTGAACACCAACAAATAACTTTTTTATTGTCTACTTAGCATTTTGCAAGATGTTTTACCTCTTGTGTCATCTTTGATGTTTTTTTCGCTGTAGAAAAATAAAAGATATATGCAAGAAATATTATGGTTTCTCCTGTAGCCATTTCCCACAGATCGGTTCAGCATGATGTCCACTGTCCAGCGCCCCCTTGTGGGAAGCACTTTATAAACTGGATATGTTTTTCCTCTTAGATGTAAACTGTCAGTGAATCCACATTCACACACTCCCACACTGCAGGCCTGTAGCAGCAAGTTACAGAGGTGTGTGTGTGTGTGTGTGTGTGTGTGTGTGTGTGTGTGTGTGTGTGTGTGTGTGTGTGTGTGTGTGTGTGTGTGTGTGTGTGTGTGTGTGTGTGTGTGTGTGTGTGTGTGTGTGTGTGTGTGTGTGTGTGTGTGTGTGTGTGTGTGTGATTACAGGGTAGAGTAATAATGGCCTGCTGTGGAATGGCAGCAGGATTTCACCTCAGTTAGAACACTTCTTGTTTGTCAGTGCTGAGGCGGACAGATGAGCTCACACTGATCTGAGCTCTGTTTACACCACTATTTCATGTTTCTAAATTCCCGTTTATATATGTAATGACTGACTATTATATTTTCAATATTATGATATGATTTAATCTTTTGTGGCATACTATATTAGACTCTTTATGGTCATTGTTTTCGTGGTCGTCTTTCTACAGTCTGATTCACTTCCACACTTTATTGATTCGTTGTCATAGGTTACTGTCACATATCCTCTAATAACAAACCACAACTGACACCTTGTGGTTAAATGTGTAATGCCACCTCATCATCACTGTCTGTAGCAAAGGCAGATAAACACATGATGTTTCAGTGATTTCAAATATGTCATGTTGAAGCACAGGCCTCTCGTCTCTATGCATGAGCTCACCAGCAGAGAACTTTGTTTTTCTTCAGACATTCTTTCAATAGCCCTGAGATCTGGCTGCTCTGCTTCTGATTTGCACATCTGACACTGTTGTCAGGTTTTACATCCTGTATTTAATCTGTCATGATTATTGAGATAGCGAGCAATGGTACTAGAGGTTTATGTGCTGTCAGGCACTACTTCAATTATTGTAGACCAATCATTTACTTACTCAGCCACTCATTCCTTAGAGATGTGTCCCTGCATCCAGACCATTCTTATTGTCTATTTTTCATCAACAAATATGTTATGTGACATGATGGCATTTTCCCCCAGTTGAATAATAATAATAATTTAAATCTATATAGCGCCTTTCATATACCCAAGGACGCTTATAAAACCCTCCAATGAGTTTGCACATTTGAGACCTTTCATTTCCTCTCATAAGTGCTTTATTTATTCAGAGTGATGTTCATGCTTGAACTTTTCGACCTGATTTACCAAGGCTTTCTTTTTTTCTGCACTGCATTCTAACTTTCAACATAAACATTTATTTGACTCATTCTCGTCTTTGAGTTTCCTTTGCGATTTTCCTCAATACAATCATTATTATTTTTAAACACATCCACAGGATGAAAGGAAACATTTTCACATCTGCATGGCCCTGGGTGAAAATACCTCCAGTCATTTGACTGGCAGTAAATACAAATTATGAGGTCTACTTTAATAAGATTTAAAAAAAGAATAATACCATGCACGATTTCTCTGCAGTCAACATGTTGAAGTGTCTTTGGGCAAGAGACTTCACCCCCAAATTGCAATGACAAGGGCATATCGACGGGGGACAAGGCAAGCCAGAGTTCGAGCATATTAGCAGTGCAGGCAGTTTTTGGAACCTGGCTGGAGTTAGATTGTTATGCCATAGCCCATGAACTTAATCATGCATATGTGCCTGCACAGTACCAAAGGCACATAATGGACTCAACTCACCATCATTGTTGAAAAAGTATTACCCTTACCCATGTAGCAGGAGGGAAACCTTATATTGTAGGATTGAACCATATCGCCTGACTGTGCCACCCAGGAAAACATTCACAATTCATACATCACCAACCAATAAGCACTATAATGACGGTCACATACGTGTTGTTTCAATTGGTGACTTATAGGTGGAACATTTCTGAGATGTGACATTGTTATAAACCTTATTAGATACCTGCCATATTAAAAAGTTAGTTTTATTATCCTCATCAATTTGCATCAATTGTCCTTTCCATTAGTGATGAATGCCTGTCCCAAAGTCTGTAAGAGTGTTTCGGTTCAGGCTAGTGATGATGTGGAGGACCTCATACTCTTGCCAGGGTCACTTCTAAAGGGTTCAAGTTATCATAAAGTCAATGAGACCCCGGACATACCGTAGATTGAAAAGTAAGGCAGTAACTGATAACTGTGTATATGGGTCATTGCATAATTGGAGGACATTTTATGTTCCACATATAGAAATTCAAATAATCCATGCCCAGAATTTTAAAACATGCCCTTCTTGTGTTAAATATACTTGTAGTGACCATGATATCCATTTGTCTGATTATTTTCTTTGCAATTCACTCTTGGGCTGACAGATAATTAGACACTTGTTGTTGAGAAAAAATATAACAATTACAACACTATATTTAGTGATTGTTATCAACAAGTATTAGAGATGTAGGCTGTCTGAACGTTGAGAAACATTTACCTTGTCCACTACAACCCTCTTTAACACGATGAACCATTTGGAGCCCAGACCAGTCAATCACTCTAAACACCTCCATCTAGTGGGCATGTGAGATCATTACATCTGCAAAACAATTACATTAACCCAGATTTAAATGTAGTTTGAACTTTAAGTTATTCATTCAACCGTAGTAAATAATCATTTCGTATAGTTTAAAAAGTAGTACAACTACGGTCTCTGAAATTGATGTTGAGAAACATTTTTGTCAAGAACAGTTTCTAATCGGACTTTGAGGTGAGATGATCCAGTGGACTTTAGTCAGGAACAAACTTGAAACCCCAACAACACAGACCTGAAAATCTGCACCATGAAATATGACTTTAAATGTTCTAACCTCTACAGGTTTTACCGGAACTTCTTTCTACTGAAGAAAAAGTCCCACCTCAGAAATCCTTTTGACCTTTGCGTACTGTTTTTAAAATAAGCGACTTTGTTGCAAACTGACAGAGAAAATTACAGTATAATATGGTATATAAAGCCACTTCTAGAGATATACCCAGAGACGGTATTTACACTCAAACTCTTTTCTTTTCTCATCCTGTCTTCATCTACTCTCACCTGCCATATTGAAATTTGACGTCCTTTCACTCAATTTATCCTAGAGTCATTTCAGGTCCAATTACAATGTGCCAATTACAGAGGCATCACACTACTCAGCCTGCCCGGGGAAAGTTTACTCTAAGGTACTCGAAAGGAGGGTCAGGCCGATTGTCGAACCTCAGATTCAGGAGGAACAATGCGGATTCCGTCCTGGTCGTGGAACGACGGATCAGCTTTCTACTCTCGGAAGGATCCTGGAGGGGGCCTGGGAGTACGCTTATCCGGTCTACATGTGTTTTGTAGACTTGGAGAAGGTGTATGACCGAGTTCCCAGGGAGTTACTGTGGGAGGTGCTGCGGGAGTATGGGGTGAGGGGGTCTCCACTCAGGGCCATCCAATCTCTCTACTCCCAAAGCGAGAGCTGTGTCCGGGTCCTCGGCAGTAAGTCGGACCCATTTCCGGTGAGGGTTGGCCTCCGCCAGGGCTGCGCTTTGTCACCAATCCTGTTTGTAATATACATGGATCGGATTTTGAGGCGTAGTCGTCGCGGAGGGGGTCTGCAGTTCGGTGGACTAAGTATTGCACCACTGATTTTTGCAGATGATGTGGTTCTAATGGCTTCATCGGTCTGCGACCTTCAGCACTCACTGGATCGGTTCACAACCGACTGTGAAGCGGCTGGGATGAGGATCAGCACCTCCAAATCTGAGGCCATGGTTCTCAGCAGGAAACCGATGGACTGTCCGCTCCAAGTAGGGAATGAGTCCTTACCCCAAGTGAAGGAGTTCAAGTATCTCGGGGTCTTGTTCTCGAGTGAGGGAACAATGGAGCGTGAGATGGGCCGGAGAATCGGAGCAGCGGGAGCGGTACTGTAGTCGCTTTACCGCACCGTTGTGACAAAAAGGGAGCTGAGCCAGAAGGCAAAGCTCTCTGTCTACCGGGCCATTTTCGTTCCTACCCTCACCTATGGTCATGAAGGATGGGTCATGACCAAAAGAACGAGATCGCGGATACAAGCGGCAGAGATGGGTTTTCTCCGCAGGGTGGCTGGTGTCTCCCTTAGGGATAAGGTGAGAAGTTCAGTCATCCGGGAGGGACTCGGAGTTGAACCGCTCCTCCTTCGCGTCGAAAGGAGCCAGTTGAGGTGGTTCGGGCACCTAGTTAGGATGCCACCTGGGCGCCTCCCTAGGGAGGTGTTCCAGACACGTCCAGCTGGGAAGAGACCAAGGGGTAGACCTAGGACCAGGTGGAGGGATTATATCTCTTCTCTGGCCTGGGAGCGCCTTGGGATCCCCCAGTCAGAGCTGGTTGATGTCGCCAGGGAAAAGAAAGTTTGGGGCTCTCTGCTGGAACTGATACCCCCGTGACCCGACCACGGATAAGCGGGAGAAGATGGATGGATGGATGGTATTTAATTTCCTATCCATGTGAACATGATTTAAGTGGGTTGAGGACCTAACCTCATCTAGGGGGGACCGGGGGCATGCTCCCCCGGGAAGATTTTTTTTTTAAATGTTGAAGTTAAAAGCATCAATCTGGTGCACTTTGAGAGCAACATTAGGAGATCTGTGGATACATCTCTCAACACCCATATGAAACCGAACTGGAAGCAGATTTTCTTTTTCTTTATGGATATTTTACAAATCACTCCCCTTCCAAACTGTATTCTTGTTTATTAATAACAACTTTTTTTTACTGTCATATAGTATTTTATACCTGTTTACTTTATTCTCTTATAACTATAATGATCACATAAAGATGTGCCTTTACCTCACTGGTTGTAGAAAAAGCTTCTTATATTCATTAGCATAGCTAGCTAACCAGATGCTAATAACAACAAAGTTATTGACTGTATGATCAGTATGACAGATGAACAGATCGCCACTGGGCTTACAACTAAAGACACAGCCACGCAAAAACTGCGGCATGTGTACGGCTCCTTACGGGTACTGCAATTTGTGAAGTGCCGGAGGGCGTTCTGGTGCTCTCCGGCAGAACTACCCCTGGCTGTGTCGCAATGTAGGGGTTGCATCCTTCGAAGGGTGCATTCGTAGACCGCACGCGTCACTTCCGCCGAAAGAAGGCTGTCCCAATAAAAAAAAAGACAAGACTCCTCCGAATGCGGCCCACGAATGCAGCCTACTTTTCCCCAATTTGAAGGATACATCTGATGTACACTCCGCGGCCTACCATATCCCAGGGTGCAATGCGCGCAGGGAAGAGTGCGTTTTTTTTCAAATGAAATCGCTTCCGGTCTCCCCAGCAGAGTGGATTTAACAGCAGCAGCAAGCGGAGGAATAACTAATAAATGTGAGTATTGGGTTTTAACTTACTTTAAAAACCTCCTAGGGCCTGGCGTACACATGCGTGGACATCACATTTTTGGTCATATGACCACAATCGTAAATTCTGCTGAACTGGGGCCTCATGGCCACGTATGTGGGCACTTACACTGCCATCTGGTGGTGTCTGAAGAGTACAACACACTACGGTACAAATTCAAAATGGCGGCAAACACAAGGGATAATTCAAGTGGCAGCTCCAAATACAAACCTCGACAAGGTAAGAAGTCCTATCATATTTCAAGGCTTTTTCTGATTTAGATATTTATCAAAGCATTGTATGTTTGACAAAACATTTGTAAAAATAACAATTTGGTATGCCGCTAAACACGTATGTGTACATAGGGACTTAGGTTGGTCGAAAATGCTAATATGTAAAATAGCTTATAGCTAACTATGGTGCAGCTAAAAAGCTGTACATTGTCCCGATGAAATAAATAACAAAGAAATACATAAATACATACATATATAAATGACATTGGTTTGTATTTGATTTTTTCATGTTTTTATTTCCAGAGCGTTTTTCTGTGCAAAGAGCATTGGAGCTACTTGGGTTAATTGATGGAGACAACTCAGATTTGGAAGACTTGTCTGACAACGATGATCCCATCCTGGATGCCAATTATCAACCCCCACCACAGGAGCAAAGCAGCAGTGAGGATGAGGATGACAGTAGTGATGATGAGGACCCCATTCCTCAGCCCACTGAGCACAGCAGAGGATGTAAACGTCTCCGTGGTGCAAATAATGGTTAGCCAAGACCCAGTGGATATTTGTTTATTTTAGGCAGGGCCTCAGGGCTAGGTGAAGGATAGGAAGCAAAATGCTTATTTACAACACTTGGTGACAGGTTCAGGGACAGGGACAGATACAGGTTCATCCCGCACTCTCAGGCGGCGCCGTCAAACTTAGCAGATCGAGGCTGATCGCTCCGATGATGACTCGGAAGAGCCAACACCAGGACCAAGCACTCAGGGACAGCCCAATAAAGGTAATTGTTATTATTTTAGCATGCCTTGAGGGTAAATCTTCAAATGTCATATAAACGTCCACTCAGATTCAACTACGTTATGCACCAATACACCTCAGTGAATTGCTTGCATGGGTAAAAATATGTAACTTACTTTGCAATAAGTACTATTTTTATTCTGATTCTGGTTGTGCAGGACGTGGGTTGCGCTGGAGGGCTACTCCATTGATGCCAGACCTTGCCCAGTTTGAGCATGAGGACGAAACTGAGCTTGACAGAAATGGCTGGACCCCACTAAACTATTTTGAACAGTACATAGATAGAGATTTGATGAAAATGATTTCAGATTGCTCTAATGCAGGGGTGGGGAACCTTTTTCCTCTCAAGGGCCATTTCAATTTTTTCAACATCCTCCGAGGGCCGTACAAATTATTGACGTCTGCTTAAAAATACTAAAATCACAGCCCATTCATTTGGCCTTTCTTTCATGCTGTGCAAAGAAAAAGCAACCTCTTAATCCAGATATTTTACCATGACTCGCGCGTGCACGATTGTGGCATGACCACCAAAACAGAAAGATATAGACACAAGATGTGTGCAATTTAGTATCCTATCCATGTGAATATGATTTAAGTGGGGGCGAAGTGAAAAGCATCAATCTGGTGCACTTTGAGAGCAACATTAAGAGATCTATGGATACATCTCTCAACACCCATATGAAACAGAACTGTAAGCAGATTCCCTTGTTCTTTATGGATATTTTACAAATCACTCTCCTTTCAAACTGTATTCTTGTTTATTAATAACAACTTTTTTTTACTGTCATAGTATTTTATACCTGTTTACTGTATTCTCTTATTTTTTGTATAACTATAATGATCATATAAAGATGTGCCTTTACCTCACTGGTTGGAGAAAAAGCTCTTATATTCGTTAGCATAGCTAGCTAACCAGATGCTAATAACAACAGTTATTGACTATATGATCAGTATGACAGATGAACAGATCGCCACTGTGCTTACAACTAAAGACACAGCCACGCAAAACTGCGGCATGTGTACGGCTCCTTATGGGTACTGCCATTTGTGATGTCCCGGCCCGGAGCGGCGTTCTGGTGCTGTGCTCTCCGGCAGCTCTAAACCCCTGTCGGACGAGACATATACCACGTGATGACACGTTAGGCTCGTGTTGTGTTCAAGGACCCTGACCTTGGCCAGGAAAAACAGGCACTCGCTTGTTTAATTATTTTGCGGTCTAGATTTATTTTTTTTTTTTTTTTTTGCGTGAGTTATCTCGAGGGCCGTATCAAATTGTCTCGCGGGCCGTATACGGCCCGGGGACCGGAGGTTCCCCACCCCTGCTCTAATGCTATGTCACTGTCTAGGAGTGGGGACCCACTCAACACCTCTGTAGATGAGGTTTACCACTTTTTTGGTGCCTGTATTTTGATGCCCTGCATCCGATACCCAACAATCAGGATGTACTGGTCCAAAGCCTTGAGAATCACTGCCATCACTGACAGATTCACGCGCGACAGATTCTTCAGACTGAGGGGATCAATAAAAGTGCTAATTGATGATGATGTGCCAGAAGATCTGAGGAAGAGGGACACATTCTGGAAGGTGAGGCCTTTTCTGGATCGGATTCTGCAAGGCTGCAAGTCTCAGAATCGACCTGAATGCGCATCTATTGATGAGCAGATGATTCCTTTCACAGGAGCCTGTCCATGCAGACAATATCTGCCAATGAAGCCAAACCCAGTTGGCATCAAGAACTTCGTTTGTGCTACAGCAGATGGCATTGTGCTGGACTTTGATCTGTATCAAGGTAAAGATGCACTGCTTGAGCAGGTCGAAGAAGAAGAGGTGGGCCTGGGGTTGGGAGGCTTAGTCTTGGCTCGTCTGTGTCAAACTCTGCATCGTGGCACGAAAGTGTATTGTGACCGGTTCTTCACAAGCATCCGAGGTGTGGAACAAATGATGAAGAAGGAGATGTACATTACTGATACAATAATGAAGAACCGACTCGCTGGCGCGAAGGAGAAGCTACCCTCTGACAAAACCATGAAAAACACAGGAAGAGGTACCTCATCAGAACTTTACACTGAAGACGGAAAGTTGTGTGTAGTGAAGTGGTACGACAACAAACCAGTATTGATGATGTCTTGTTCATGGCACAGAGCCTGAAGACACCTGCCAGCGCTGGGACAAGAAATTGAAACAATATGTGACTGTCTCGCGACCAAGCATTGTCCGTGAGTACAACCTCAAGATGGGTGGAGTTGATTTGATCGATAGAATGATTAGCTACTATCGAATGAGCGCCCGTACTAAGAAGTGGACGATGCGGATGCTAATGCACTTCACGGATCTGGCTTTAGCCAACAGCTGGCTACTCTACCGCAAAGACCTCGCAATATGTGCTGCACCAAAGAAGAGCATCATGCAGTTCCTTGAGTTCCGTACGGAAATGGCTACGACCCTCTTGGCCCAGCATCACGGTCAAGGAAGCGATGCAGACCTCTCTGAACAGTCAGAGGAAGAAGACAACTCAAATCAAGGGAAGAAACGTCCTGTGACGGCAGTGCCCCATGTCTCGGTCCGCAGGAGGGCGAATGCCCATCTCTCAGAGATGATCAGCCTGAAGAACGCGGCGCGCTGCAGGGTAGCAGGCTGCACTGGAAGAACCCGAGTGCGTTGTGTGACCTGCAAAGTGTTCTTGTGCTTGCAAGGCGATCGCAACTGTTACACAGCCTTTCACACATAGGTGTGTATGTTCCTAAAGAAAAGGGCATTCCTATTTATTTTTTTACATAACCAATGCAACATTTCACATAAGCCATACTGTAGCTGTGACTGTCCAAAGGGGGCAACAATTTTGGTTTGTTTTCTTTTTGTTTTTTCACAATGATGTTCAAAACACATACAGCCTATGTGGTATTATTAGATGCAACAGTGACAATGCAAAATGCTTTGAATGTTTTATATTTTGTTACAGGCATATGATGTCTTCCTGCAACTGTTTGTAGCGTTTTAAATGAGCCGTACTGTAGTTGTGACAGACCAAAAGGAGCAAAAATGCAGTGTTTTCATGTTGTTTTTACTCAGATGTTCAAAACATGTTGCAAAACATGCAAAATGTTGTGTGTATAAGTTATTAATACATGCAAAAGCAGCCAGGAAAAAACTGCTGTGTTCAAGGTGGAAATAAAAGAGTTTTTCACTCTATTACAAAAAGGTGACTTTAATGACTTTTTGGGAAATTCAGAACGAGTGTTCACATATGTGGACATCATTTTTCTCTAAAAGTACATCATGGCAAAAGATGATACTTAGTTTTTATACTTATCAGGTTCCAATAAGCCCAAATAGCAAAGAGAAATAAAAAATGCATATAAAAAAACAGCTTGGGTCTTACTAACTAACGTCACACACGTCAAACCCAAGGGGCATTAAAACGTACATTTTCGTTAAATAATACGGATAAATATGTGACGCTAACTAGCTAGCTGGACGTACTGCACTGTTGTTTACACTTATTTTTTATTCAATTCAGAAGTTTACTTAAGTCATACAGAGATCTTGGCTCTGTTATAGATAAGTTATACTTTATGTTACATAAACAGACCAAAGTGAAAACATTTAGACCAGTAGAGCCTACAGTACGGTGGGATTTATAAAATGCTATCCTGACGTGTAGCTGCTGTTAGCTTTATTTATTTCTCTGACATGTTCCAATGTTTTACTGTTTATTAAACTTTGGGACAACATTACAACCTTTGTATTCAGCTCATGCTGCTTTGAGGTAGGGCTAAAAGAAAAGCCTATTTTCAATATTTCCACCAGATTTGATCATCTTTTATTTAGGTTCAAGTTTATTTAATTTATCCTAATCCCATAATAATAAAACAAAATGATCCTTTAGGGATTGTTTGTCTGAAATGCTTAGAGTTACATTTTGCAATAATATTTTTGCAACCCTGTGTTTAATATGATTAATTCACTTTTTTATTTTTCTCTTGTTTTTCTCTGTAATTAGGAAAATTCTGGAGAAATGGATCTGCTGGAGAAGGAGCCCTAATCTAAAAAGTGCACAGCGGATCATCAGGACAGAGATGCCATCCACCTGGACCCCCCGAGGTGCTGGAGAAGGACCCCTAACCCCAGCGGATCATCAGGACAGAGCTCCATCCACCTGGACCCCCCGAGGTGCTGGAGAAGGACCCCTAACCCCAGCGGATCATCAGGACAGAGCTCCATCCACCTGGACCCCCCGAGGTGCTGGAGAAGGACCCCTAACCCCAGCGGATCATCAGGACAGAGCTCCATCCACCTGGACCCCCCGAGGTGCTGGAGAAGGACCCCTAACCCCAGCGGATCATCAGGACAGAGCTGCCATCCACCTGGACCCCCCGAGGTGCTGGAGAAGGACCCCTAACCCCAGCGGATCATCAGGACAGAGCTCCATCCACCTGGACCCCCCGAGGTGCTAGAGAAGGACCCCTAACCCCAGCGGATCATCAGGACAGAGCTCCATCCACCTGGACCCCCCCGAGGTGCTGGAGAAGGACCCCTAACCCCAGCGGATCATCAGGACAGAGCTGCCATCCACCTGGACCCCCCGAGGTGCTGGAGAAGGACCCCTAACCCCAGAGGATCATCAGGACAGAGCTGCATCCACCTGGACCCCCCGAGGTGCTGGAGAAAGCAAAACGGTGATCAGGAGCATCCTCCACCCAGACCTCTGCTTACTGCCGTCCTACAGACTTGTGTCTTAGTTTCAGAATTTGATTTTGTATGTGTCCTTTCTTTAATAGATATCTAACGATTATAGCTTGAGTCTGTCTGATTCCCCAAACAGCTGCTTCTATATACTTGCTGCACATATAATACAAATAAACAACTCCATAAACACACTTTTGCTGATATTTGTGTTGCTGCTGATGATGTTAAATAACATGATTGATTTCCTCTGTCTCAATGATGAAAGTTATAATAATAGAAGACATGAAGCTGCAGAGAGAGGATGGATATATTCTTACCTCTACTTTGTGATAAGATGAAAATACAATATTAAATTGTAATTGTTAAACACATTTACAACATGTGTACATTTGGGGTGGTGGTGGCGAAGTCGATAGGGACTTGGCTTGGCAACTAGAAGGTCACCAGTTCAAGTCCCGGCGAGACCAAGTGCTACCGAGGTGTCCCTGAGCAAGGCACCGTTCCCTACACTGCTCCCCGGGCGCCGTTCAAAATGGCAGCACACTGCTCCTAACACTAGGATGGGTCAAATGCAGAGAAACTATTTCCCCACGGGGATTAATAAAGTATATCAAATCAAAAAATCAAATCAAAATCAAAGCAGTGGAATAATAGGGTATCTCTAGGTCATTAAACTGTCTTCAGTTTAATTTTATTAATACAAAAAATAGGTCATAGAAAATGTTTATTTGTGTATTTCCGCAGAGCGGGGGGGCACGGTGCTGCTGGACCTGGAGGTGCTGACCTGGGGTCAGTGGGACATCATCTGGGCAGGTTTAGGGGAAGAAGGAGAATATAAACTGTTATGATCACAGCTATTAAGATTAGAACACTAATATTGTTAACAATCAATCTATACAACATGCTTTTGTTCCTTTAAAAAACATATTGTTTTATTAGTACAGAAAAATTAAGACTTATTTTAAATATGAAAAAATATGAGTAAATTACATCAGCTATAATTAATTAATTTGTTAACATTACTGGGGGCTAAAGGAACAGCTTCATCTTATTTACCTGGCCATGGTTCTCTTTATTTCATCGCCGACGGTGATCTCCAAAAAATTTGTAAAGTAAAGTTTCTGGAGCTTTAAGCTATTTTGCTAGCAGGCTGCTGGAGCAACGCTATGGAGGGAAGTTGCCACCGGTGCTATGGAGAAGGCAGAAATTCTAAGAATTTTGTCAAAGTTCATTCTTCTGAACATTTGACAGAAGAAGGTAAGATCAGGAGACAGGAAGTGTTAGATGAACATCCTAATGTATATGAGTAAAGAAATCAATCGCAGAGTGTTGTAAATGTACCTTTTTCTATTCAAGAGGTGAGAAGAGCATTAAGTAAGTGTAAAATGACTGCTCCTGGGAAAGATAATGTATGTTACATAATGTTGGCCAAATTAAGTGATTTTGCATTAGAAAAGCTGCTGGAGATGTACAATAAGATTTGGGAGAAAGGGAAGCTGCCAATAATATGGAAAGAGTCTGTCATTATTCCTATTAGAAAACCTGGGAAAGCTCCAACCAGTGCAGGCAGTTATAGACCTATAGCTCTGACATCGCACTTGTGTAAAGTTATGGAAAGAATGATAACAGAAAGGCTGACATACTACATTGAGAAAAATAAACTAATGACTCCTTATCAGAGTGGGTTTAGAAGAGGGCGGAGTTCTTTAGATCCACTGCTGTGCCTGGAATCTGAAGTCAGGAAAGCACAAGTGAATAAGGAGTGTGTTGTAGCTGTATTCTTTGATGTGGAAAAAGCTTACGATATGATGTGGAAGGAAGGATTATTAATAAAACTGGACATTATGGGTCTGGGAGGTAATGTATATAATTGGATTATGGATTTTTTGTTTGGCCGTGCCATCAGAGTCCGAGTTGGCAATTCATATTCTCGAAGGCATGAAGTTGAAAATGGAACCCCGCAGGGGAGTGTAATTAGTCCTCTTTTGTTTTCTATCATGATAAATGATATAGATACACAAGTAGGATCTGATATTGGTAAGTCACTTTTTGCAGATGATGGAGCTATTTGGAAAAGGGGTAGAAATGTAAATGATATTGTAGCTAAGATTCAGGAAGCCATTACGGAAATTGAAAGCTGGTCTCTGACATGGGGGTTTAGATTGTCGGTGGAAAAAACTGAAACTTTATTTGTTACGAGGAAAAGGATAAGTGAGGAGGTTAGGTTAAAACTTTATGGACAAGAACTGTTCTACATGAACAATATGGGCAGTTTATACAGATATTTACTGATGGATCTAAAAATTCAGAAAATGGTCAAACTAGTTGTGCATGTTATGGTCCTGAGTTAAAGGTCAAAGTGGGAAAGCGAGCAAGTGATCACCTGGCAGTATACACAGTGGAGATGATGGCATCTCACTAGCACTTCAGTGGGTAGAGGAAATACAGCCAATGCGAGTGGTCATTTGCTCTGACTCCAGCGCAGCTCTGGAGAGTATAAACAACTTCTCTTCAGAATGTCGTCAGGATATTCTACATGACATTTTACACACCATGTTTAGGTTAGTTCATTTGGGAATTGTTGTTCAATTTGTGTGGGTTCCAGCGCATGTGGGTATTGGAGGGAATGAGGCAGTGGATCAACTGGCAAAAAATGTATTGAAATCAAACCAGATTGATTTAATAGTACCCATCAGTAGAGCAGAAATCAAATCAGTTACAAAAGGTATTATCAAGCAACAATGGCAAAAGTTATGGGACAGTAACACTAAAGGAAGACATTTATACCAGATACAAAGGGAAGTAGGAACGGGAAGCACTTGGGGGAGTAGTAGAAGAGAACAGAACATTAACAGGTGGATAACATTGGGTCACTCAGGATTAAACTCATCACTGCATCTGATTGGAAAACATCCAACTGACAATTGTAATGGTTGCCAACAACCAGAGACAATACATCATGTATTTTTTACAAGCTGCAATAGTTGAAGTAGAACAATTTACAAATAAATGGGGGATTCAAACTGTCAGTAGCTAAGACGCTACATTTGTTTTACAAAACGGCATAACATTGCTCCTATATCGTTAAAATTGTATGAGCAACCTCTTGAACAGGTTAATACAATAAGATTTCTTGGTGTTTGGTTTGACGGAAAGCTAACATGGAGCAATCATATAGGAAAAGTTCAAAGTAAATGTAAAAAGGTCAACAATGTACTTCGGTGTTTGGCGGGACAGGAGTGGGGAGCGAGTAGGTCATCACTTCTGAATATATATTGGGCACTCATGAGACCTGTATTTGATTATGTGTGTATAGCGTTCATGGCAGCAGCAGAATCAAACCTTAAAAAGCTGGATGTCCTACAAGCTCAGGCCCTGAGAATATGTAGTGGAGCTTTTAAAACATCTCCAGTATCAGCAATACAGGTGGAAATGGGAGAAATGCCTTTAAGGATAAGAAGAGTGAAGTTAATGTTGGCATACCGGGTAAACCTTCAGGGGCATAGTGATAGTCATCCTGCGAAAAGTATTTTGAAAGACTGCTGGGAGCACAATGAGTCACATTTAACAAGTTTTGGATGGATTGGCGATGTTAAAGCAGCAAGTATAGGTTTGAATCAAATACAGTATTTCCCCACAGTTCCAATCTCGTCCATTCCACCCTGGTTGCTCCCATTGCCAAGTGTAGACCTCAATATACGAGAGGAGTTAAAGGAAAAGAAAGAATTACCAGTATGGCGCATAGTCCAGAATTATTTTGCAAGATATCACTCAGACTCAACAATCATATTTACAGAAGGCTCCAAAGATCCAGAGACAGGGCGTGCAGGGGCAGCAGTGTATATCCCAGTGAGTAATACACACAGAAAGAAAAGGGTAACAGACCATGTGTCAGTATACACCACAGAGTTGTTGGCATTGGTGTTGTCATTGAAATGGATAGAGGAGAAAGAAATACATAATAGTATAATTGCATCTGACAGCTTTTCAGCATTATCGAGTATACGATCAGGCAGATCTTCATTTAGACATACTAAATGAAATATTTCTAATTTTATATAAAATGCAAATCAAAGGCATAGCAACTCGTTTCCTCTGGGTTCCTGCTCATGTTGGTGTGGAGGGAAATGAACAGGTGGATATTCTGGCCAAACAAACACTCAGAAGTATGAACATAGACATAGAAGTTCCACTCAGCAAAGCAGAGGTTCAAACATTCATACAGAAATATGCACAAACAACATGGCAAGAACATTGGGACCTTAGTGATACAGGAAGACATCTTTATAACATTCAAAGGTATGTGGGGGATGGAAGGAAGGTAGGGTTTAAAAGAAGGGAGGAAAATGTCATTTCTCGGATGAGAATAGGTCATACAGGTCTCAATCATACATTAAGTATAATAGGAAAGCATCCAACCGGAAAGTGTATCCACTGTAGCCAGCCAGAAACTGTTGAACATATTTTACTGCATTGCAGGAAATATAGTACT
Source organism: Gymnodraco acuticeps (assembly GCF_902827175.1). Classification (NCBI taxonomy): domain Eukaryota; kingdom Metazoa; phylum Chordata; class Actinopteri; order Perciformes; family Bathydraconidae; genus Gymnodraco; species Gymnodraco acuticeps. The sequence goes on from NW_022992187.1 coordinate 932,116, forward strand.
CAGAGAAATGTGCTTTTCCAGACACTGAAGAAAGCAAAACACCATGACTTTTCGCTATCCGGGCTGTTAGGGAAAACATCAGGCAATATGTATTGTGAGATTATTACGTTAGAGAAATTGATACATTTTAAATAATCTAGAGTTTTGTTTCTTTGATTTTATTTAGTTTATTGTTTTCTGCATAGTCTCTTGTCCACACTCCAGTCCAGTTGGTGGCGGTAATGCACCTACAAGTTGGTTTGCCAACCGCCAATAAACACCAAAGAAGAAGATTCTCCATTAAAGCAAAGAAGAAGAAGACTCCTTTAGACGCTGCGTTAGCCGTTCGTTTAGCGCTCCGGTTTGCTAAATGTAGTTAAGAGGATAAACACATACCATGTTTAGTTTGATAATAAGCGAAGAGGTGGACCGACACCGGAAGCTGCCTGTGCATGAAAGGACCCCGGGAATAAGAACAGGTTTGTATTATTTCTGTATACTGGCGTTCCTGATGTTGCTAAGCTAACGTTAGCTGCAGCTAGCTAGCTTCTGTCTGAGCCTTTACTTTGTGTTTGTTTATTATAACCAGCGGGTAGAGTAACGAAGTACATTTACTCATGTACTGGACTAGTAATTTGAGGTACTAGTGCTGTACTTAAGTTTTAGCATGTTCTGCTGTTTACCTTTAACTGCACTGCATTTAGCCGAAAGCTTTAGTTTCTTTGTAGATTCAGATTTTTAAGACTAAATATAATTTAAATAACAATTAATGATGACATATTATTATAGAGTACTTTAACTTTTAGTTAAATAGTCAAAGAAAATGGTGAGGATATTTAAGGAGTATTCATGAAATTATGGAGGATAAATTATAACTATCCAGTGGTCATCTTAAAAAGGCACTTGATATCATGTTGCCATTGTATAGCCATGTAGAATCAGGATTAGAACACAAATAAATATTTAATAAACGAAATTCATCCATCCATCCATCTTCTCCGGCTTATCCGTGGTCGGGTCACAGAGCCCCAAACTTTCTTTTCCCTGGCCACATCAACCAGCTCTGACTGGGGGATCCCAATGCGCTCCCAGGCCAGTGAAGAGATATAATCCCTCCACCTGGTCCTAGGTCTACCCCTTGGTCTCTTCCCAGCTGGACGTGCCTGGAACGCCTCCCTAGGGAGGCGCCAAGGTGGCATCCTAACTAGATGCCCGAACCACCTCAACTGGCTCCTTTCGACGCGAAGGAGGAGCGGCTCAACTCCGAGTCCCTCCCGGATGACCAAACTTCTCACCTTATCCCTAAGGGAGACACCAGCCACCCTGCGGAGAAAACCCATCTCGGCCGCTTGTATCCGCGATCTCGTTCTTTCGGTCATGACCCATCCTTCATGACCATAGGTGAGGGTAGGAACGAAAATGGCCCGGTAGACAGAGAGCTTTGCCTTCTGGCTCAGCTCCCTTTTCGTCACAACGGTGCGGTAAAGCGACTGCAGTACCGCTCCCGCTGCTCCGATTCTCCGGCCCATCTCACGCTCCATTGTTCCCTCACTCGAGAACAAGACCCCGAGATACTTGAACTCCTTCACTTGGGGTAAGGACTCATTCCCTACTTGGAGTGGACAGTCCATCGGTTTCCTGCTGAGAACCATGGCCTCAGATTTGGAGGTGCTGATCCTCATCCCAGCCGCTTCACACTCGGTTGCGAACCGATCCAGTGAGTGCTGAAGGTCGCAGACCGATGAAGCCATCAGAACCACATCATCTGCAAAAAGCAGTGGTGCAATCCTTAGTCCACCGAACTGCAGACCCCCTCCCCCATGACTACGCCTCGAAATCCGATCCATGTATATTACAAACAGGATTGGTGACAAAGCGCAGCCCTGGCGGAGGCCAACCCTCACCGGAAATGGGTCCGACTTACTGCAGAGGACCCGGACACAGCTCTCGCTTTGGGAGTACAGAGATTGGATGGCCCTGAGTGGAGACCCCCTCACCCCATACTCCCGCAGCACCTCCCACAGTAACTCCCTGGGAACTCGGTCATACGCCTTCTCCAAGTCTACAAAACACATGTAGACCGGATAAGCGTACTCCCAGGCCCCCTCCAGGATCCTTGCGAGAGTAAAAAGCTGATCCGTCGTTCCACGACCAGGACGGAATCCGCATTGTTCCTCCTGAATCTGAGGTTCGACAATCGGCCTGACCCTCCTTTCGAGTACCTTAGAGTAAACTTTCCCGGGGAGGCTGAGTAGTGTGATGCCTCTGTAATTGGCACACACCCTCTGATCCCCCTTTTTAAAAAGGGGAACCACCACCCCGGTCTGCCACTCCTTCGGTACTGTTTCCGACTTCCACGCAATGTTGATGAGACGTGTCGACCATGACAGTCCCTCAACACCCATAATAAACGAAATATCAAATATTTACCTTTTTATAAACGTCAATTTTATGTTTTCGCTTTGCGTCCTGTATGAATGCAGCATTGGACAATCCAAAATATATATTAACACCCATCCAACCGGATCATGAGCACATCTTTACATATTTGATTATATCAGCAGGAAGTGTTACTAACTTTCCCTAGCATCATTTACCGATCAGGGGCCTCAGATCTCAATGTGAAGCCTTGGTTATTAATATGGGTTTTCTGTTTCTCTCCTCATGTGACAGGCAACTGTTCCAGAGCTGGTCTGGTCTGAGATTATAGGTCACAGTGATTATAAATGTCTGTCTGTGTTTCAGTTTTACCTTCAGATGTACGAAAGGTGATTGTTGGTGAAGGAGAGCAGCAGATGGTTTCACTCTCACCTGCAGACGTCCAGCAGCTGGTGGTGGTTAAAGAAGAGGATCCCCCTGAGCAGCAGGAGTGGAGCTCCAGTCTGGACCAAGAGGACCCAGAGCCCCCCCCTCACATTAAAGAAGAACAAGAGGAACTCTGGTGCAGTCAGGAGGGAGAGCATCTTCAAGGGCTGGAGGAGGCTGATATCATTGAGTCCACCTTCACTCCTGTCCCTGTGAAGAGTGAGCATGAAGAGAAACCTCAGTCCTCACAGCTTCATCAAAGACAAACTGAACACATGGAAGCAGAAGCTGATGGAGAGGACTGTGGAGGACCAGAACCAGCCAGGGACTCAGATCCAGAGAGACATTTACCATCAGAGACTGAGGACAACACGGAAGACTCTTCTGAACCTGAGACTGATGACAGTGATTTCTGGAAGGAGTCCAGGGAACGTCCGTCAGATATAAACTCTATGGAAAATGATCAAGTCCCTGTAAGGGATTCCAAACATAGTGCTCGAGGGAAACCAATTAGCTGCTTTCAGTGTGGAAAAAGATTTAGCTCTATGGGAGACCTGAAGGGACACATTATAACTCATACAGGAGAGAAACCATTCAGTTGCTCTGGGTGCAATCAAATATTTTTGTGTGAAGAACAGCTTAAGTTACACATAATAACTCATACAAGAGAGAATTCCTTTAGTTGTTCGAATTGTGATATAAGTTTTGAACAAAACGTAAATCTGACAAACCACATTGCAGTCCACACACGGGACAAACTCTTCCACTGTTCTGTTTGTAACTCAGGTTTCAGTGATAGTGAGGCTTTAGTTCAACACATGAGGATCCACACGACACAAACACAGTTTAGTTGCCCAATTTGTGGTAAAGAATTTGCCTGGAGAAGATATCTGACAAAACATATGGATATCCACAAAATCTACAGCTGCAGTGTTTGTTCCAAAAAATTCACTCGGCGTTATCAGCTGAAATACCATCAGTGTGTTGGTCGTCAGTCCTCAAAGCCTCATCAGAGCAAAACTGAGAACGAAGTCCTTGTCAGTAATGATAGGTGTAATACTGCTGAAAAACCATATAGCTGCTCTGAGTGTGGGAAAATATTTGGCCATAAGCACCATCTGAAGAGACACCTGAGATCTCATACAGGAGAGAAGCCATTTAGTTGCTCAATCTGTAAGAAGTATTTTGCACATAGGGAAACTTTACAGACACACATGAGGATCCACTCAGGAGAGAAACCATTCAACTGCTCAGTTTGTGATAAAACATTTCTGCGCAAGGCACATCTTAAAAGACACATAGGAACTCATACAGGGGAGAAACCTGTCAGCATCTGAATGTCTGGGAACAAATATATAGAGGCAGTAAGTCCTACACATTATAGGAATTATGCAGAAACACACTGAAATACAAACATAAGAACATATTTATTCAGATTGTAATTAAAGTTTAATTTAAGCAACACAAGTAGGCTGGTTATTCTACATTATTTTCTCATTCTCCGGCACATTACTCATTGTATACCATGTGTACATTTATTAAAAGTCTTATATATATATATATGTTTTTTTATTTCCCCTACACAGCACTATTGTTTGGACTGAATTATTGTCTCCGTTGTGAAGCTAATTGTTTTACCACCTTGCTATTACAGTTTTTCTCGATTGCTAACACACCATTTTTTTTAAATTGCTCAGTTTCTCAGAACACTAAACACAATTCACAAAACCCCACACCCAAAGTGCGAAACACCTAATTTCTCCTGCTAAGTGAAGAACTGCCCTCAAAACTACATAAACACTTACCAAATGCAAACTTTTGCACCAAATATAACACACTTCATTCATAACACTAGACCACCCAACTACACACTGCTGAGCATACTCTAAAGCACTTTCATCTGTTATGAGCTGTGCTCTGTACGTAGAGGGTTCTACAGAGAAAGATTGCTTGAGTTTACAGAAATACAGTAAATAAAGAAATACAAATGAGTTGTTGAAAAAAAATCACATTTTATTCAAAGATAACATTGTGCAACATGCATCTCAGCTCATAGTTACTCTGCTTCGGATCTCTCTAAGTGTGATGGCATTGTTTGCCAAAACCCAGTTTGTAACTGCTGCTTCCTGCCTCATTGGAAATCCTTAGCCTTCCACCTCTTTGGTTCTCAGTCCTTCAGATAAACAACAAAGATATAGTGGTCGGTCAGTGTCTGTGTTGCATACAAGTGAGTTCACCACAGTACATTTTGCAGGATTTCTGTACGGTTATAGTATGCAACATGCCAACAATTCAATTACAGTAATGAAGTAAATACGTTTCACACAACAGATATAAGCTCTGATATATCATGAATTATTAGACCCTCCAGAAAAACGCGGGCAAAAATCCTTGATTATGCGGGCTAAAATCCTTGATTATGCGATCAAACATGCAGGGTTTTATGCGGTGAAATTGCGGGAAGTTGCGAAATATGCGGAAAAAATAAATATTGGGCTGTCTTATTTATTTATTCTCTCTCACACACAACCTGCCACTAACGTTAAACCCCTTTACTATTCAATTAAACACATTCAATGTTTATTTATTGTAAAAGAAATTGGGCTATTTTAATCACACTCTCTTTCACACCTCATTCTGTTTTCATTTACTTGTTCGTTATCTGACCAGCATCAATCTTGTTGGCTTCTCACCTCGTTTCTTGTAGCCCTCGAAAGGGTTTTGGAGGTCGATGCCTCGGTGAACGTGAGTTGTTTGGCTTTCTTGTCCGCAGCAGCAGAAAGCATTTTCGAATGTTTGAGTGAATCAAAGTGGGTCGTCACCGTCGATGTTCTCTTATGCTCCAACACACAGTTGCACAGGGTGCAGAATAGTTTCCCCCCACTTTCGTGCAAGACATCGGGGTACTGCTTTGCCCGGTCTTTAGCAGAAATGTTCGTCGGTAAATAAGATGGATTAGATTTTTTCATCTTGGTGTTTTCTCTCTCATGTGAGCTCCACACGTTCACGCTATGGTGTTGTTTACATTCTGTGATGCGCAAGCTGATGACGTCGCGTCATCATCATCATCATCACTTCACGTCAAGACGAGTTCACTTTTTCTCAACTTTGTGTGGAAAAATGCGGGGATTATGCGGCCTTTTGATAAATCTGCGGCCTTTTGTTGATTATGCGGTAAATTCTGCGATCGCAGAATCGCGTTTTTTTGGAGGGTCTAAATTATGCAGAGCTAAAAACTGGTAACTAACCTGTTTTCAAGTCTAAGTGTCCGGATTACAGAGGCGACAGTAAATCGGCTTAGATTAGGCTGAACCCTGTGTCCAGCCTCTCTCATCGTCACACCATGGTTGATAACATTTCATTTCATTATAGAGTATTCTTCTTTGTCCACGTCCTCTCCCTCCAGCTCTACCTCTACCTCTCATTCCTCCTCCTCTCACTCTCACCCACCTCTTCCTCCTCCTCTCACTCTCAGCCCTTGCTCTTGCTTCCATGTTGGCTTCCATTGTTGCTGTAAGAAAGTACTCACCTGTAGTCTTTTCATAGTGCTAACATCCTGATTGATGAGCCAACGATGATGCTATCAGGTGTTTGGTCAGGTGGAACGTGTTTCTTGATCATTGGTCCATGTGTGAGGCTTTTTGAATATCAGTGTTTTAAACCAGCTAACACGTGACTTTATGTCAGACTCCTGTGTCTTACGTGGAGAAACGTGTGCAGTGGTTTGCAAAAAGTGCCATGTTGATTTGCAAATTGTGTGAATACCTGAAAACGTGTTTAGAGTTTTGGAGATTTGAGCCGATGTTTTGCTCTTTGAGTGTCAGTTAAAATAATTGTGCTTTATGTAGAATGTTAGTGTGTTAGCAATCGAGAAAAACTGTAAGTACAGTATGTTTAAAGTAATGTAATTGTGTACATTATCCATCCTCTTCATATATCAGAGTGATTCTTCATGTTCAGCAACAAAAATCAGTTTCCTTGTTTAAATAAGCACAAACTTTGTATATTGAGGGGAATATTTTGTGTTCACAGATTTTTCTCAGTTTTATTTATAAACATAGGAATAAATATTGTAACAACTGCTCAAGTTCTCTGATTTCATTGTTTCATGATGGCTTACAAACTGTTAGGTTTTACTTTATATATTTAACAAAGTTGTGTAACTAAGCAGGGTGTTGCTTAGGAAACGTCTTGTATATTATATTTTTTTATTTACCGAGATAAAAACATCCTAACAAATGTGTGACATTACTTTTCATTTAGAGTGCATTCCACCATCATCTTAAAATTAGCTTAAACATTTTCAGTACTACATACAGAAATGAGTAGTTATTTAAAAAAAGGTATTGTCCAAAGTGCAGTGGAAAAAGGTGGGTTGTCAGTCAGAGACTGAAGAAAGGTAGACTTGATATTAAGTATCTTGTTCCACTATGAGAGCCAGGACTGTGGCTGCGAGGAAGTGCGGTCGTCTTTCAACCAGCAGGTTATTGGTTCGATCCTGGCCCGTGCAGTCAACATGTTGATGTGTCCTTGGGCAAGATACTTAACCCTGAGTTGCTCCCGATGGCCAATGGTGTGTGAGTGTGTGTGAGTGTTAGCTTCCCTAGAGCAAGTGGTACTGCTCTGCACGAATGAAGGCTCTGGTGAATGACTCGTATGTTTTTATACAAGCTTTGAGGGGTCGAAAAAGTGCAATATAAGTTGAGCGCTTTATCATTGAGAGATTAGCAGGCCGATAGGCAGGAGAGCAAAGTGTAGGTGAACAAATGTGTCTACAATATCTCTTTAAAACAATAGTCTGCTGGTTAATTGAGCTGCTTCACTCAATCAGACAGATACAAAAATAAGGATAAAATGGTCGCCAAGTATTCTTAGGCGGTGTGTCAATACGTTTTTGTGTAGAGCAGTGTTTCTAGAACATTTTTATATTATCTAAAAAGGAACTTTTTTTGGGATTTATTTGAAAGCTTCCTATAGCTTACCAGGGTGTTTCCATAATATCGTATGATTGTGCTTATATTTTGATTTAAACTTGAGAAAAAAGAAATGAAATGATTGAGGCTCCATGGTCTCCTTACAATCACTACTGTTATCAGAAGAGACAGAAGAGTCTGCAGTGTCGTCTTCTTTTGTTGTGCTTCTGTCTCCAGCATTAGCTGCTATAGGCTTGGTCTGTCGGGGGACATCTTACTTCTTCCTTCTGTCTGTTTGTACCTGTGTACTCTCATGTTCCGATTAACCCAGCCGCCCCCAAACAAAAAAAAATTGTGTCTATATCTACGCCAGGATCCTGAGTCGAGGCTGATCCTGTTGCTGTGGTCCTGTGTCCTGGATCCTCTATCCTGAGTTCTGGATTGAGTCCTGGACTTCGAGTTGTGGCTGAACCTGTCTCTGCGGTCCTGCCTGACTCTCATTATACTACTTCCCTGATGGCTCCCACAGGACTGTTGACAAAACCACCAGACTCAGGGACAGTTTCATTCCACAAACACCTGAACTTTGAAACAACATCCATAACATTCATCTGATTGCAACTTAGAAATTATGTATCTAATATATCATATTCAAATCACTTGTATATAGACTCTTATTGTACTATTGCACTATTTCACTATTTTACTATTTTCTTTGTATTTACTTGCACTATATTTGTCTGTTTATCTGTTTTATTGTGTTGCACTGGAGGAGCCTGTAACCTAAGATTTTCATCGAAATAACTACACTGTTGCTATGTACGTATGCCTAATAAAAGCCTTGAACCTTAGACTACTACTACTACTACTACTACTACGAGTACTACTACGAGTACTACTACAACTACAACTACTGCAACTACTACTACAATTTACTACTACTGCTACTACTACTACAACTACTGCTACTACTACTACTACTACTAAAACTACTACTACTAACTCAGCCTATACTTTTCAGCTTCAGGACATTGAGACTATACATTGTGTTGTTTATACCTTTTTAAAGTTGTCTTTAACATTTTAAGCTTCATCACTATTTTTCCTACACTGCCTGTTTTACATTTCACTTTCACGTTTTCAACAAAGTCAGTGCAATGCATTTGAGCTGTAACAATTTGGATTCAAATCATTTCACTTTTCTGCCTCTTTTCGCAAAGTTCAGCAACACCCTTACTTGGTTTTTGTTGCTAAAAGCAGCTACAGTCACCATTCAACTAATACAATATTCAACTTTAACTGCATTTTTAGCTAAATTCAGTAACAAATGTGCGCAATATTCAGCATTCACACACATTTTCATAGTGTCCCCCAGTACACCCCTTGGGCTCCAATCCCATCCTGCCTCTCTGACCCCACCATTGAGCTTTCCTCTCAAAAAGTGCAATGTAATATGGTATGTTCCACATGTCCTTGAACTCCACAGTACCTACACTGTCAATGTAGTGTTATTTAACCCTGTGTGATCACTGAGTCTAGAGGTGACGAGTTCCCTCCTGTTCCTTTCTTTATAGATGTTTGTTATGACTGACTTCTGTAACATGTGATATCCCCTCCCACCTTTTCTGCCAAATGTCCATACCCTTTTTCTTAATGACTTTTCCATTCCCCTTTTCCAAGAAGAACTGGTAGTGTTTTTCCCTTGTGTACTGCATCTTTTGCCAATTTATCAGCACGCTCATTGTGTCTTTCCAGGAGGTCAGTAATGCCCTGGTCCAGATCTGGGAGGAGATACCCCAGGACACCATCCATACATGCATACATCCATACATCCATCCATCACCATGCCCCCACGTTGTCAGGCATGCATACAAACACATGGGGGCAATACAAAGTACTGAGTACCATTTGAGTTGCTGCAATGGAATTTCAGCAAAATGGACTAGCCTGCAGCATCATTTTTCCAATTAGATTTTCAGGGCATCTTTGAGTTCAGCTCTCTGTAAGTTGATCATTTTAATTTCTATCAAATGATGTGGCATTCTTTCATTCCAAACACATTACCCAATCCATATAAGTATAGATATCCAGCATGATTTATTTTCCCATTGAGATCTGATGTGTTTTCAAAGTGTTCCTATATTTTTTTGGAGACGTATAGATAATTTATGTTCAAACATTTGATACAAGTGGTTATTTCTTATATCAACGCTTTACATTCAAACTGCTGTTACTGTAACATTCCTTAGAGTGGTAGCACAGGATAATTTAAAGAATGATAATTCCTTATTTTAAATCAAATTCCATGTGTTACATACCTATGAGGCCATACTTTTTTAAAGACTGACAAAACAAAACAAAATGTCCAAATAGGCAAAATGTCATGGGGTTAAGGAAATATGTAAAGGAGAATTCATCAGGACATAGACAATATATTGTATTCATGATCAAGGTTTGTATTCAAATAGAAAATGATCAAACACTGCTTTTCCTCGTTGTATGTGTGTAGCTGCTGTAAATAGCACTTGTCAACAGGGACATAAATGTCATTCTGTCTCTGTGATGCTCGTGGATAAACTGTCTGTCTGACCCATGGCCAAATGAAAGGCTTTATGAATCAGACACAGCTTTTTCTTTACCTGCTACTTTAAAAAAAAAACAGCTAACTGCTCTGTTAAATACTTATAATCCAGCTAACCACTTACTAACCTGCTAACTAACATGTCACCCACTAACAGCTTACCGGCTACCTGCTGGATGCTAAATGAAATGCTACCTGCTAATGGACACATCCTTCATCACAAATTGAAATTGAGCGACAAGACTGTTTTCTGTACTTTTCCATCAAGCTACATTTGAGTCCAAAAAGTGTCCCTGGCTGGTTCTGGTCCTCCACAGTCCTCTCCATCGGCTTCTGCTTCCATGTGTTCAGTCTGTCTTTGGTGAAGCTGTGAGGACTGAGGTTCCTCTTCATCACCTTCAGTCTTCACAGGAATTGAAAGGGTGAAGGGGAAATGTGTGAGATAAGCCTCCTCCTGATTTCTCCAGAGTTCATGAGGATTAGAGGACTCACCTCCACACCTGTGGCTTTTAAACTGATGAAGCTAAGTGAACCTTTTGTCACAAATGTGGCAGCTGAATGGTTTCTCCCCTGTGTGGGTTCTCATGTGTAACTGTAAATGTTCCATCTGAGAAAAACATTTCTTACAAAGTGAACAGCTTTTCACCTGTGTGACATTTAAAATGGGTTTGCAGATGTGCTTTCTGACCAAATCGTTTAGCACAAACTGAGCAACAAAATGGTTTCTCTCCAGTGTGCGTTCTCATGTGCTTCTTTAGATTTGAGTTTTGGTTAAATTGTTTACCACAAGCCTCTCTGAAGAACCAGCACCTTACCGTGGTAGAGAGGTTTGTGTGCCCTGATGAACCTGGGGGCTGTGTTGTCTGGAACCTTGTGTTCCTGGTAGGGTCTCCCATGGCAAATTGGTCTCAGGCAAGGGGCCAGACTAAGATTGGTTCAAAAGACCTCATGAAAGACGATACAAGAAGTGAGGATACCCGGCCCGGAGGAAGCCCGGAGGAAGCCCGGGGTCCCCTTCTGGAGCCAGGCCCAGAAGGAGGACTCGTCGGCGAGCGTCTGGTGGCCGGGCTTGCCACGGAGCACGGCCGGGCCCAGCCCGAAAAGGCAACGTGGGCAACACCTCCGCTTCTCCGTCCCGCGGGCCCACCACCTACGGGAAACAGCGATGGGGTCGGGTGCGCTGCCAGAAGGGTGGCAGTGAAAGCGGAGGGTCTCGACGGACCAGACCCGGGCGACAGAAGCTGGCTTTGGGGACGTGGAACGTCACCTCTCTGGGGGGGAAGGAGCCGGAGCTTGTGCGGGAGGTGGAGCGTTACCAGTTGGATCTGGTTGGGCTCACCTCTACGCACAGCGTCGGCTCTGGAACCCTACTTCTGGATAGGGGTTGGACTCTATTCTTCTCCGGAGTTGCTCAAGGTGTGAGGCGCCGGGCGGGTGTGGGGATACTCACAAGTCCCCGGTTAGGTGCTTCGTTGTTGGAGTTTACCCCAGTGGACGAGAGGGTCGCCCCCCTACGCCTGCGGGTTATGGGGGGGGAAACTCTGACTGTTGTGTGTGCTTATGCACCCAACAGCAGTTCAGAGTATACGGCCTTCTTGGAGACCCTGGAAAGAGTCCTGTATGGGGCTCCTGAAGGGGACTCTTTAATCTTGCTGGGAGACTTCAACGCACATGTGGGCAATGATGGAGACACTTGGAGGGGCGTGATTGGGAGGAACGGCCCCCCTGATCTGAACCGGAGTGGTGGTTTGTTACTGGACTTCTGTGCTAGTCATGGATTGGCCATAACAAACACCATGTTCGAACATAAGGATGCTCATAAGTGTACGTGGTTCCAGAGCACCCTAGGCAGAAGGTCCATGATCGATTTCGTTATCGTATCATCGGACCTGAGGCCGTATGTTGTGGACACTCGGGTAAAGAGAGGGGCGGAGTTGTCAACTGATCACCATCTGGTGGTGAGTTGGGTCGAGTGGCGGGGGAAGCCTCTGGATAGACCTGGTAAGCCCAAACGTGTAGTTTGGGTGAACTGGGAACGCCTGGAGGAGGCCCAAGTTCAGGAGGCCTTCAACTCACACCTCCGGCGGAGCTTTTCGGGCATTCCTGTGGAGGTTGGGGACATTGAACCAGAGTGGTCGGTGTTCAAAGCCTCTATTGCCGAAGCCGCGGCGGGGAGCTGTGGTCTCAAGGTCCTAGGTGCCTCAAGGGGCGGTAACCCTCGAACCTCCTGGTGGACACCGGTGGTCAGGGAAGACGTCCGACTGAAGAAGGGATTTGTTATCCCGGGGGACTCCCGAGGCAGTTGCAAGGTACCGACAGGCCCAAAGGGCAGCAGCCTCATCCGTGGCCGAGGCAAAGCAGCGGGTGTGGGAGAGGTTCGGAGAAGACATGGAGAAGGACTTTCGGGCGGCACCAAAGTTGTTCTGGAAAACTGTCCGACACCTCAGGAGGGGGAAGCAGGGAACCATCCAAGCTGTGTACAGTAAGGATGGGACGTTGTTGACCTCAACTGATGGAGAGTTAGGGTGTTGGAAGGAACACTTTGAGGAACTCCTGAACCCGACAACTCCGCCCTCTATGTTAGAGGCAGAGCTGGAGTATGACGGGGGATCAACACCAATCTCCCAAGGGGGAGGTAACTGAGGTCGTTAAACAACTCCACAGTGGCAAAGCCCCGGGGGTGGATGAGATCCGCCCGGAAATGCTGAAGGCTCTGGGTGTTGAGGGACTGTCATGGTTGACACGTCTCATCAACGTTGCGTGGAAGTCGGAAACAGTACCGAAGGAGTGGCAGACCGGGGTGGTGGTTCCCCTTTTTAAAAAGGGGGATCAGAGGGTGTGTGCCAATTACAGAGGCATCACACTACACAGCCTCCCCGGGAAAGTTTACTCTAAGGTACTCGAAAGGAGGGTCAGGCCGATTGTCGAACCTCAGATTGAGGAGGAACAATGCGGATTCCGTCCTGGTCGTGGAACGACGGATCAGCTTTTTACTCTCGGAAGGATCCTGGAGGGGGCCTGGGAGTACGCTTATCCGGTCTATATGTGTTTTGTAGACTTGGAGAAGGCGTATGACCGAGTTCCCAGGGATTTACTGTGGGAGGTGCTGCGGGAGTATGGGGTGAGGGGGTCTCTACTCAGGGTCATCCAATCTCTGTACTCCCAAAGCGAGAGCTGTGTCCGGGTCCTCGGCAGTAAGTCGGACCCATTTCCGGTGAGGGTTGGCCTCCGCCAGGGCTGCGCTTTGTCACCAATCCTGTTTGTAATATACATGAATCGGATTTCGAGGCGTAGTCATGGGGGAGGGGGTCTGCAGTTCGGTGGACTAAGGATTTGTGGAGATTGATTTAAAGTATTATGGCAAAAAGTTTGATACAGCGTAATTCTGGTATATTCATTTTTAATGTCACCTGATATAGGCTATGGGATGTTAAGTGTTGGTTTGTGAGAGAAATGTATGTGCGTTCATTTCAGGACTCCTAAAGGAGCAGGAGAATTGAGTCACACACAATTAGAGAGACAATGGTCCTTCTCATTCTGGGTAAGCTGACTTCGGGTGGATGGAAGTTCAGAGATGGCTTGGGGCTATGAAGACAGTTAGGCGTTGTTGGTGAGCTGGTCCTGAGGATGTCATGAGATGACTGTTACATTTCCAACAAGTATGGCTTTCATAAAGAAACATATGACTTAGGTGATAAGATGTGTTTTGTTGCAAAGTGAGCCTGTTTGGTTTTCTGCTAGCCAGCGCTGAGTCACTGTGACACAGCATACTTTGCGTCTCCCAATGAGATGACCTGAAAAGATGACCAGCTGACCTAACCCCTCCTTCTTATTCTGGTATATCTCCTATTGATTCCTGGCGTTCGCTCTTTCTTCTCCGGCTGCCAGGACAGAAGGATCTCCGCAGCACGCGAACAGGGCAGAAGTGGGCCGGCTACTTCTTACACATTACAATTTAATTGTATTGTATTATATTGTATTGTAATGTATTATATTGCATTGCATTATTACCTTTTATAATTAAAACAGATTATTGTTTAAACTGGTATCTGGGTGTTCTCTGATTTCCTTCCTGTTATGATTTTTAGCAGGACTCGTCAAAACGACACGCGGAGCAGAGTGGGGTTGTAAAAACCTCAAAACTCCTACAGATTGCACCACTGCTTTTTGCAGATGATGTGGTTCTAATGGCTTCATCGGTCTGCGACCTTCAGCACTCACTGGATCGGTTCGCAACCGAGTGTGAAGCGGCTGGGATGAGGATCAGCACCTCCAAATCTGAGGCCACGGTTCTCAGCAGGAAACCGATGGACTGTCCACTTCAAGTAGGGAATGAGTCCTTACCCCAAGTGAAGGAGTTCAAGTATCTCGGGGTCTTGTTCTTGAGTGAGGGAACAATGGAGCGTGAGATGGGCCGGAGAATCGGAGCAGCGGGAGCGGTACTGCAGTCGCTTTACCGCACCGTTGTGACGAAAAGGGAGCTGAGCCAGAAGGCAAAGCTCTCTGTCTACCGGGCCATTTTCGTTCCTACCCTCACCTATGGTCATGAAGGATGGGTCATGACCAAAAGAACGAGATCGTGGATACAAGCGGCCGAGATGGGTTTTCTCCGCAGGGTGGCTGGCAGGGGCGGACTGGCCATCTGTAGAATCTGGAGAACCACAGAACGGCCGGTCGTCAAGCGGCGTTGACGGCCGGCACTTAAAAAAAAAAAGGTTTAACGTCATCATTTAAATTGCGCTGACAGCCGACAGAGGGCGACAGCGGCCGCTAATGCAGTTGTATGGTTTTTGTCAAATAATCACACACGAAGAAGAAAAAAGACCGGCCACATGAAGAGAAGGGATTAGACGCCACGGCAGACAGGGAGAATGAAAAAACATGGTTAAAAATCAAAGAAAACGAAAAGAAAAAGGTGGGGCCGAGAAGGCAAGAGAAAAAAAGGTGAAGTCACTCGCAGGTGAAGCATATCAATGTGGCAAATTGACAGACCTTTTTGGCAGCAGCGCTGCTACAAGCACTATCAGCAGCAGCAGCTTAGAACAAGTGCAAGATGATGAAGAGAATGATGTGGGCGCGAGTTCAGATATACAGCCAGCCTCCTGCGTTCATGATGAGGGACAGAGTTGAGCTGCTGGAAGAACCAGCTCAACTGGCACGTATACAAGTGCAGGGCAAGAGCAAGAGGTGGGTGAGAATTATCCCTTGAACTCAGTGGCGTTTTCTCCTGGAGGCCAAGGGAAGCCAGGCTTCCCCTGTTTTTTTGTATTGTAGTTATAATATTAATAAATACATAAAAACACTTCGTTTAGTTTCGGTAATTATGCTGCCGGCCCGTCTCTCCCCCATTCTCATTGAGTATTTTACAAAGAGTGAAACAGCGCCCCTCTAGATGTTATGGTGAAACAGTAGATTGCACTCTCTGTTGTGAGAGGAGGCTAGCCGAAATTGGCTTCCCTTAGTGAAAAAAAATGGAGGGATTGACCAATCAGATGAGGCTCACGTCATGCCTCACAATCCAACCAAATCGCATCAACTTCAGTTCGTACTGTAACTGTCATCACTGCCCTTAAAAAGTAGCAAGCAACTGAAGCAAGTGCAATTATGGAGGGTGGAGTATTTCATCAAAAATAATTTTACTAAACTTCCGCTACAGCAGCAACTAAAAATGAAATCTGATGACAGGCCAATGCCCAAACTGGAGCTGTGTACTGAGATGAAAAAAGGAGCGAATCGGACGTAAAACTTTAAATAATAAACAGCGGATTTCTAACATTTGACATTTCATGTGGCCGGACTGGGTCAGTTTCCAGGGCTGAATTTTAGTCCCAGTCCGCCCCTGGTGGCTGGTGTCTCCCTTAGGGATAAGGTGAGAAGTTCGGTCATCAGGGAGGGACTCGGAGTTGAGCCGCTCCTCCTTTGCGTTGAAAGGAGCCAGTTGAGGTGGTTCGGGCACCTAGTTAGGATGCCACCTGGGCGCCTCCCTAGGGAGGTGTTCCAGGCACGTCCAGCTGGGAAGAGACCAAGGGGTAGACCTAGGACCAGGTGGAGGGATTATATCTCTTCGTTGGCCTGGGAGCGCCTTGGGATCCCCCAGTCAGAGCTGGTTGATGTCGCCAGGGAAAATAAAGTTTGGGGCTCTCTGCTGGAACTGCTACCCCCGCGACCCGACCACGGATAAGCGGGAGAAGATGGATGGATGGATGGATGTTTACCACAATGAGAGCAGCAAAATATTTTGTACTTTAATTATTTCTCCAAAAGTGTAAACCTCACGGCGGTTCTCCGGTCTCCCTAGACTTATCCATGACATGTTGTTTGTAACATTTTGAGACCTTATCACTAGTAGATGGTAGTAAATGTCTCTCTGGATCTGAGCTCCTGGCTGGTTCTGGTCCTCCACAGTCCTCTCCATCAGCTTCTGCTTCCATGTGTTCAGTTTGTCTTTGATGAAGCTGTGAGGACTGAGGTTTCTCTTCATCACCTTCAGTCTTCACAGGGACAGGAGTGAAGGTGGACTCAATGATATCAGCCTCCTCCAGCCCTTGAAGCTGCTCTCCCTCCTGACTGCTCCAGAGTTCTTCCTGTTCCTCTTTAATGTGAGGGGGGGGCTCTGGGTCCTCCTGGACTGGAGCTCCACTCCTGCTGCTCAGGGGGAAGCTCTTCTTTAACCACCACCAGCTGCTGGATGTTTGCAGGAAATGTGAAACACACTGACGTCACTGACCACAACTAAACCAGGAATACAAATAATTATTACAAATTGTAAGTTCTAGTTTGAATCGTAACAAACAGAGAAAAAGAGTTGGCAAAATAACCATAATGATGGACCTTCTTTTGATTAGTTTAGTTGAAATGTAAACAACTGCCTCTGCAGGTAAAACAGGACCATGTTCAAATGGAGGACTGTTGCTGGGAAGTTTCTCTGATCTCTGGCTGGATCATGTTTATTACCGCTGATATAGATCCTGAAGTTTACTTTAACCAGTAAAAACTCAGAATGTCATTAGTTTGTTATTATCATTATATCATATTTATATTTGCTTGGCCATTAGAAATGTAGATGATGTATTGCAAGCTGCTTAGAGCTTGTGTTGGGAACTCAAACCGTTCAAAATGACCTCTCTAATATCTGTTTTATATTGCTGTGAAACATTTTCAAACAACTGGATTTACTCAAGTTTTACACCAAAAACTACCCTTGAGAATATAATAATAATATGATCAATATTATCACAATGCATCCTCTGTGAACAATAGCTACCATAAATGTTGTCAACCGAGTATTCTGCAATGTTGTGTTGTATATTTGCTTTGCAGGTTTTTGAGAGGCCTTTACACTGAAGTGGGCATGCTGCATAAGTAAAGTTCCACCTCTGATGCATAGCAGCCGCTCCTGGATACTGCAATAGACTCTTGCCATATGTTAACATTTTTATGACATTCTCAGTCCTATGTTAGTAAGTAGAACTAACGCTAAAGTGAATTAGCAGTATGATTTCCCTTTATTCACAGATGACTACCGCAACAGTGCTTAGAGAGGCCAGAAATGTAGGTGTAGCAATGGACTCAGACCTGAAAGTCCACACGCTATCATCTTAAGAATATATGGAAGATTAAAGGACATATGTCTTAACAAGATTTGGAAGATTATTTTCTTCTACTACTGTAATGATGTCTTGAAACTCAAAGGTCCGCTACTTCCGCCTTTAATCTTTCACATCTTCTTCTCTTTGAACCCTTTTCCACTGAAAATCAGTTTGGTTCTAGCTCTGTGTTGGTGATAGTTTGATTCTCAATTAGTTCTAAGTGACAACTCGTTTTGCTTTCCACTGCCCAGAGCCCAGTGCC
The DNA here is from genome assembly GCF_902827175.1 of Gymnodraco acuticeps. NCBI lineage: Eukaryota > Metazoa > Chordata > Actinopteri > Perciformes > Bathydraconidae > Gymnodraco > Gymnodraco acuticeps. The sequence continues at coordinate 950,245 of NW_022992187.1, forward strand.
CTGTACTACGAAGCCGGATTTGCGCTTAGCGAGATAACTTCAGGGTTAACTCTGGGTTAGAGAGGTAACTTCAGGGTTAACTCGGGGTTTCCGGTCCCTGAACACCTAACCTGCTCCGGGGCAGGTTATGTTCCAGATAAGAGATAAACTCAGTGAAAGCACCGCCTGCTGACCAATCAGAGCTCAGTGTGCAGAGTTTAAAGCTATCAAGTACTGTCACGATAATTAATTTTGTTGGACGAGAAATGTTCCCGGAAATTATTGCGATAAACGATAATATTGTCGGCACCGTTGTAAGACCATTTTGGACCACTGACATAATGATTATTCAAATATATTAATTATATATAATAAATAAAATAAATGAAATTATAAAAAATGTATTAAATCACACACAACCAAAACAATGAATTAAATTCTCTCTCTCTCTCTCAACAACACAACAGTCAAGTGTTACGGTGTGTGTAGGAAGCAGGACCCAAATGCAGATTAAGTGACAAAAATATTTCCTTTATTTCAAGGCTATATATACACAGACAGAACAGGACACTCACCGAAGACCACGTCAATACACAAGACAACCCGACAAAGAGAGACAGAAAACCCAGAACTTAAATACACCCAGGACTAATCACATAAACACGAGACAGGTGAGGAGGGAGAAGAAAACACAGAGGCACCAGGTGAACACAATCGGGTAATCAGGGAGGGAAACAGACAGAAAGCAAACCGGCAGGAAACGGGGGTGAACACTTTACAAAATAAAACAGGAAACCCAAAGATAGAAAAAGACAAGAAAAACACCAACACAGACAGATCCTAACATCAAGTGTACAGTCCACTGTCCATACAAAGACCCAGATGCATCAACAGGCCATATCCAAATCTGTATTTCAAAGATTTCGAGCAAGGAAAACCAACATGTTTGCATTGTCGGGCAAATGCATCTTTAGGCACTTTCACACCGGAGTACTTTTCCCAGGAATAGTTCTGGGATTTTGCGTTCACACCAAAAATATCTGGAACTAGAACTTTTTTTCGGGAACCTTTTCACCCCTTTTCAGTCCCTGCTAGAGAGGTGGTACTTTCCTGGGGAGGAAAGGGTTCCAATTTCTGAATGGCTGGGCGAATTGCAAACCACGCCTCGTAAAACTCAGAAAAGTTTTGTGAAACCGCCATTTTATTTGCTCGCATAAGCATTATTAGCATTAGCATTAGCCCAGCGCACCAACGGAGAGAGACTAACTTATGGCAACCCAAAAAAAACATAGGAACGGTGGAGTGATGAGGAGGTGTCTGCGTTTCTGGCGATTTACTTGGAAGGCTTCAGTAGAAGCTGATGGGAAGACTCCCAGCAGCTTCTAAGCCAGTCCCCAACTCCGGAGACTTCCAGCCGAGGACTTCGGGTGGCAGTATACGCCGTGAAGTTGTTTGCGGCCTGCCAGTAAACCCAAAGCAGAAGAAGAAGAAGTGACGTCAGCGGCTTCATTTGCGTAATCCTCCCTCAGGGACTTATTCCAGTGTGAACGCGATCTACTAGATCAGGGATGGGCAAATGGTGGCCCGGGGGCCGCATGCGGCCTGTTCAATACAAACATGCCACTTATAAAAATTAAATAGCATTTCTGTGAACTGATATTTGTTTAGTGAGCTCATTAGAGGATGTTCCCTGAAAGATTGTAAAATGTCAATGAAGATGTCAGACTTAGTATATTTGTTAATAATTACATACAATACATGGAATTTGTGTGTGTGTGTGTTCCAAGGGAATCTGCGGCCCCCTGGTGGCCAGTACATGAATTATGTGGCCCCACCACCATCCAAGTTTCCCATCCCTGGTTTAGATAGTTAACTTCAGTCTAAGTTATCTCAGTGGGTCTCAAACGTTTTGATCACAATTTATGTAAACACATATTTCCAAGGCACTCTATGATACTTTATAATTATTGGGATAAACAGGTTTGAAATTATTTCAATGTATACTATAGGACAGTAAACCAAAACTATCGTTTAAAACTGGAGAGATAACAAAATATGTATAAATAAATAATTGTTAACTAGGTAAAATAAGATATGAATGAACAATAGCCAGCTAAAATCTCACCTAGGGCAGCAAATTGTCTAGAACCGGGCCTGCTGCTGACCAATTAGAGCTTGGTGCATGGAGTTTAAAGGTCTCCTATTATACTATTTGTAGGCATACAGTAGCAGTGAAAAGTTTGAGGTGATGGTTGCTAATGTAAACACAGACCATATTACTTCCAAAGCACGTTGCGTATCAATTTCCCCTATTTTCACTGAAAATTATGTTTTTTCTGTAGCCCCGGACAATTCTCCCTCAATAATATAATACATTAACCGTGCTTTACCTGAACCTCATCATGACACTAAAGAGGACGGCAGGATTTTAATTTCCCGTGTTCAGTGAATGCAACAGAGGCAAGACACCAGACCAATCAGAGAGTTGCATGGAAATACAGTACTAGTACTTCTTGGTCTCTGTGTTTCATTCAAGCTCGGCTCTGTGTGTATGTGGCAATAGTCGCGGGTGTACTGTGTATGCGCGTGTGGGGAGTGTTGCAGTAGAAAATTCCACTGTAGCGCCCGGTACCTTCATGGGAAACCCTAAATGTTTGATCACCCTCTATGAAACGTCAAGCTACCCCACAGCACCCCCAAAAGAACATTTCTGGCGCCGCCACTTTGGGCTAAGCCCCTAATGTTTCCTGGTCCAGGAAACACCCATGGTTCCAGCTCCTGCTAGGGCTTATTTGGTTCACAATTAGTTCAACGTGCGACTTGGCTTCATTGTCCATTGCTCAAAGCCCAAGTGGTGCCATGTTGTGACATCACCGTTCTGTTGCTGATGCACATTTAGCCTTTGATCATATGAAGCCAGATTGAATTTAAAAACAACTTCTCCAACTTGCCGTGGTTCATTGAGTGCCGTGGACCATCCGTCCATTGTTTATTAATGTGGTTCAGCTGTATTTACCTTCCGCTGCAGTGCTGCTAATCCACCGGCGTTTAGTCGTTAACTCATGGCAGCGGCCGCTGGAAAGTAGTAATTCACTGTCTGACTGTCACAGAAGCAACGTCCCCTAATCTTGCATATTTTCTACCCTACGTGTCAATATTCGATTTAGTTTGAATTGACACTGGTTCTAGATAGATAGGTGATGTTAATATAGCCACCGAAAATAATCTGACTATTTTGACTGCTTGTTGCTAACATATGGTGGCATAAGCCGTTTTCTATTGGGATATTTTACCGGCGTATTTATCATTATATTTCTTGTGATAGTCTGAAATGGCAACCTGTGTAGCCCCTGTATTAATTACAGGGGCTACACAGGTTGCGGTCGTGGGGGGGGGGGTTCATTGCCTTGCTCAAGGGCTCCTCAGTGACCAGGAGGTGAATTGGCAGTCCACACTGGTCCGATCTGGACGTGAACCAGCAACCCTTCGGTCCAATGTCAAAATCCCTATGGACTGTAACAGTCAATAATAGTATCGCTATTATCGATCGCCAATTTTGGGTCCGATCGCCGGAATCAGTATCGGCCGATATTGATCGCCGATCCGATCGAGTGGGCGGGGCCTATGAGGATCTTCCATTTAAAGCAGGGGTGGGGAACCTCCGGCCTCCGGGCCGTATACGGCCCGCGAGACCTTTCTCTACGGCCCTCGAGGTAATTTATAAACATACGCAAAAAAGGAAAGAAATCTAGACCGCAAAAAAATTAAACAAGCGAGTGCCTGTTTTTCCTGGCCAAGGTGAGGGTCCTTGAACACATCACGAGCCTAACGTGTCATCACGTGGTATATGTCTCGTCTGACAGGGGTGCAGTTATGACCATGGTTCTGACGGAGAGCACCAGAACGCCGCTCCGCCACTTCCACAAATTGCAGTACCCATAAGGAGCCGTACATGCCGCAGTTTTTGCGTGGCTGTGTTTTAGTTGTAAGCCCAGTGGTCTGTTCATCTGTCATACTGATCATACAGTCAATAACTGTGTTGTTATTAGCATCTGGTTAGCTAGCTATGCTAACGAATATAAGAAGCTTTGTCTACAACCAGTGAGGTAAAGGCACATCTTTATATGATCATTATAGTTATAAAAAAACAAGAGAATAAAGTAAACAGGTATAAAATACTATATGACAGTAAAAAAAGTTGTTATTAATAAACAAGAATACAGTTTGAAAGGAGAGTGATTTATGTAAAATATCCATAAAGAAAAAGAAAATCTGCTTACAGTTCTGTTTCATATGGGTGTTGAGCAGAGTTGGGTGTAACGCGTTACTGTAATAATACTACTTGTGTCGGTAACGGAGTAGTGTAACGCGTTACTTTTATAATTCAGTAATCACACTACAGTTACTAACATTGCCCCGACACGCGTTACTTCGTTACTTTTATAAAAATAATCACACTCACTGACAGACAAGAGGGGTTTCCGCCGCAGGTTTATATCGGTTTATATACATGTAGGCCTATGTAATCTGCGCGAGACCACATCTCCACGTGCAGTGCTGCATAAACATGGCTGAGTCTTTTCATCTGTAAACTCCCTCAACGCGTCGCTCGCTCTCTTTTGTTGATCGCCCTCTCACGGGTGAACAGTTCAATGCCCCGCTTCATTGTAGGAATTCTGTCTCTACCACTTTAGTTTGACCATCTCTGTTACTAAGTTATGGAATACTAAATACATAAGTAATTGGATACCTTACCGTTATGCGCTCATAAAGAATGATAAGAATAATGCGTCTTGAACTGGTTTCATTAATTAGTGTCTTGACGTTTCACAGACTGTTAGCTTGTTGTGTGGCTGGTAGCCTATTTTAGAGCATATCAAAAGAAAGACTTGTGTTATGTCTTCCTTAATGCAATAGTAATTGGGGGTGCAAGTGGAGTCTCGCAGAGGCAAAACTGTGGCGCGCTTACACTGTAGGTGCGCCGCAGTCTGCGTGATCTGCCTGTAGGGAGGGGCGGGCCGGCCCTGCGAGTAAAGTAACGAGTAAAGTAACGAGTAAAGTAACGAGCAAAGTAACGAGTTACTTTATCTAGAGAGTAACGAAGTAGTGTAATATATTGCTTTTTTTTTTTAAAGTAATATGTAATATGTAATATATTACTTTTTTTTAGTAACGACCCCATCTCTGGTGTTGAGAGATGTATCCATAGATCTCTTAATGTTGCTCTCAAAGTGCACCAGATTGATGCTTTTAACTTCAACATTTAAAAAAAAATCTTCCCGGGGGAGAACACCCCCCTAGAGGAGGTTAGGTCCCCCCCACTTAAAACATGTTCACATGGATAGGAAACTAAATACATTTGCACACATCTTGTGTCCATATATTTCTGTTTGGGTGGTCATGCCACAACCGTGCACGTGCATGCATGAGTCATGGTAAAATATCTGGTATTAAGAGGTTGCTTTTTCTTTGCACAGCATGAAAGAAAGGCCAAATGAATGGGCTGTGATTTTAATATTTTTAAGCAGAGGTCAATCATTTGTACGGCCCTCGGAGGATGTTGGAAAAATTGAAATGGCCCTTGAGAGGAAAAAGGTTCCCCACCCCTGATTTAAAGTGATGTTTAAAACTCAAGTTAATGGGGCTCATTCACTGGCGCTTCCACAAACAACAACCAACATAATTATTACATTCAAATGAAGTACATTATTCAAGTTTCCATTAACTTTGGATAATAACACGGGAGAAATGAGCGGAAGCGCTCTCTTTTCCTCTCTCCCTCTCCCCCTCTCTCTCTCTCCTGACAGCCTGTCAGTATCTCATGCAGCTCACTGATCCAGTAATGAGTGACCCGACAGTGAAGAATAAATATATGTATAACTAGTTTAGCTTGTTCCAGAGGTAGATAAAATAGCATGTTACTCTTACGGCCCGTCAACACAGCGGCGTGTGTTGAAGCTTGCCGGCGGGCGTATCTGAAATTCGACCAACAACCAATCATATGGATCTCCCGCCCCTGACACACAAGCAGCGGTTTGATTGGCTAGAGCTTGTACTGGCATATGATTCGATTGGCTGACGCTTCTGCCAAAGCTTCAAAAGTTGAACATTGCTCAACTTTTGCAGCGAGCCACGCCAGCAAAGCTCCGCTTCCCACAATGCAGTTCTGCGAAAAGTGACGTCCCCCCATTCAAAGTGAATGGTGAAGCTTTCAAAGCATGCCGCTGTGTGGACGGGCCGTTCTAGCTCCGTTGCATACGGCTATTTTATTGTCATTTTCGGACACCTTAAAATACTGTCAGACTGGTTAAGCCATTTTGGCGAGCTTGTTTTGCCGCGCACAGAGAAAAGTGTCATGTATTTTACGTCATGTGATCAGCTCTCCCGATTGGCCTTAATAGAGAGTACCGATCGATCGGCAGAGAGTGAATATCGGCCGATATCGATCGGCGGTCGATCGATCGGAGCATCCCTATTAAATATAGTAATCATTAAAAGTATGGTAAAAACACACACTTTGCCTGACTTAATATATACAGTATGTGTATGGTCGCTCTGCAATCTGAGCACCGCTGCTTGTAACAACTTTCTTCTCTTCCCCGTTCTCACCATGCAACACACTCTCACTCCATAATCGTCCAGGAGCGACATTTGGTCGGGGTCCCGTGGCGTGCAGTTATGACGCTCCTAGGCTCCTTCAGCTTCATAAAGGGACGCAAATAGCTTTCAACCGATTTCAATGTATTCCCATCTGCGGCGGGATTTGACGCTCATGGAAGCACGGCATTCGTTTGTGTCAGCGCCATATAGATAGAAGAGTTACGACAGCGGAGGACCAAAATGCTTGATCGTCACGTGGTTCAGGGAGACTCAATAGTTCCCCGGAAGTTCGTGGCGGGACATTTGAATGCATGATTACCGAAGATAGAACTACGATTTTTGGTAATAAGTAGTGAATAAAGGTTTTGATTTGCAATATTTATACAACATACTGATATGTGTATGTATTTACATTAATATGTTTTAAAAATACTATGCTAAAAATGCTAATATTTATGTATATTAGGAATAGTGTGAAAAGCTAGTTTACTTGTTAACATATACATGTTAGGCAGGGTTGGGTTGTAACGGAATACATGTAACGGCGTTACGTAATCAGAATACAAAAAGCAAGTAACTGTATTCAGCTCACGTTACATTTGAAAAACGAGTAATCTGATTACAGTTACTTTCGTAAACCTGAAGTGAATACATTTTGGATTACTTATTGGAATTATTGGTGGAAAGATTTCCTCACAACATTTAATATTCATTACTAAAGGTACAGCCGAATCATCACAGCCCACAAAACCTATTACCGCCGCAGATGGAACAAAAAAGCGTTTGAAAAAAAATCGCGGGTCCGCTCAGTGAAACAATAACAACGAAACATGGAGGAACACAAGTCTGCGTTTAAATTGCGTGTGAGTGGTTAAAACACATCAGCCTGCGGTCGCTCTTTCTTTAGCCTTACTAATGATTATTTCTGAAGGTAAACACAGTGAAGGCTGTGCGTGAAAGGCACTGCGTGCTCGTCTTCTCAGAGGCTGAGTTAACCCTCCCGCTGCCTCCTGGCGCTGCAGAGATTTCATGAAGTGAAGGAGGTGTTCCTTCTATAAAACAGCTGTGGGCAGCAGATACTGTGAGAGTCACGGACATGAATTCATAGATCAAGGCAGACTGGTGCACACACTCTCCTGTTTTGCCAATCCGGTGCTTAAACAAATATAGCTCTACACCCCTGGCCGTAATGTCCTTAAAATGAAGTCCGAGTTTGACATTTTAATTCATGTCCTGCCAACACTGGCAGGACAGAAGGCGACACGCTCGTTCTAAGCCGTGTCCCTCACTCCTCACATCCCAAGCTGCATCCCCAAAAAGTTTATTATGTTGTTACATCGTTTCAGATGTTATGTTTCAGTTGTGCTCTTGATAAGCCATTAAAACAGTAAAAACACATTCCTTTTGCTTTTTGTGTCTCCTGTACACCAAAACATACCCATCTGTGATGGAAAAAGAAAGTAATCCAAAAGTAATCTAAAAGTAATCTGATTACGTTACTTTTTTAAGACACGTAACTGTAACTGTATTCGGATTACTTTCAGAGCCATGTAATCAGTAATCAGTAACTGATTACATTTACAAAGTAACCCTCCCAACCCTGATGTTAGGCTAACGTTGCCTTAGTTAAAGAGCCTGTTGCTGTTGCTTTGAATTATTTAAAACAAATATTATCTTCTTAAACTTGTATGGTAGTCAGGAGCATCACTTCCTAATGTTTGATATATTTAAAGGGAGGGGATGGCAAGAAATGCTTCAAAATTCAGATTAGATCAATTTCTACCATTTTCTAAATTCAGTCAGACAACTCACGTGTTCCTTTAACATGTTTATTAGAAGCAGCATATAGTTGAGTTTGGCGACTAGGCTCGGGCATCATCACTCCACAGATATACATAGCACGATGAGTGATGATTAAATAACTAACCCCCAAAACTGCGTGGAGATTAGATACTATCCCCCAAAACTGCGTAGCCCGAGCCTGACGCTGGTGATGTAAGACTGATAAGTAGAGGGCCTGGCGAGCTGCCATGTGGCCATTCCCCCTAAGCACAGCGGCTTTAAGGGGAATATACTACTAGGTGAGACTGCTATGTGTAGGCCTGAGGAATAGCCCAGAGCCGATTCTTCCCTGAGCACAGCGGCTTGGAGAGGAATATACTACCTATATACACTACCTAGTGAAACTGCTATGTGAAGGCCCGGGAACAGCCCGAAAAGCCATCCCCATTAAGCACCACAGCTTTGAGGGGAATATACTACCTAGTGACTGCTATGTGAAGGCCCGGGAACAGCCCGAAAAGCCATCCCCCTTAAGCACCACGGATTTAAGGGGAATATACTACCTAGTGAAACTGCTATGTGAAGGCCCGGGAACAGCCCGAAAAGCCATCCCCCTTAAGCACCGCGGCTTTGAGGGGAATATACTACCTATCAAGACTGCTGTATCTAGGTCTTTGAGGCAGCGACAATGAGCTTTCCCCCCCAAGCATGCAGCTATGAGGGGAATATACTATAATGAAATAAATATAATCTAACCCAGCAACCACCTGGTATGCAATAAAATAATTCTACAGATATACATATTTGAACGTTTACTCATCATCGAGTAGTGCAAGAGCTCATGGTTGTTTGTGCTGAAAGGATCTCATTCATGTGAGGCATGATATAGCGCTGGTAGGCAGAAGATGACCGACGGCCCAGGATACTCAGGGTTGAGGTAGGCGGATATAGAGCTGCGGTTGTGGCTGTGCAGATTCTTAAACAGTGGGAATAGCGATCTGGGGCAGATCGCAGCTTAGGCAGAGATTGCGCAGCTTGGAGGAGAACCCTCGTCGTTGGGTTTGCAGCCATCGAATAAACATGGGTGCCGACCCATGTGTCAGAGGGCAATGATGCGAGAAGTTCAGCATGGAAGATAAAGGACAAAGAAAACAGTGTTAGTTTTAGCAATGATTATTCGGGGTTCCTTGACTCCCCAGACAGAACTGTCAGACATTGAATGTTTCAAAACTGTGTATATTTGATCTCCAACGTTAATTCAGTAAGGGTGAGATTATGCTGAGGATTAAAAGGTGAGAGGTCTGTGTATATTCGCCACCTGAGAAACCAATAGAAATCTGTAACAACTGCATCTGACGTTTATCAATGTATAGTGAAACCCCTTTGCCAGTCTTTATCATTGCGTGGAGGACGTGCCTTCTTAAGGCCCTTGAGGAGCAAATTAATGAACTCTAGCGTGGCTTAATACTTAGCACTTGAAGATTGCAGGATTCGAATGAAAATACAATTATATATAATGCATGAACGACTATTATATCTATTGCACAAGTACACAGAGGAGGGACAGAAGAAGATAAAGTACCAAGCTGAATTGTATGCTTTGAATCATGCTCTTGGTTGGAGGCAGAATATGGGAAATCCTTGAGGGCTTGACGTGTAGATCCAGAGTAATTTGGTTGAACGAAGGGCATGGCAAGCTGGTGGGGCAAACCACTCATTGTGAAATCCCCCGAACCAGCAGAAGGTGCAGCATCTGTAAGTAACTAGAGAGGATCTGAGGACACCGCAAGGTCATTATAAAAGAATGAACATAACATTCCACTCGTCGCAGAGGGGCTAAGGACCAAAGATCTGAGCAATAACCATCTCTAAGATTGCATTCATGCCGAATAGTCCGCGTCTTTACACCAGACACAAGTGTATTACATCGTTTCATTTGCAGAAGGTTGGGTTTGCGTTCACCCAGGCAACTTCAAATAGACTATGAACTGTAAACTAAAGTCATTGTACGGAGATGCTTTTTCAACAATTGGCGGGACATCAAGCGGATAAAATGCAGATCCCAGCCATTTCTACAGTAGCATGCATCATGGAGCATTGGCAGGTTATTTTCATACTGCTGTTAATCTGGAGAGTGCATCAGCAAACTCTGCGGCCGGCACATAGGATTATAAATCAGACAACGTGCAGAGAAAAGGCAGTGGTACAATCTCATCAGAGCCACCTGTCATCGGTGAAACCTCCTCGGTGAAACCTCCTCACTGCATAACGTCGCATTTTGTGTTATAATGTTTTTAACATTTACTAGCGAGCGACCCGAGACCATCTCTTTTAGCGGAGCAGAGGTATCAGACTGCTTCCACACCAATCCAACGAACCGCATCAAGGGGTTAACGCTATAGGACCGATTCAATAGTACTAACCAAGCAGGTGTGAACGTGACCTAAGACTATGGTGCCTTAAGGTTTGGACAGAAAGGCCAGCGCTTGTTCCTTATAAATATAAAACATCTCTTTTAGAGAGACTACCAGTGGGAGACCATAATTGAAGGCAGTAATCAGTATTGAATGTATTACAAGTCTAATATGTAGTATAACGTAGAGCACTTTGAACATTTGGAAAGGCGCTAAATAAATAACATGAATTGTAATTATGGCTGTTCTGATGCGGGACAGCTTGTCTGGTGGCAGTGAAGCTTGCATCAGCACACTATCGAGAATGATACCGATAATTCTAGACGTGTGGAAGGGCTTCCAGTTCCTGTTCTGAAAGAGGTAGGCCTAGCTGTTGAAAAGTTTTATCTGGGAAAGTTAACAACTAGGAAATGGTTAAAAGATGGACACCAAGGGGTGCTTGCAGGTGTTGCAGAGAATCCAGCATACTGCTTCTGATGAGGTGTCAAAGAAACGTGGGCTACTATGGCAACCAAATACACATTTGATTGTAAAACCTTAAAATATATATGCCACAGAAGGCATATGGGATGTATGCTTTCCCTGCCATGTCATCTACAGAGCAAAGAAACGGGAAAATCTTTAGTAGTTATTAATACTCTTAACAGAATAATCGTGAGGAACTAACGGCTCAAGAAACGTTGCTAGAATAATTCCTCCTAGCACTAGGCTAGGGGACCTGTCGTGTTTTTAAACATTTAAATAGCAGCACGTGTAATACTCCTGGCTCCTTCAGTGCAAACTTCAGTCTTGAGTGCAGGTTTCAACAGACATGGGTCCCTGGGAGCCAGCCTAACCTGCTAAGAAACCTTGATTTAAGCCTGTGATAAGGTCATTTGACGAACATCTGTGATTAGAAAGAGCTTGGAAACGATTTGCAGCATGAAGCCTCCTAAGGCACACCCAGAGAGGGGCAGAATATTGCAGGTAGAGCTTAATTCCTGTAAGGAAAAACTCTTGTTTGGTAGGTGATTAAATGTACATGGCCGCTTGGCAGAGAATGATTCATGGTATTCATAGAAAAGACACTGTAGGAGAGATTGAAGTCTAAAATGATGGTCAAAAATGTATCGAGCTTCCCTTCATATTCCCGTGATGGAAATTATTAATTTATTTCCATTTTTAATTTATAGTAGTATAAATACTTATACACATACAACTTCTGTATAATTGCCTCAAATATGACTTACTGCAGGCCAAATATTTCCATAATAAAACATTGCTTATGCAGAACAGTATTATATACCTGCCAAGATGCGATTCCTAAGGAATTGCTGCTGCAGGGGCCGGAAACAAGAACTCGTGGCTGGATCTGGGACTCCAATTCCCAGAATCCTCGGGTGTGTGACGTCAGTGGCACAAGTGGTTGAACGCGGAAGTAGAAACATTTGTTTACATGCAGGCAGAGGAAATCGAGTTTGTTCACGGGAATATATCGTGAACAAAGGCTTCAAGCGCTGATTTCACTTTGAGAAGGTAGGACAGGGAGGCAGGTACTTTGGGAATGCCGGGGTCAGCTTGCTCCTGCCTTTTTTGGTGTTTAAATACCCGCCGACCGAGAGACTCTTAGCTGACACACAAGAAAGGGGTTGTTACCGGAGCTGCCGTAGAACTCGGGACTTCCTCTGGCCCAAAGGATATTAAAAGCTACTCCAGATGAGTACGGAATTGGGACACCTGAATGTGTGTCGCGCGGGAGCTATGGCTCGTTCCAGCGGCGTCTGAACCATGCTCTGAGCTAGCCTGTGTTTCGGGAATGAGGCATTTCTTACGGCTTCTTGCGTATGATGATTCGGTTCCAGAGTCGGAGATTGCAATAGACATTTGCAAGGACAGCACCGACAGGCAAGCAGCAGCAACATGAAACACAGCAGCAGGAACATGAACGCAGCAATAGCAAGTGAACACAGCAGTGGCAGCAGGCAAGCAGCAGCGACGTAGAGGTAGCTGCGGCAATAGCAGCAGCAAGCAATGCATGGAGAGAGATCTGCAGGTTAAATAGAGCGGCATATTAAGGAGACTCTGTTTGGTTGGTTGTAGAGTGGCAAGGGGCGTTATGTATGAATGCAGCATAAGTGCTCGAGTTGACTGCCTGAACTAGCTCGCAGGCTTCGCCTCATTTCATGGTGGTTTCAGTAATCCCATGGTAATTGAGGACACAAGTTATCTAAATGACTAATCTAATCTTTATGACTTTCAGAAAGGACAGGAGACCAACAGGTGACTATCAAAGGACTAGCAGCAGCAGCATGATTATGACGTTAAATGTGTTGTTTTAGGAACATCCATTGTAAATACATGGAATTCAATAAACATGGAATAGCATGTCATGCAGTTTGTCTGTGCCTTTTCCTCTGTGTTGTCCTGGCATATAGTCTCCACCATGGTTTGCTGTGCTGCCTGGGGATGCTCCAATCGTTCCGAAAAAAGACTGACACAGAGAGGAGAAAATGGCTAGCTCAAGTCAGCAGGAGCAACTTAACTATCAAAACAGACAACCACAACAAAATATGTGAGGTAATCATATTCAAACACTGCATTTGCACTTTTTCACAAAACGAAGAACACACCATTGGGAAGCTTAATGTTTGGTTTAATACAAATAACAGGGAAAGGCTTGAACAACTCTGAGAGTTGAGACTCAGGGTGAGGGTCTCAGTGCAGGTATTCAGGCTCCATTGAATCCCCCTCTGGTTCTTGTGCTGAAAGAGGGATAAACAGACAGGAGAAAGGGTTATACACACCTATATAGCACACCTATTGGATGGGAAATTGCCTTGGGGAGATAAGGTGTGGTCTTTGTTCCCAACTGAAGTTATGGAACTTTATTATTTGTGAGTTTAACAAAGTATGACAAATGGCATCAGTAACAGATGTGATATGAATTTCTATAAAGTTGTCTCACATTCTTGGTCATATTTTATATACAGTATGTAATGAGTATAACATGTCCAGTAAGCATTTAGTGTTTCCCAATACTGTGCATTCAACCACTATGGGATATGTATGTGGGCAGACAAAACTGTGTGTGTGTGTGTGTGTGTGTGTGTGTGTGTGTGTGTGTGTGTGTGTGTGTGTGTGTGTGTGTGTGTGTGTGTGTGTGTGTGTGTGTGTGTGTGTGTGTGTGTGTGTGTGTGTGTGTGTGTGTGTGTGTGTGTGTGTGTGTGTGTGTGTGTGTGTGTGTGTGTGTGTGTGTGTGTGTGTGTGTGTGTGTGTGTGTGTGTGTGTGTGTGTGTGTGTGTGTGTGTGTGTGTGAGCGAGCAGCTTGTCTGCTCAAGGTTTAAAACCAACGGTGCGAATGTTTATGAGAAACAATTCGTAGCTTAGACTGAACTCGAAGGAAACTAGACTAAAACATTTTTTTTAAGAAATCAAAACAACTGGGTGAATACTCTCTTTATGGTATTTAAATTGGGCCAAGTAGAACCCCTTCATGGATTTGTGATACTGATCTCTGTCTGTTCAGATTTGGAAGTCTCATGATTTATTGTGTGGGCTTGTGAAGGAGAGGCCCAGGGAAAACAACATCTATCTTGGAACTGCAATTACTTATCTTAAAGAGATTGCAACATTATACTCCTTTAAAAATTGCTCAATTCATTTAAAACCATTTATTATGTACACAATAAAAACCTCAACAAATATATTGATCCTGGCTTAACCAGCTACCTCTACTCTATTGTTCATAAGCTCAGTAGTTTAACAACTATTAGAATTGTAGTAATGTCTGTAGACCAATTGTACTAGAAATAATTTGAAACAGTTTAATAAAGAATGTTAAACTATATTTAAAACTGTAATTGAACTTCAACTTATATCAATTGTCCAATTCCAGTGGCCAGTTGGAATAGACAATCAACAACGTTTTCATTTTGCAGCAACAGCGCAAAAGGTTTCAATCACAATTATGTCTGAGTCTAGTTCTGTCTTATCTGCTTTGTTTCGGAATGTGTTCAATACATTACGTTTTTTTTATTCATTATTACCATACAATACATAGATTAAGAATAAATGAAACAAATAATATAACATTGACCTATTTGAGCAGACCGATTTTTTTGCAACCCTGATTTCCTCAGGCCGGTATTTATGACCAGCAGTGATGCCTCTGAGGGTCTCAGGGTGTGAGACAGATGCAGGACATAAAAACACTCTTTTGCTATTTATTTTCATTTTGCAGCACATTTACAGCACATTTATACTACAATGTATAATTTTGCTTTATATCTTTACATTATTTATTTTTCTCAAGTCATTTACTTTTGGTGAGATAACTAAAGTTTAGTTCATTTGACCCTGGCTATGGACTGATTCATTATTAGTTGTTACAAAGCATACACAAGGCGGCGGGTAGGCAAACCAATATAGAAATAATTAGACAAACAAACATGAACTCGCAATAAACACCAGCGCGACAGCAAAGTCCATTCAGCTCAATTTAGTCCGAATTAGGAGGTTTTCAGAGGGGGTAGGGAATTATAGAAATGGAGCACCTTGACTCGCGCATCCACCCTTGTACAAGTGCTAAGATCGTGCCTGAAGACCGTCCAAAAGCGATAACTAGCTTATCCTCTTGCGACACCACTAGTTAGTGGTGCTATGATCCCCCGACCAGGAGAACATAGACTTTTTTTTCTCTACCCTTTCTCTCCAAAAACAGCCCAGTTAACTGTAGTCCTACTCGACCAGCCTATACACCCGCCATCGAGTTCATCACAACGGTGAAACACAGCTTCTGTTCCACTCTTGCTTGCCACTGCCCACCTGTGATCAATTAGCCTATAATTGTTATGTATGCACCCCGGACCGCCACCAGCTGGTCCAGCAACGTAGGCAACACTTCCAAGCAATGTAGGAAATGTTCCTCCAGCAGAGTAGAGAGCCGTGGCGCATCAGGTGATGCACGCACCTCGTGCTGCCCCAGCCTTACCAGCAATCCAGAAGACTGTCACAAACAACGAGTGCTTTTAGACCATCTCGTTTTTAATAGGGATGGCGGTGGTGTGAGTTAAAGATATAGACAGAAACTGTGACTTTCTTCCTCTCAGCTGCATGGCTGCAGCCACCCAGACACGGGGGATGTTTACACACACCCCCGCGGCTGCTGCTGGAGCCGTGCTCACAGAGGCGATAGGGGGAATATCTCTGGCTGCTTATTTTTAACTGCTGTGTTTGGCCGCTGAAACCCCAGAATTCGGCGATTTGTTCAATACAAATCTTTACATTGCTTTCATACAGAAGCTACACTTTACTGATGTATCTCTTTAAGGTTACTCTGAACATAAGCTGTGCATGCTTGTATGGTAATTTCGTCCCAAGCAGCATGCACAGAGGCAATCAGCCAAATGTTCATCAACCAAAAATGAAACACAACCGCTCAGTTTCACAGGTAATTTTAGGATACCGTCAATCACAGATTCTGGTAAGGCAATGTCCAAATGTGGATTTGAAATTACACTTACCAGTTCTGAAGATGTATTGGTATCCTGCCGACAACGTCATTTGTAAGGGAAACTTCTGTAGCAATGGAGAGTCAGGACTCAGAGAGACACGGGACGAGCAGGAGTTCTGATGTCAAACACTAGCAGTTTATTACAAGCATCGGCCGGAGAATTCATATCACAAGTCACAGCATCAGAAAGTTCTGACTGCACCGGTGGGTTGCCATGTCAATTCTGCCTCCCTTCTCATTTTGGCAGACCTTTAATTAGCTTCACTCAGAGTCAACCCCCATATTGGGGAAAGCATCTGTGAACACCTGGGGGCACTGAATCACTTTATCTGACTCTATGGCTCTTGTGACCGAGAGTTGACCGGTCATAAAACTCATAATGGCAGCAATAGCTGACAGTTCCCATTCCTTAAGACAGATAACAGACTTCGGCTTCGTCGTAAAACGTCAACAGACCGAAAGGTCAAATATCTTAGGAGTAAGGAGAATTATTCTTTGACACTTAGGAGTAAAGACAAAATTAATCCCTAACAGCGGATGGATTGCATATAGCTCAGTTGCAAAAACCTCATTAAAAAAGTTGAATGTAGTACAAGCGCAAGCTTTGAGACTTTACTGTGGTGCTTTCAAAACGACACCTGTCAGCTCTCCAGGTTGAAGAAGGTGAAATACCTTTACACATTAGATGTAAGCAGTTAAGGATACCTTACCTTCAAGGGCATTCAGAAGATCGGCATCCAACTACCAAAGTACTTCTCCCATGTTCGGAGAGAGGAAAAGGCCAACAGGAATGTTTTGCATGATTAGTGAGAGAGAAGCCAAAGACATGTCATTATACCAAATAAGATTTAAAGCTACAGTTCCATTAACAGTGACGCCACCCTGGCACAGATTTGTATTTTCGGGAGAAAATTAAGGGGCAAAAAGGTCTTGGCAATATTACAGCTTCTGTTGAGGAATGATTACAAACAGTATACCAGTCATATGGCCCAGTATATACTGATGGTTCAAAGGATCCTAACACAGGGAACACAGAATGCATTTACTATACCAACATTTAACATTGCAATTAAACAGACTACTTCAGATCATTATCGGTATTTACAATTGAGATGATGGCAATTGCAACATCACTGCAGTGGATAGAAGAGATGCAAATTGTTCAGACTCATGTTCAGCAATAATTGTTTGTAGCCTTTATTTTATTTAACCAGGTAAGATCCCATTGAGATCAACGATCTCTTTTTCAAGGGAGACCTGCAGCACATTGGTTACACATAAAAACAACAGAAAACAAAAAGGACATCACACAACATAATTACAGGGGTACAAATTACAAACGTATTCACAATGACAGGTATCAAATAACATTTAATCTATCCGAGCTTTAAAATGATGCAGGGGAACCAAAATGCTCAGTTTAAAAAAAAATGACATAGTGTTCCAAGCTAGAGGAGCTGGGCACATACAAGCTTTTGTACCTAAAACAGTCCTAGCACTTGGCACATGTAATAAAAACACATCCTGGGATCTCAGGCAATAGCTACTTGCCACTCTCTGTGAGATCAAATATATAAGTTGGTAGTTTACCCAACATGGCTTTATAGATCAACATGTACCAATGACCGAGCCTCCGTACAGTTAGTGAAGGCAGACCTGCCTTGGCATACAGGGTACAGTGATGAGTTAATACTTTACAGTTAGTAACAAATCTCAGGGCACTGTGATACGCGGCATCTAACTTGATCAGGTAATGTGCAGGTGCATTCAGATCAGATCCCCATAGTCCAGCACAGGTCAAAAGGTCACAGAGACTTTTCCTGGCCTCAAGTGAGAAACAGGACTTGTTTCTGAAAAAGAAACCTAGCTACACTCTTAGCTTTCAAAGGAGATTATTGACCTGAAGTTTAAAAGAGAGGCAATCATCAAGCCAGATACCAAGGTATTTATAACAAACAACCACTTCAATTACTTTCCTTGCGTAGTAATATCCAAAGTGGTCTCCGGTGTCTTTTTGGCTTTTTAAAATAGCATAATATAATGTCACTTTAGTCATAATACATCCCATAGTAGACAGGATATTGTAAATGAAATGTATGAAACACTATACAGTTTTAGCAGTAAAAATATTGAGATTACATTTATGTGGATAAGCTCAAAGAGGAATTTAGATAAATGAAATAGTAGAAAAATTAGCCAAGCAATCTCTCAAACATGAAGAAATAATGGAAATTGCACTCTAATTGCAAACATAAATAGCAAGAAGGAATGTCTTCAAGGAGTTGCAACACAATTGGGACACAGGAAACACAGGACGACACCTTTGTGCATCGCACCCACACATCTACAAAGTCAGGACAGTCAAAAGGAGCACCAAGGAAGAAAAAGTATTAACCAGACTAAGATTAGGACATACAATACAAGACTGAACAAAACACTAGATTTAGTAGGAAAACATCCATCAGGATTATGTGAACACTGCCAGGTCGAAGAATCAGTAGAACATGTCATTCTGTGAAAAATACAGACAAGAAAGACAAACTCTAAAGACAGAAATCAGGAAGCTTGGAGTGGAACAACCAACACTCAAAGAGATATATTTTATATTATCTAAGACTAACTAAATTAGAGAACTTAACATTTTATTTTTTATTTTTTTTTCTATCTTTCTTTTATTTTTATTTTTAGGGTTCATAATTCTGGTCCACACTCCAATCCAGTAGGTGGCGGTAGTGCACCTATAACGCTGGTTGCCACCCACATTAGGACGGTGGCGCTGGGACAAGCCCCCAGGAAGTGCGCCGGACTCAGATGAAAATATTCGTGCTGGCCAAACGGCGGTACTACACTTCCGTTTGGTTGCCAGGCCCGGAAACACTTTTTCCCATTGACTTACATGGGGAAAGAGTGGTCTGTAACTCGTTGGATAATTTTTTTTAAACTAAATAAACTACCCAGTATGAACACTTGTATAGCCCTTATTAAAAACATTCGTTCCTCAAGTTGTAAACATTTGCTAATAACGTTATTCTGAGAGTTATTTCCCTCTGCATTATGAACGCGCATCTAACCCACGGGACCGCGCCGCCCGGCACGTTCATGTTACGTGTCCCGACCAATCAGAGCACACTGTGCTCACAGGGAGGGTGGGGCTGGAGCTATGGAGAGGCGAAGTCCCTCCCCTTCCGAAAGCCTCCATGGGACCCCGGAAGCGGAAAATTATACATTGAAGTCAATGGAGAGAGAAAGGTTATCTTTTGATCCCGTTTGAATTGTGCCACGAATGACACATATGATGTTTGTCAATTTAATAGAACATTTTGCAAGTCAAAAAAATAAAAATGTGTCGTAAAACTGTGAAGTTACACATTTGTTTGTGTGAAACCGCTCAGTGAACTACAGGTCTCTGGTCTCGCACAATACGCGTCACCAACATAAAGATGGCCGTCACGTTAGCACATTTCACCACATTCTTTCAGAATGAGAATACAATTATTTTACGAGGTGAAAATCACTACAAGTCTGGGCAAGTTGAGAGCTGTACCTATATGAAAGGGGAGTTAGTCGGTTCTGCAAGAGCCAGCATGCGGGACCGGCTTTACAAGGTTTCGGTGAGTAATATGAGTGCAATGTTTAACGTTAATGTCAGCTAGCTAACATTAGCTAACAAGGCACACTAACGTGTTTTGTTTTAGCAACTAGTTTTCTCCTTAAGAACTTCGTGGTCTCTGTGTATGCTGTGGATAACATTAGTGTTCACAAGAACAAGGTACACTCCCGTGTTTTGTTTTAGTTGCTCTTCAGATTGAAGCGGCCAGTTTTATATCGATTATACTGTATGTGTGATCTCCTTTTTCTCGTTGTGTCATTTGACTTTATTTGCTGTGTGTAGATTCAAGGATTTTGGTTATCTAGGCACAGCTGTGTGTGACTCCCTCTGGTACACTGGTATGTGTTTTCCTAATGTAGAGAGCATTGATTAATTAATAAACTACACACTGAGTCTAGATCCTGACCAAATCCTTTTTTATTGTTGATCAAATGTTTTTCAAAAATGTATTCATACACATTTAGAAAAATACAATGTACAATCACAACCAATACAACACAAATTACAAAAAATACAGAAAAAACAAACAATAACAACAGACAAGAGGACAAAACTATGGAAAAATAAACCCTCCCACCCCCAGATCCGGACCATCCTTGTATTATTGCTCATTCAATCTATTATAGCATGCTAACAAATGGTATTTACTTTATTTTTACAGATCTGCATGGGAGACGATGGCGCGATGCAGAGCGCTGTCTGTGATTGTGCACGGGGGATGTACAAATGCAGCCACGCTGCAGCATTGGCAATATTTGCCATGTGGCAGATCAGCTCCACAGATGTTGAGTGCCAGTGGAGGAAGCCTGGCACTTAAAAAGTAGTCCAGCCGGTGTCTCAACTTTACCAACAGCGAGAGGAGACATACAACCCACTGGCCAGAGACATCGCCAACTGTCAACTGGGGGGTTGTAAACGAAGCCGAAGGGGTGAAGGCTTTTGTGGAGGCTTTTGTGGAGGCCTATCAAGTGACAGTGTTCGAATCGAGTCTGGTCTCTTTGTGAGTGAGTCGGGTGTTTTGGGAGCATCACCCGATGGACTTGTGCAGCCATCTGTCCTGCTGGAGGTGAAGTGTCCACACAGCCAGAGGAACATGACCATCGCGGAGGCAGTCCAGTTACCATCCTTCTGTCTCCATGAGGAGGGTGGGTCATATATTCTCAAGGAGAATCACCCATACTGGCATCAGGTCCAAGGGCAGCTGCATATCACAGACCGGAGTCTCTGCTACTTTGTTGTGTGGACCACGAAGGAGGCGATCATCATCCCCATCCCCAAAGACCCTGCATGGCATGGAAATCTCCTCCTCCTGGAACAATTCTACACCCAGCATATGCTCCCTGTGTTGGCCAGTAGAGAGGAGGACATTTCAATAAACATACTCTTAACACCCTCGGACTCTGCGTTGTGTTTCGTATGTGTGATGGGGTGTTATGCAGAGGGGAGGAAAACAGGACACAGCAGATTGGGATTGTGGTGGAGATGCTGAGCAGTTATTTAATTGTTGCATGTAATTATTATTATACTGCGTGCTTCTGAGTTATTCCATCTTTTGCTGTAACATGGATCTGTATGTAACTCTATATTTACTTGTTATCTACCACACTTCCTTCTACATCATACACCATCATTATACATGATGGTGTATATAGGATATATATATTTGTATACATATCTGTAAATTGTATAATTGTATTTAAACGTCTTTTTGATCTCTCAAACTGAGTAAGATTGACAATAAAGTTGACTTTGAAAAATATATATATTCTTTATGAAAATAGTTGACTGTTGTCAAATGAATCCAAATGAAACGTTGGACTGAACTACAACTACGCCTTTAAATCTCTACGGACTGTTTTTCAGTGGGATGGCAAGTTCCTATCTTTAAACATTTATTAGTTTTTTCTCAGAACAGATTTGATTTTCTGAAGTTAATTTAACTTTGCCGACCATGTAAGGTCATCATTAAAAGGTGCAATCAATTTGTTTAGGGTTGACTAAAATAATGAAAAACATTCATTTGGATAATTTACTGACAGAATAAGAAACTCAATGATGCTTTACTCACCTGTTCCCTTTTTATAAAGTGAAACAGTTGAAACGATAGATTTTAGTACACTTAAAAACAACCTTCTCCAAAAGCTATCAAGGAATATACCGAATACTTGTTTTAGAACTTTATTACATATTTTTATATAAATAGTTTGAATGATCCATAATTGACAGAAGCTTGTGTTTACACTGACCTGTTACTCATATATTAATGTCTTTGTAACTTCAGTAAACCACTACCTCACTAATTTCTTTCATTCATCACGGTTCAGTAAACTAAGTGATACATGAACCAGTTTAATCATTATAATAACGTAGGATTGCAACTCTTTGAAAATGTATGTGGCTCTTAAAAGAGCTGTTGTGTTTGGGTGTGCTGGTCTCAGGTCAGTCTAAGCCCTCTCTCTGCGGATGCGGCGGGCCAGCTGGATATCCTTGGGCATGATGGTGACCCTCTTTGCTTGGTTCATCTTACTGGGGGGCAGCTACATGGATGTCGGTGCAGTCCACAATCATTGTGCAGTTGAAGGCAGAATGAATTTATTATTGACTCCGAATGAAGCACAACTTCATGTCATACAATACAATGACTTTATTTGTAATTGTGTAAAAAAATATGAGCATTGATTAGCAAGCAGGACCTGCAGGAACAGAGAATGGTGATGGAGCTGGGAAGAGAGAAGAATAAAGAAAACAGATCAACTTTATTATCGGATATTAAAAATTCAATTTCAAAACAAGTTGCCGCTCCTACAGTTTTCTAGTATGTAAAGATGATTTCACATGACCTATGCAAAATATCACACTCAATACATGTGTGTCTCTGGGGGGTGCATTGTGCCTTTGATGTATATAAATAATATACCATAACCAAATACTATTACGTACAGTGGAAATCAGGTTGCCAGAGCAGGTCAGTGTGCATGTTCCTCAACGTCTCAGCAGTTACAGGTGAGATAAAGAAAATAAAAGAGAAAAAGGTCAGTAACAACACTTTAAAGTAACAACACTTTGAATAATTATCTCTTCTAACAATTTTCTCTCAATAAGCACACAACGACTGTCTTTCCAACAAACAGATTGTCATCACAATGAAACACGTCCAGAAGAATGTCATGCAAAGCTCCATGCCTGCCTTCGACTCTCCCTGAACTGCTTCCTTAGCACCCGGTGGAGGGCGCAGTAGGCTACTCTTCAAAAGTTTCACGAAATACTTACCATCATGTTTGGTTACTGTTTAACATTTTGGTTTACTTCATGTAATAAAATAATAACTTCATGGTAAGGCTACTAAAAATGACAAGGCTAAGTAATGTAATGCTAACTAACGTGCTCGCTACTCGTCGCTACTAGCTAGGTAGCTAACTTGACTATGTTCCATGCACAACATGTATATTACCTATGATATTACCTGATATGTCTGATCCAGCGACTCCTGGTCCTTTCATCAGACGGGAATCGATAGAAGGAGCAAGTGGTATGATCACTTTTATGACTACAACCTGGTACAAAGCACACAGGCATCTTGTAAAAGTGAATTTATTTTTAGCGATCTATAATTTATTGGAGGGAATAAATCAGTTATGAGATCTTCTTCTTCTTCGCTTTAATTACGAGTCTTATTATAAATCACCGAGCATGCCTGTGACATCACTTACGCGACCCAGAATGGGATTTGGGATTTGTAGTCTTTGTAGTAGCGTATTTTTCATAGTCTTATATTTCAGCAGTTTTACGACAAAATGTGACTTTTTTGACATGGAAATGATTGTTTAAGATTGACAAACATCATATGTGTAGTTCGTGGCACAATTCAAACGGGATCAAAAGATACGTGTTCTCTCTCCATTGAATTCAATGTAAATTTTTCGCTTCCGGGGTCCCATGGTCCGGAAGTAGATGGGCGTGACTTCGCCTCTCCATAGGAGCTATTGGAGCTACAACGAGCCGTTAAAGGCCAATGTGAGTTGCGTTTATCTTTACCCATGGATGCACAATAAGAACGGATCCATATCGTCTTACTGCCATCCCACGGAGCTGTAATAATGGATATATTGCACATGTTTGCTGTAATTCATTATCATACTACATGGGCTGTATGATTAAATCTTGTACCGTAAATGTTGTATTAAATAAAGTTAATATTACCGACATTATTAACGTCCCTGTAGCTTCGTATTGCACTAAGAAGCTTATTGCACTGTATATAAATATGTATATATATATATATATATATATACAGTGCAATAATTATTTCATGCTAAATGAAGCTCTGTTGGATATCACTAGATCCTGTTACAGCGTAATATAAGTACATAACGATTGATGTGTACATTAGCATCATTACTAGCTAGCTTCTAACTGCCGCCTCGTTCATATCAAATCCATGATAACAACAAACCATTACCATGCTGTCATGAACGCGCGGTGCTGTTACGTGTACGCAAATTAACGTGCTTGATGTGAACGAGCATTTTGGTTCAAGTTGCGCATGCTCTATGAGTGCACATACGGGTACTTCTCAGGCATGCTGGGTAATCTGTGACGTTTCACTCTCTCAAAAGTTGGGCCATTTTATCATCATGCGCTAATGAGCAGCTCTCATAGGAATGAATGAGGCCCCGCCTCCCACGCTGTATCCTGTTCTTATTATACATCCATGCGCTGGGACGGTCAAGAGACGAAGAAGAATTTACCTTCGTGTCTCACCAATCAACACCCATGGACCCCACTCTTCTTTGCTCCTCGAGGTAAGTTTTTCTGATAGTGTTTTAATTTAGAAACAGTTGACAAACATTTATTAAAATTAATGTCTCTATATAATATTAGCAGAGGAGCAACCGGAGTTTGAAACGGTCCCGGCAGAGCTCTGTAGAAGCAGATTATAGTTCTTCATCCTGCATTACACATGTTACTCAGGTAAAAGTACACAAGTATGACATCTAAATATACGTATCTAAATATGTGCAGATTAGTCAATTTCAGAATAATATATATGATATGTTTTATAATGATTGATCGGGAAAGTGTTCTCAAAGCTGGTAAAGGTGCAGCTAGTTTCAATGATTTTGTATACTGCAGGGTAGCTGGTGGATTTACTCCAGGTGGAACTAAAGTCTGATTTAACACTTGGTTATATTTCACATCATTCATCCACATCTGTAAAGTAACAGACCCGGCGCCGTGGGAGGGCCACACTCCTGCCCTCCCCCAATAAACACGTTTTTTATTATTTTTAAAAAGTAAAACAAAAAACGTTTTTATTTTTTTAATTATAAATAAACTGAACTTTAATGCTACGATGTATGTGATGTCAGATAGTAATATAAGAGCAATACATGAAAAACAGTTATGAAATACGACAGTAAAATACGAATACAGTTATAAAGGGGAGTGATTTGTAAAATATCCATAAAGAAAAATAAATCTGTTTACAGTTCTGTTTCATATGGGTGTTGAGAGATGTATCCATAGATCTCTTCATGTTGCTCTCTAACTAGGGCTGCTCGATTATGGCAAAAATCATAATCGATTATTTGGGTCAATAATTGTAATTGCGATTATTAAATGCGATTATTCATTGACATTGAAAACATCCATTTATTGTACTTTAAAACAAATACAAATAATAATTTGAATTTTTAACTGTTGAATTACACGTTCAGGGTAATCAACTGAAAAACCAATATAAAATAAAAATAAATTATACATTAATATCCACATTTAAATAAATAATATAAAAATAATAAATACCAATAAACAAGATCAACAAACATGTTGCAGTGCACTGTCACAACCTGAATACTCCTTAACATATAGCCAACATTTTGGTAAAACATATTCAACACATTCCACTCAGTTAAACATTAAAGGCTGGCCCACCGTCATGGTCCAGAAGTAACAGGAAATAAATGTTGAACTACAATTTAAGACCAAATAAAAATGTTTTGGCCACCATCGCAAATGCTGGTAGGGCTGCTCATGTCATCTCTTAAAAATGTTTTGCTAGAAACTAGGGCTGCTCGATTATGGCAAAAATCATAATCTCGATTATTTGGGTCAATAAGTGATATCACGATTATTAAAAATTATTATCCATTTACTTTGAAAACATCAATTTATTGGAGAAAAAATGTTTGAACAGTATGTTTTTAACAGTTGATCACCCTGAACTTTAAGTATAACTCAACTGAAAAATCAATAAATTAAAAAATGTATAATAATAATAAAAAAATAAACGTTATATTTCGATTACGTTGTTTTCGTAATCGTTGCAAGCCATAATCGTAATTGCGATTAAAAATAAGATTAATTGAGCAGCCCTAAGTAGAAAATTCCACTGTAGCGCCGCCCGGTACATTGATGGGAAACCCTACATGTTTGAGCACCCTCTATGAAGCGTCAAGCTACTCCACAGCACCTCCAACAAATCTCTGGCACCACCACTGGCCGCGGCACACGACGGTTTTGTGTGCCCTCCCATGAAAATCATATGCCCTCTCTGTAGATTTGTTCTGGCGCCGGGTCTGATTAGTAACTAAAGGTATTAAATACATGTAATGGAGTAAAAGTACACCATTTACATGGACATTCTCAAGTAAAGTATAAGTATCTCAAAATTGTATTTAAGTACAGTACTTGAGTAAATGTACTTAGTTACTTTACACCACTGGTTTTAACAACTATTATATCTCTATATTTGACTTCCGGTACTCCCCAGCAGTAATAATGGAGTATTTGTAGTGATTATGGGACACAGCAAGCTTCCCTGTGTGTGGTTTAGTGTAGGACAACATCTTAAACTGTTGATAACAAGACCTCATTCGTGTTGTAGAAACCACAGCACAAGTGCCCTGGTGTCCTGCAGTGCCAACACGTCCTCTCTGGTTCTATTATAGGAATTTGACTGAGTGAAATATAAACACGTCTGCCTCATGCGAATAATATAATGTCCTTAAGAGATATATTTTTTACAGCAAATGTAATGTGGTCTTAGGCAAAAAAAAAGCGTAGTGGTTTTCACACTGGTGAGCCGTGACTTTTATACCTAGGCCCTCTGAAAATAAAGCCCACCCATTTAGAGGGAAGATATGATTGGTCAATTCAATTGTACTGTCATGTGACATTACTCTCTCGTTGAGTTACTATAGCTGGCCCTCTGTGAATGTAGAGAGGAACCAACAAGCTCTCCCGTCTTCACATAACTCGCAGAGACGGCATTTAACCCTTCACATTCCAACAGAAACTGAACAGGCAGATTTGAAGGATTTATTTCTGTGGAAATGTTATTTTAAATACAATTAAATCAAGTTATTTTGGTAAAACTAATGACAAATATATGTTTTTTAATGTTTTCAAATATTATTTTTTAGGCCCTGACGGCTCGCCACTGGGTATTCAGTTTTTTCAACGATTTAAAAATAAAAAAAAATAAAATAAAAAACTAGTTCATATTAGTCAATATTTTAATTAAGGTAGAGTTCAGGAGGGAATATTTGGTTTTATAACTTTTTATAATTGTGGGAATAACCCTGATATACAATCACACCTTTCATATGTGTTGTTATTCTCTCCACCAGTTGAACATTTCACATTTTGTTGTCTGTTTTCATTTGTATGTATAGTTTTCAAGCCTTTATTGTTATAATAGCAGTGATATCAACATCCAATTATTGTTGGCTAAATGTATTTTGTAATGCGTGTCTGATTTAATAATTCTTCTGGTAATTCCTTAAGATGCCAAGACTTAAATCGTACCGTCGATCTCAGGCTGCTAAGAAGAATTGGGCTGTACAAAAGGCCCAACCAGCTGCCAGTTCAACATGTATGTAAAGAGAAACGTGTTCCTTCTGATTTGTTTGCACAATTCCTGTTTACTGTAATTTTACATTGATGTCTTTTTACGATTTTTATTTTAAATTTAGTTTTTTGATTTGCATTTTAAGAAATTATTGAATTACAAGGCATACATACTGTGACC
This sequence comes from Gymnodraco acuticeps, assembly GCF_902827175.1. Taxonomy (NCBI): domain Eukaryota; kingdom Metazoa; phylum Chordata; class Actinopteri; order Perciformes; family Bathydraconidae; genus Gymnodraco; species Gymnodraco acuticeps. The sequence goes on from NW_022992187.1 coordinate 978,153, forward strand.
AAATAAACACAGATAGCTACCTAAATAAATGAAACATTCACACTCAGGCTTACATTCATTGACAGATCTTTCCACCTGGTCATTATTAATGTTTTGTGTTCTATAATTGACCCATTCTTCCAATCTTTCATCAACAGAATGAACTTGTTTTCTGATTTTCATGGTTATTTTCTCCATTCCATAAATGTTGTTTCTTCCGATAATGAAGGTTACGGTACAGGTTACCGTCATGAAGCGCGGACATGGCCGACATCCTCCTTGACTGATCATCCCCACCAGTTGGTCATTCCTGACAGATATCCAGGGGAAAAAGTAAAACTGTACTCTACTCAACTTCCTGTGTTTCACTTAATTTAAATTACCAAAGTATTGGCATCAAAACATACTCAAAGTACCAGAAGTAATCGTTTTCTGTGATGCCTCATTTCAGAATCATATATGTTAAATAACTGGATTTTGATTATTGAAGTATTCATATTTTCATCACAGCTGGTAAAGGTGTCAATAATTTGAATAACTTGATATACTGCTGCTGGATGTCTTAACCAATAATTATATGTACATGTTTTTTTTATTAGTTGATTTATATTTTGTATTGGCAACTAATCTGAATCTTTAAAATCTGTCAGACAAATGTAGTGAATCATAAAATGAATGTAATCGGCTAGTATAAGTATAATAACATTTGTTGTTGATTCATTTGCGATTAATTGCGTGATAACTATGGACATAATTCATATATCAAATACATGTGAAATATAAAGGCCCTATAAATAAAACATTGTTTGTGGAAACGTTGTGATTTCATCAACAAAATAAATGGTATGTTTTTCAGTTTGTGCTGCTGGTTGGAGACTCTCATCTCAGATCCGTCGTGGATGGATTTGTGGAGATGCCTCGGGGGGGACTTTCCTTCGGACTCATGGCGACACCAGGGGGGGGCGCACAGGTTCTGAAGAGCGAGTTTGAGGGAGCTGTTCTGCCTTCGACCCCCGATGCAGTCTGTGTTCTGGCCCCCGGCATTAACTTGGGAAAGAGCCGGACCCCCGGAGCGGCTGGTGCCGATTTTGGCTCTCTCCTGACCAGAGTCCTGCTCAGCTGCCCCAACGTAAGCATGTTGTTCATGTTTTCAATGTGAATGACATTTAATATTGAGTGTTACAATATGAATTGTCCTTTTGTAAAGGTGCTTGTCGTGGACTTCCCTCCACGTCTGGACATTGCAGCAGATGACCAGAATGCCTTGCGGCAGGAGTTTCGCCTTGTAGCTGCCAGGATGGGTATGTATTATGATTTATTTTCAGTACATTAAACAATATATAAAGGGTTATTTATTTTTATGAAACAGATCAATTGTGTTCTTTCCACAACAGTCATATGTGTTGAGGACACGGTGTGTGTGACTGACGGATGCTGAAGAACGTCTGTTTCAACATGTACAAACTTCATTGACTTTTCAGGTTATGAAATTGAACAGTGAAAAGGCGTGTGTTGTACCTGAAATGCAAAGACAAAGTAAAACATCTATATACAGGGCCGCACATAACAGATGCGCAGGTGCGCATGCGCACCTCCGCCAAAAAAAGAGCACCGGGTCATTTGAAAAAAGGCGCATTTGCGTACCAACATTGAGAAAGAGAGAGGAGAGAGAGAGAGAGAAAGATATTTGCGAGTTGCATATGAACTCAGGGCCGGCCCGTCGCACTGTCGTTGATTTTCGCCTAGGGCGCCAGATCTGTGGAGGCGCTGCGCTGGTAGCTCTGGGAGGGAAAAAAACATTTTTGACCGTTGGGGCTCATCCTAATTTTCGGCCTTGATGTAACAATATTCATTATTAAGTAAATGTAACACCCTTTTCACCCCGGTTACACATTTCATTTGCCCTGTACGATGGGCGCTGTAAGTGATGAAAATGGGGGATGTTGGCTTATCTGGCGCCCGCAGCTCACAGCCAAAATGCGAGTGAGCGAGGGAGAGAGAGAAGGGCGCACCGCCCGGTACCGGCGCTGTTATTATTAGAATCTGGTGCTAGCTGCTCTAACAGATGTAAGAAGAAGATGTTTCTACAATGATGTGGAGGGAGAGTCCTCTCCAGTCAGACTGAGAGGCTGATGACTACAGCTCAGTGAGGTAAAGGACTCTGAGTGTTTAGATAGTTCACTTTAGCTCAGTGGTTCTCAAACTTTTTCTGGCATTCCCCACTTTGAACAGGTGGGCCTTTTCAAGCCCCACCTGTTCCTCATCTCCAATAAAATGGTAGGCCAAGCTTAAAATGGTCAAATGTATCGTTCTATAACGGGGGTCTCCACCTTTTTTAGGATGAGAGCTACTTTAAAAAAAAAAAAGTTGTGAGCTACTTTTACACCTCTTTTTAAATTTTTTTGCAGTGTATATATTTAGCACATTTTAACATTATTATATGCTTACCTTTAACCTTTGTGTGCTGTTTGGGTCTGTGGGACCCGTTTGCAGTGAAAAGAAAATGTATGATTTTTTTTTTATCACTAGAACCGCCAACGGGTAAATTTGACCCGCAGCTGTTTTTTGATTGTATGTAACTTTTTTTCAATAACATATTAAAGTCTCCCAGTCCGTGACTTTTCCTGAATGTGTGTTATGTAGCACCCTCTGTTGTTAACAATTGTCAATAGGAAGTCAGATTGAAAAAATCGGCAAAAAAAATGCCATTTATACCCATATCCACCAGCGGGTAATATTTACCTCATAGAAAATGCAGCGTAAACATGACGTGTTGCTATAGCAACGCCTTTTGTCTACTGCGGTTCCTTATAGATTGAGAGAGATAGATAGATAGATAGATAGATATATAGATATATTGATAGATGGATAGAGAGAGATATAGACAGATAGATAGTTATAGATAGTGTAACATCTTGGAGAATACAAGATCTTGGATGACTGAGCTCACGTTGAGGACGTAATGCATGTGTGCAGGTTACGTGCAAGTTGAATAAAGATGGACACTCGGAATGAGAGAAGTAGTCCGGGTCGTCTGTTTATGTAGACAATTATATGAACATAGAACAGAACATTACGGATAGATCGATAGATAGTTATAGAGAGATAGAGAGAGAGAGAGAGATAGAGATTTGTACCTAAACAAAACACAAGTCTAACACCAAGTGTTTAAATCAGCACTCTTAGCGATATTTTATACTTCATGCTATCTGCACAAACTATATCATATGAAAAGCTGAGAGTCCACAGATTCTATTGGTATAGGTTTCATCCCTGTGCGATCAAAACTCACTGTTCTGTATGATAAATAAAAGAACATTGTACCTTGCAAATCAATAGCGGGTACATTTTACCCGTTGGCGGTTTTAGGTATACAGCGACCTCTGGCGGTTCTAGTGTTAAATGTTGAAGTTAAATGCATCAATCTGGTGCACTTTGAGCACAAAATGAATTTATGGATACATCTCTCAACACTCAGATGAAAGGGAGCTGTATACTTTTCAATAATCCAAACATCTTTAGAATATGATCACAATAACAAATCATTTAAACTGGTTTATTCTTATCTTATGTTACCTAGTTAGCATTCTTTCTTTTAATGTATGCATTACTAATCACTCCCCTTTTAAACTGTTTACTGTCCGATAGTACACATTGGAATGATTTCTTACTTTATCTTGTACAACTAGGCTATATTAAATAGATAAAGGTTCTCTCTCTCTCTTTCTCTCTCTCTCTGTCTCTGTCTCTGTCTCTGTCTCTGTCTCTGTCTGTGTGTGTGTGTCTCGCTCGCTCACAGAGGCTGTGTGCTCCTCCGTGGCGATGATGGCTTGCGTTAAAAGTAGGGCCGGGACTTTAACGCGTTAATTAAGATTAATTAATTACACAACAATTAACGCGTTAAAAAAATTAACGCATTTTAATCGCACTTATTTTTGCACCGCGGAACGTTTCTCACTGGATGAGTTTCAGGCGTACCGATTATACTGGAGCACCAACTAACGTTCATGACTTCAGACAACAACAAACCACAGTGAACAACAGTGGAAAATGTTGTTTTAAAAAACGGACGGATGGAAGCGTCGATAAGAGCACGGTTGTGTGCAAATTATGCAAAAAGGAATTTGCATATCACCGCAGCACATCAAGCCTCAAGTATCACCTCAATGCAAAACATATAGTAGCTAGCGTGGAAGCTAGCGTGGACGTTAGCCTCTTTTATCGCGTTCACACCAAAAAGAGCCGGTACTAAAATTAGTTCATGAGAACCTTTTTACCCCCACGAAAGTCCCTGCTAGAGAGCAGAGAGCTGCTAGAGAGCAGGGACTTTCGTACGGCTCTCTTGTGAGAAAAGAGCTATATTTCTGATTGGCTGGGCGGATTGCAAACCACGCCCCGTAAAACTCCCAAAAAGTTTTGTGAAGCCGCCATTTTATTATCCTCGCATTAGCATTATTAGCATTAGCCCAGCGCAGAAACGCAGAGAGACTAACTTATGGCAACACAAAATAAAACATGGGAGCGGTGGAGATGAGGAGGTGTCGGCGTTCTGGCGATTTACTCGGAAGGCTGCTGGGACTCCCAGCAGCTTCTACTGAAGCCAGTCCCCAACTCCGGGGACTTCCGGCCGGGGACTTTGGGCGGCAGTATACGCCGTGAAGTGGTTTGCGGCCTGCCAGTAAACCCAAAGCAGAAGAAGAAGAAGTGACGTCAGCGGCTTAATTTGACTAATCCACCCCCAGGTTCAAAGAGTTCTCATGAACTAAATTCTCATGAACCTTTGTGGGAAAAGTACTGCGGTGTGAATGCGCCTAATGGTATACTAAAATCCATGTGAAAAAAATTGCTTCTCACTGTTCTTAGGTCAAATATTTATATGTGATTAAAAATGCGATTAATTTCGATTAATTAATTACAAAGCCTCTAATTAATTAGAATAATTTTTTTAATCGAGTCCCGGCCCTAGTTAAAAGATAATAATAAACATAGGCCTATTTGTAAAATGGGGGGACACAAACGGGATTTCGAAAAGCGTCAAGGTTAAACTCCTTATGAAGTGGTGAGGTATCGCACCACATTGCTTTTCTTCCTGACTGCAACGCTGTTTGTGTGTGTGTGTGTGAGAGCATTTCACATGTGTGTATGAGAGATTTTTACACATGTCTGCAAATGACTTTGGTTTCAGTTGTGTGTGTGTGAGCAGGCTCGGATTGGCCATCAGGAGATTCGAGACTTTTCCCGTTGGGCCGCTGCCGTTGGTGGGCCGCTGGCTCTGGCATAGGTGGGCCGTGGACTTTCACAGCGCCGCTGCGCCGGTACCGCATCCGCCGGTACCGCATCCGCCGTTGCGAGGCTCTGGCGGCTCCGGCAGGTCCGGTGCAGCGGTGCTATGAAAGTCCACCGCCGTTGCTATGAAAGTCCACCGCCGTTGCGAGTCTCCGGCTGTAATAATCCACTACCGCCCGTGAGGACCCAGGTTCGATTCCGGCCTGAGGTCCAAAACATTTTTATTTTTTTTAAATAAAAAAAAAAAAATCTCCCGTTCATCGCGTCCATTCGCGCGCCCCACACTTTGAGAAACGCTGCTTTAGTCTAAGTTCAAACAGTTTGGTCACAATTTATGTAAACACATATTTCCAAGGCACTCCTTTATAATTATTGGGATAAACAGGTTTTAAATCATTCCAATGTATACTATAGGACAGTAACCAAAAATATCCTTTAAAACTGGAGATAAAGAAAAATGCATAAATAAATGTTAAGGTAAAATAAGATATGAATGAACAACACAAATAAAATAAGTTACATTCATTTGTTATTAGCTATGGTAGGTTATTGGTTATGTTCACATACTTATTTGATTACATCCACTTGTCTAAGATGACAACAGAGACTTTCGACCCAAAACCAGCTGTTGACTTGTGGATGCAAGCAGCTAATCACAGACTCAACCAGAGAGGAAGAAGTAGGCCTACATCATCAGCTACCATGTCTGACAGAGAGGAAGACAGTGAGGAGAACAGTCAGGAGAACACCAATGTTTTGAGATGTGCAAGTAAATACAAATCAAATAGAAATAGTGAAATAAGAGTCCATATACAAGTAAATGGAATATGATATATTGGATAAATAATTAGCAAGATGCAAACTAGGGATGGATATCGTTTGAAATTTATCGATTCCGATTCCGGTTCTGCTTATCGATTCCGGTTCTTATCAATTCCCCGTTTCGATTCCAAAAGTGTAAAAGAAAGAGGTCAAACGTTTAGATAACAAAAATATCTTTATTCTTTTAAGCTTTAACTGACATTTTTACGAATAAAATATATACATTGAACAAAAATATAAACGCAACACTTTTGTTTTTGCTCCCATTTTTTATGAGATGAACTCAAAGATCTAAAACATTTTCTATATGCACAAAATAACCATTTCTCTCAAATATTGTTCAAAAATCTGAAAAATCTGTGATAGTGAGCACTTCTCCTTTGCCGAGATAATCCATCCCACCTCACAGGTGTGGCATATCAAGATGCTGATTAGACAGCATGATTATTGCACAGGTGTGCCTTAGGCTGGCCACAATAAAAGGCCACTCTGAAACGTGCATTTTTGCTTTATTGGGGGGGGTCTGGGGGGGTCCGAAAACCAGGCAGTATCTGGTGTGAGGGGTAGGGTTAGGGTAATGTTGTGAATCGAGTGGCCTGTGTTCGTCGTCCATTACATACGCCCAGTACTCAAGTTGTAAAAAAAAATCAGGGGGGATGGTGGATTTTATCATATGGGGACATGTGCTGATAACCCGCCGAGGGTGGGAGACCAACCAGCATAAAGATAATTATTATACTCCTAAAACAACATGCATGTTATGGATGTTCAGATACTCCTGTCATTGCTCTTGACCAAGGCACCTCAGAATTAGAGTCGGTCCCCGGGCTGCCATGGCACCACTAACATTTAGGGTCAAATGCAGAGGACAATTAGTGCTAAATCTTTTTTTCACTTTAATTTAAAGGGGGGGAGGGGATACAAAAATGTGGTTATAATGAAAGTCTATGGTACAAATCTTGTAGATTAACAGTCCCTCATTTATTATTCAGATGATCAACTGATTATACTAATAATAAAGTCAAAATAGTTTTTAGAATATTGAATTATAGTGTATTTTTTCAAAAAAGCAGTTACTGGTATACGATCAAAACTGGTATCTAAAGTGTTACATTTGTATCGTAATTAATTAAATCATTATGTAAATTCTTCATGAAAAATGTGAGGACATTTAAAAAAAAAATATTGATCCGTCATCATTTTATTGCAGTTCAAATACAAATATTTTATGTTAACATTCCCAATGTTACTTTTTTTAACAGGGCATTAAGTGCAAATTGAAATTGTTTACAAAATATGAAAATATATTAAAAGATTATACAGATAATACAAAATAGGACCAATGTTGTCAATGGCTGCCGATTCCACTCTCCCCCATCTCATAGAAGTTTCCAAAGATTTTCATAATCATGCTTTTTGGTCTCAATTTTTCTGGCTCTTGCTTTCGGATTGTTAGCTAAGCAATGGCTTTGAAGCCAAGTCTTGACATATACCTCTGGTCTGAACTTGTTCAGTGGAGGGCCAACACTTGATGAAAAGCAAGGCTGACATGCTTTTTACCTCCAGGGAGCTTCTAGTTGTGGTTAAAATGTTCATTTGACTAAACCCACGTTCACACTCAGCTGTGGAGATGACCAGAGTGTTCACTGCTTGAAGGAGGGGTTTCAGCTCTTCTGGTGCTGGTGGTATCATTTCATCAACAGTTTTGAGTCTTACCAGCTAACTAACACGAGAGAAAAACGTATAACTCAAAACTAAGTTGTTATTGCTGCTTATGTCCATAGATTCCACCTTTGGTGACTAAAGTAATGAGTAAGATTACTGACTCTTGACTTACCTGAAATGTTATTTTTAGTATTTTTAAATATGAAGTCCCTCAGATCGCGTTGTCCTCCTGGTCGCTTGGCCATTGTGATGACCGTTACCTGCGCTTCTGGCATCGATCAAATAGGCGCATCACGGCGCTCTGGCGCCCTCTAGGGCACTCGCATAGTATAGCGTCAGTGACTTGGTAAAAATGTCATTGCATGTGTGCGTGCTCCCTCGCCCACAGTATTTTACTCAAAATGCGCAAAATTAATGTTGAAATAGCAGTAATACCAGTGCCACGTTCATTGATAAAATGACATAAGGGATGGAAAGGGGGAATGGCAGTTTTAGAAGGGGGATGATTTTGACCGTTTTTATTTCAGGGGGGATGCCATCCCCCCTCATCCCCCCTCAACTCGAGTACTGCATACGCCTGCCCATACCATAACCCCACCACCACCATGGGCCACTCGATTCACAACATTACCCTAACCCTAACCCTACCCCTCACACCAGATACTGACTGGTTTTCGGACCCCCCAGACCCCCCCAATAAAGCAAAACTGCACGTTTCAGAGTGGCCTTTTATTGTTGTGTATTTTCTATGGGTACCCGGTACCCGGCATTTTCTTATCGGTTCTCATCTGGAACCGAGTTTTGGTTCCCAACCCTAATGCAAACAGATGAATTGTTTATTGATAGTTTATTGAAAAGGTTCAGTTGTTTAACAGTCTTATGGCCTGTGGGATGAAGCTGTCCCTGAGTCTGGTGGTTTTAGTCCGGATGCTTCGGTACCGCCTGCCAGACGGCAACAGACTGAACAGTTTGTGGCTGGGGTGATGGGGGTCTTTTATAATCCTGAGGGCTTTCTTCCTGAGCCGCTGGGAGTACAGGTCCTCCATGGATGGCAGCTCCGTCCTGGTGATGTGCTGTGCAGTTTTCACCACCCTCTGTAGAGTCTTATGATTAAGGGCGGGGCAGCTGCCGTACCAGGCCGTGATGCAGCCAGTCAGGATACTCTCTATGGTGCACCTGTAGAAGGTCAGGATCCTCTCTATGGTGCACCTGTAGAAGGTAAGGATCCTCTCTATGGAGCACCTGTAGAAGGTCAGGATCCTTTCTGCACCTGTAGAAGGTCAGGATGCTCTCTATGGTGCACCTGTAGAAGGTCAGGATCCTCTCTATGGTGCACCTGTAGAAGGTCAGGATCCTCTCTATGGTGCACCTGTAGAAGGTCAGGATGCTCTCTATGGTGCACCTGTAGAAGGTCAGGATGCTCTCTATGGTGCACCTGTAGAAGGTCAGGATCCTCTCTATGGTGCACCTGTAGAATGTCAGGATCCTCTCTATGGTGCACCTGTAGAAGGTCAGGATCCTCTCTATGGTGCACCTGTAGAAGGTCAGGATCCTCTCTATGGTGCACCTGTAGGTCAGGATCCTCTCTATGGAGCACATGTAGAAGGTCAGGATGCTCTCTATGGTGCACCTGAAGGTCAGGATCCTCTCTATGGAGCACATGTAGAAGGTCAGGATGCTCTCTATGGTGCACCTGAAGGTCAGGATCCTCTCTATGGTGCACCTGTAGGTCAGGATCTTCTCTATGGAGCACCTGTAGAAGGTCAGGATCCTCTCTATGGTGCACCTGTAGAAGGTCAGGATCCTCTCTATGGTGCACCTATAGGTCAGGATCCTCTCTATGGTGCACCTGTAGAAGGTCAGGATCCTCTCTATGGTGCACCTGTAGAAGGTCAGGATCCTCTCTATGGTGCACCTGTAGAAGGTCAGTATCCTCTCTATGGTGCAAGAAGGAGCCGCTGTCGAGCTGTCATTTACTCACATAAATAAACTCACAAAACCGAATGAACATTCTAGTCTGCGCCTAACTTGGCGGTACATTTAGGCAAGTAAAGATATACGCAGATGTGGAAAAAGTACTCAGATCTTGTACTTAGGTAACAGTAGAAGTACCAGAGTGTAGGAATACTCTGTTACAAGTAAAAATACTGCATTTAAAAAAGAAAAGTAAAGTAATATCATCAAAATATAGTTAAAGTAGTCATTGTGCAGATTGGTCCATTTCAGAATAATGAAAGGAAAGTAGCAACAACAACAAGGGGTTTTATACGATATGTTGTTTAATTAATAAGTAAGAAAATGCTCTGACATTTCTATGTAAATTTTTTGAAGGTCTGCAATACTTTTCCATTCATAATCACTTTCCTGCAAACTGCCATGACCTGTGGGCCAAAGATGGGGTAAGTTATCTGTGAAGGGGAAATGTCGATTCACATTTCTGCAGGTTATGGCCGAGGTTTTGTGAGTAAAACGTCTGAAGTGTTTTTGTAATTGCCTATGTGTGCAGATTCATTTGAGTGACGATGCGGGGATGCCCCTCCTGCTGCAGCTGATCTGGACTGCCACCTCTCTGCACCTGGGGTCACCACCGCCCCCCCGGGGACCTGCTCCGGGGCCCGATGTGAAGGCAGAGCCTGAAGGACAGAGCTGGCAGGTAATGGCCTTCACACTGTAGGGGTTAAGATATTTATGGGAAAAGCTTTTCTTAAGGAATTTACATTTGAATGATCAGGGAGCGTTGTTGTGTTTCTTATTTTTATTAATTTAGCAATTATGCTGAACAGAGCACATGAAAATGTGTAGATACAAACAATTACAGTAGCGTTCGCAAATCATTAGCAATACAGTTTTACTACAACTAATAATAATATATTATTATAGTATGTAATATGCACATAAACATACACCCACAATTATATACTTAATGAGAAAATAAAAACAACTATATAAATAATACTAATTATATTAAATATAAGGACACACATCACTGAGGCAGGGGCTAGTGGGCTACATGAGTGTTGTCCCTATACTGGACCAACGGTACCGTCCCTATCCCCAAAACGACACATCCAGAATGTCATTTCATGGATATTGGCAGTGCAGGAACCCGTTTGTCTTATCTTACAGCTGAGGCACCCTGAGGGAGAGGGGCACCCTGAGGGGCCTCAACAGTCCGTGGAGACTAACAGAAGGAGGAGGGTTCAGCCGCAGGTTTGTTATGCTTCCGGTATACTTCAATGTTTACATATAGATTTGTTTATTGATGTTGATACGTGCAGTATTTGCCTGTTTACTAAGTTGATTTCCACAGGTTATGAAAGAGTGTTTCATCCCCCTGAAACGTGTGAGGATCAGCACTGAAGATCTGGCGAAAGTAATAAAAAGTGGTTCCATCACATCCTCCTGAGGACCCAACAGCAACGGTTCCTAAACCCAGACAGGTACTGAGCTCTGTCCCTTGATCTGTCAGCAGAGACAGTATTATAATCAGGGGTGCACATCACTTGTTTAGTGAGTTACTCAGATGAGTACCAGGAGACAGCGTTTGGTACTCACCCCACACGAAGCGTGGTCCTCCTCAGTGTCTCCTTCACTGTCCTCTATTTACACTTCTTGCATGCTAGATGATGCAGATGATGAAGATGCACCTCCCTGTCTCTTTGTAAGCCTCCGATTTGCTTTCTCCAAAACTTGTTGCCAAAACTGTGAAGTCCTTGCATTTCCTGAGGCCAAGTTGAAGGATCAAATACTAAGAAATGATCACATGACTTGAAGTCATATCTGATTTCAGAGGTGGGAAGTTACTAAGTACACTTATTCAAGTACTCTACTTAAGTACAATTTTGAGATATTTGTACTTTACTTGACTTTGATCTAATTTGTAAAATTAGCTGCACCTTTACCAGCTTTGAGAACACTTTCATGATCAATCATTATAAAACATATCATATATATTATTCTGAAATGGACCAATCTGCACAATGACTACTTTTACTGTCGCTACTTTCACTATATTTTGATTATCATACTTGTATACTTTTACTTGAGTAACATTTTGAATGCAGGACTTTTACTGTAACAGAGTACACTCTAATACTTTTACTTTTATTTTATCCAGCAGTTAGAGAAACTACTATAACTATAAATTAATGTAATGATCTTGTTTTTTGTATCCTATTCACACTTGCTACGAGGAATGCGATGTTAATGTGTCTGTTTCTGACCCTCCACCTTCTCCTAACCCCACCAGTCTCCGGTTTGAGCCCTCGTTGGACAGGTTGGCAGTTCTGAAAGTGATGTCTTTCACCCGCAGAGGGGTTCTGTCTTCAATGAAGACAATTTTCATTACTGCCAAGGGATTTGACGTTATATTGAAGGCTCCTCAAATTTGGAACCCTTTTGAGGAACCTGTAAATGTAAGAAGAAAGAAAATGTGTAATGTCATTGTTCTGAGACATGTTCTGTTACAACCTGCTTCCTGTGTGCATTGTATCAATATTGCTTAATTTGTGTGCAATTCTCTGAAATGAATGTCTTTGACCTCATGGTAATAAAACGTCATTGTATTCCTACTGTGCGTTGTCATCCCATAATGAGAAATGGAATTGATTAACATTACGCTGCTATACTCACTGAGGGCTTCCAGAAGGTGTTGATCACAGTAGTGATGGAGGTCAGGGACAAACGGTTTATGTTATCTCAATGGACGCTTCCACAGTGGTTGCATCAGAAATCTCATTTGAGAACTTTTGAAATTGGAACAATATTATTAGAGTACATTATGCCACAATAATGGTCCTTTTTAATTGTCCATCAAATCAAGTTTTATTTATATAGCACATTTTTAAACTATTTTTGGTCGAGCCAAAAATACATATAATAAAAATACCCTACAGTAAAGACACTTTACAGTAAATACAACAGCACAGTTTGTGCAGAATATCAGTATGAGAAAAACGACACCCTCTGTCCTTAGACCCTCACATCGTACAAGGAAAAACTTCCAGAGAAAACCCACAGTTTAAGGGGAAAAATGGGAGAAACCTCAGGGAGAGCAACAGAGGAGGGATCCCTCTCCCAGGACGGACTGACGTGTGTAAATCGAATAGATCATACATCCATCCAAGGTTGCAAAATATATGCCTTTAATGTACTTCCAAAGGGTTTTCATTCATATTAGGTTTTTTTGTTAAGGTGAGACACGGCAGGCAAAAACATCGCTTTTCAAGTAGGCCTACTGGTCAATTTTGAGCTATTTTGATTCTATAACATGTTTTCTTTCAGGCTTTTGGAAGGAAAACGTACAAAATACACATTTAAGTGTTTATTTTACTATAGTTTGTCTATTTGCGTCTGTAGATTTCTCCTAAATTCACCAAAAGTTAGCATTCTAACGTAACATAAAGTACCGCGACCGCTGTGTGCAACATGTCAACAGAGGTATCGCTGGAAAGCTGTGTCTCTCCTGCACAATCTCATTGGATCCAAATATGTTCATTTCCTTTGTATCAGCAACCAATCGTGAAAGCACAAAGGGGTCTTAAACCAATAAACGAAATCTCATTGGCTGGTGTCAATTTCTGACAACATGATTCGTTCAGATGCGTCACGTGGTGTGCTAAAACACTTCCTGGTTAGCTTTCCGCTAGAAATCTCAAAATGGCAAAAGAACGGCGAAAAAAACGTTCACAGAGAAGACTGTCACTACCCGATCTGCAGTGCGCATGTGCGAGATGGTCCGCCATATTGGACAACTCCGGACGGCAACCCAAGTAGGACAACATTGACACAGTGGCTTTTGGCAAAGCTCAAACTAAAACGAGAGAGAGATGTGTTATTGTTATTACAACGTGACTTCACTATTATTTAACAACTCTTTTTATGGGGTTCTTTTATTTGGGGTTAAGTACATTGTCAGAATAAGTGAGACATGGATGTAACTTCTGTTAGACAGCTATCATACTGAATACATATTTACTGTGAATGTGTGCAAAAATGTATGGCATATGGCTGTCTAACAGAAGTTACATCCATTTCTCACTTATTCTGACAATGTACTTAACCCCAAATAAAAGAACCCAATAAAAAGAGTTGTTAAATAATAGTGAAGTCACGTTGTAATAACAATAACTCATCTCTCTCGAGTTTTCCTTTTGAGCTTTGCCAAAAGCCACTGTGTCAATGTTGTTCTACTTGGGTTGCCGTCCGGAGTTGTCCAATATGGCGGACCATGCAGATCGGGCAGAGCTGCAGATCGGGTAGTGACAGTGACAAAGACGACAACAATTGTCACTTGCACGAAGCAAGGTTATACAAAAAACAAATGACCCCGAACATGAAATACCTTCACAGAGTGCGTCGATGCGCAAGCTATCATCCAAAGAAGGTTTAGCTAGCGCCTCACTGCAATCTTTAAAGGTCGTTTTCTCAAAATTAGTTTTTTCTCCTACTCCGAGTTCGAAATTTGAACTTCAGTAGCACGTAGAGACACCAAACCTTCCAGTTATATTCCTATCAATATTATGAAGGCTTTTACAGAAGAGTTTGTTAATATATCATTCATAGCCTGAATTATACAACATTGTATACCTAAAAACATGGCGAAAATTGATATTTTAGGGCTGTTGACAATATTTTCTGATTTATGGAGTGATAAAAAGAGATATCCAATATCCATTCTGTAAAAGCCTTAGATGCTAATATGACTACAAAATGAAACAAGAATTTTGAACCTGGCTTTATCCAAAGTTCAGATTTCGATTCCTGAAATGTGTTAAAATATGTGCATATTTAATGAGATAATGATAATTTGCATATTTAAACATGCTATTTCCGAAAACTTGTAATACAAAAAACAATTGCCTTATTGTAAGTAATTAACTAGAGAAATGTCTAGCTGATACCTTTAAGTTAAACAAATTACCCTATTCACCTGGGGTGTCTCACCTTAATTGTATAAATCACACATTTGAATACAAGGTCTCTAGAGTAAATACGCTGTATTTTAATTGAATATGAGCTTTACACAAACCAGACCGCTCAATGGAGTCATTTGAATGAAATGATGTCCTGGGGTGCGTTTCACTTCGGTCAGAGCCCTAGAGAGATAAGAGTTAAGACACTCCCATAGACCTCCGTTGTAAAAAATGGCGGCGCCTACTTCCGGGGTATGCACATCGAAATAGTTCAAAAATATTGTCATTTGGGCGTTGAACCAAGCCCCCAGGAAGTGTGCCGGACTAAGATGAAAATATTCGTGCTGGCCAAACGGCGGTACTACACTTCCGTTTGGTTGCCAGGCCCGGAAACACTTTTTCCCATTGACTTACATGGGGAAAGAGTGGTCTGTAACTCGTTGGATACTTTTTTTAAAACTAAATAAACTACCCAGTATGAACACTTGTATAGCCCTTATTAAAAACATTCATTCCTCAAGTTGTAAAAATGTGCTAATAACGTTATTCTGAGAGTTATTTCCCTCTGCATTATGAACGCGCATCTAACCCACGGGACCGCGCCGCCCGGCACGTTCATGTTACGTGTCCCGACCAATCAGAGCACACTGTGCTCACAGGGAGGGTGGGGCTGGAGCTATTGGAGCTACAACGAGCCGTTAAAGGCAGAGAGTGAAATTCAGTGAATACACGTAGTTTACAGAGATGCTGTATGAGAAACCAATGTGAGTTGCGTTTATCTTTACCCATGGATAAGAACGGATCCATATCGTCTTACTGCCATCCCACGGAGTTGTAATAATGGATATATTGCACATGTTTGCTGTAATTCATTATCATACATGGGCTGTATGATTAAATCTTGTACCGTAAATGTTGTATTAAATAAAGTTAATATTACCGACATTATTAACGTCCCTGTAGCTTCGTATTGCACTAAGAAGCTTATTGCACTGTATATAAATAGGCTATATATAAATATATATATATATATATATACAGTGCAATCATTATTTCATGCTAAATGAAGCTCTGTTGGATATCACTAGATCCTGTTACAGCGTAATATAAGTACATAACGATTGATGTGTACATTAGCATCATTACTAGCTAGCCGCTAGCTGCTAACTGCCGCCTCGTTCATATCAAATCCATGATAACAACAATCTATTACCATGCTGTCATGAACGCGCGGTGCTGTTACGTGTACGCAAATTGACGTGCTTGATGTGAACGAGCATTTTGGTTAAAGTTGCGCATGCTCTATGAGTGCACATACGGGTACTTCTCAGGCATGCTGGGTAATCTGTGACGTTTCACTCTCTCAAAAGTTGGGCCATTTTATCATCATGCGCTAATGAGCAGCTCTCATAGGAATGAATGAGGCCCCGCCTCCCACGCTGTATCCAGTTCTTATTATACATCCATGCGTTGAACCCATGGATGTATAATAAGAACTGGATACAGCGTGGGAGGCGGGGCCTCATTAATTCCTATGAGAGTTGCTCAATGGCGCATGATGACAAAATGGCCCAACTTTTGAGAGAGCGAAACGTCACAGATTACCCGGCATGCCTGAGAAGTACCCGTATGTGCACTCATCGAGCATGCGCAACTTTATCCACGCCGCCCAAAAGGCTCGTTCACATTAAGCACGTGAATTTACGTACACGTAACAGCACCGCGCGTTCATGACAGCATGGTACTGGATTTATATGAACGAGGCGGCAGCTAGCGGCTAGCTAGTAAATTATGCTAAGTTACACATCAATCGTTATGTACTTTTATATTACGCTGACATCAGGATCTAGTGATATCCAAGCAACAGAGCTTCATTTAGCATGATACTTGTGTGGGTTGTACATGAAACCACTTGGTAATATATAAAAATGTATATGTTGAAGCCTGTTATGATCAATTGTGAGTTAAAACTTTATTTAAAAAGTAAAGCTGATGATGGATTACTGTGGTGGAGTTAAAATAACAATAGCCTATTTCTTTTTGAAATGTGATGGAGTAAAAGGATAGTAACTGTGATTATTCATGTTAAGTAGCCCACAAGTAACTAAAACAATTGCAAGTAGAAGCTACAGGAACGTTAATCTACGTCGGTAATATTAACTTTGTTTAATACAACATTTACGGTACAAGATTTACATCATACAGCCCATGTAGTATAATATTTTACAAATGATGAATTACAGCAAACGTGCAATATATCCATTATTACAGCTCCGTGGGCTGGCAGTAAGGCGATATGGTCCGTTGTTATTGTCCATGCATGGGTAAAGAGAAACTCATGTAGTACTGAACCAACCTGATCTCACCAGAATGCGTGACTCTACCACGACTCCTTAACACCGCATTGCGTGGTGGAGTCACGCATTCTGCTACATTTACGTGTCGGCACCACGCAAAAAACCCCAATGTAAAGTGAATGAGGCTCTTTTGTCGTGGTGCACACACGCATTTCTACAACGTCCTGCAGTGAGCTTTTATTCTATAAAACGTTTTTAAAATCTACTTTATAGCTTGTAGTAACTCACGGGAGGCTTCTTTTATTTTATTTGTATTCATAATAATTTTTATTTTTCGTCAGAATGTATTATGGTGCATTAGTTACGAATTTTTGTTCTCAAAAAACAGTGCATTGTGTGTAATACAACTGTGATTTTTATTAAATTAGTTAGTTTTTAAGGAAGGCCAGAGCTTCAGCTGGCTCCAATAGATTGTTCCCTTTAGTTAACGTTATTTAAAAGATAATGATCATGTCCCCTTTATTGTATTACGAGCGTCCATTCCCATTGGATAACGGAGAATTGTACACCCGGAAGTAAGTATTCTCCTTACTGTCGATTGATTTTACAGTGATATCTGCACTACTCATCAACTAATAAACACCAGATTATCCTTGTTAATTACACAACATTGATTGGTTTAAATTGTCTACAATGCTTTTGTATTTTTCCCTTTCGATTTGGAGAAACGAATATTTTTTCGGAGTTTTTGGATGGCAGAAGACACTACACTACCCAGAATCCTCAGCTATCGTTTGGGACTACACCATGTGCTTAGATTGACAAACCCCGTGATCAGTCCTCAAGCTCTGTGATTGGTTGACCTCCAACTGCATTCCATATAAAAACGTTTCGTAAAAGATAAAATCATACTTTATTCAGCAGTGCTTGCTTTACTCTTTGAAAGTCATCACATGAATGCATTGTAATAAATGGTTTGGCTGCATTAAATATTACACATCTATCGTAGTTCTTTATTTATCTACAGAGATCGGGCATCAGAATAGACCGGAAACTATTCTTTTACCGTTCTGTTTTAATTTCACAATAAAGTTAGTAGTAATCATCTGTTTTGATATTATTGTTTTTTATTAACTACTAGACCGCTGGGTCAGACTGTTAAGACCATCTTTTCTGTGTTGCTGTGGGGTTTTTCCATCGCTTTTGTGTTACAAATATCAAAACAATAACAAAATATATCCGTCGTAAACTAAACCGGAAACAGCAGTATATTTTATTTTGTTAACACTGTAAACTTGACAGCTTTTTAACCCAAACCACCTACTGGTTAAAGCACGTTATTACACGTTTGGAGTAATTGCAATGCAGGTAGATTATGTTGCTTTTTAATGACTGTTTAAAATGCCTTTTTCTTAATGTCTTTCATTTTTGTAAAGCACTTTTGAATGTGTTATATTTGATGAAAACATTTCAATATTAAGAGTACATACAAAATAGTGGGAAAGTAGAAGGTCAATGATATAAATATAGAATAGAAAATATCAAGAAGATACTGTAAATAATATCTACAATAAAATAGTTTAGTGCCTGATAGGAGGATGTGCAAAACAAACAAACTAATAAGGCTTTATTTAAACATTAAAGAATACTTTATGCTAAAGTCTTCTTTTAAATAAGAAAAAAGCTTTGGGGGTATCTCTATCTACAGATACTTATTAAGCCTGACAAAGTACTTAACGTCTAATATATTGCATGGTTTGTTTTGGAACTTGACAATCAACTTTCCTGCAATGTTAACTATGTTGAAGCACTTATTTTAACCGATTTTATACATATTTATTATATTCTTATAAGATGTTAGATAGAATAATAAATGTGCAGAATATGACAGTTTAATGGTGGAGGTATACACATATTGATAGATGTCTTGTAATGCACTGTTGAGGAACCTGTGACCCAAGTTTTGCATTCATTGCATAACTACACCGTAGTTGTGTATATGATATGTAACCTTAGAACCTTAGAAAATCTTGAAAGGGATGTGCAAAATATCAATTATATATAGTCTTTAATGAACGATTAGAGAATAACGAGTAATGAATATGCTTTATACGGATCTGCAGATAAATGTTTAGTCTTCTCAAGCACGAACTATCAAATATCTCTCCTGATTGTTGGCACTTGACAATCACCTTCACTGAATTTTACTCAGGTGTAACTAAAGTCTGATTTAAGGGTTGTTTATATTTCACATCATTAATCCAAATCTGTAAAGTAACTAAAATAAATGTAGTGGAGTAAAAACACCAGGTTAACCTTAAAGAAAGCCCTCAGGATTATAAAAGACCCCCATCACCCCAGCCACAAACTGTTCTGTCTGCTGCCGTCTGGCAGGCGGTACCGCAGCATCCGGACTAAAACCACCAGACTCAGGGACAGCTTCATCCCACAGGCCATAAGATTATTAAACACCTGATATTTGAAACAACATCCATAACATTCATCTGGCTGCTACATATAAATTATGTATCTAATATATCATATTCACAATGTAGTGACTGCTTTTTTGTCTTTTGTTTTCTTAGTTATGTTCTCTTTTATATGTGTGTGTTATGTGTAACGTTGCTGCCTTCTTGGCCAGGTCAGCATTGAAAATGAGATTGTATCTCAATGCTTTTATCTGGTTAAATAAAGGTTAAATAAAAATAAAAAAAGATTCCAATCACTTGTATATAGACTCTTATTGCACTATTTCACTATTTTTTCTGTGTATCTGTTTTATTGTGTTGCACTGTTGGAGGAGCCTGCGACCTAAGGGGGGGGGGGGGGGGGGGGGATAGGACACGTTCGATTCCTGTTTTGAATAGTGTGCCGTCGATGGGTTTCATTCCATTTCAAGGTGCTTTTTGACGCTCCGTGTAAACTTCGCGCACTGCCACTCCAACATCCAATCACAGAGCTTGGGGACTGATCACGGGGTTTGTCAAGCTAAGCACATGGTGTAGTCACAAACGATAGCTGAGGATTCTGGGTAGTGTAGTGTCTTCTGCCATCCAAAAACTCCGAACAAATATTAGTTTCTCCGAATCGAAGGGGAAAAATACAAAAGCATTGTACACAATTTAAACCAATCAATGTTGTGTAATTAACAAGGATAATCTGGTGTTTTTGAGTAGATGAGTAGTGCAGATATCACTGTAAAATCAATCGACAGTAAGGAGAATACTCACTTCCGGGTGTAAAATTCTCCGTTATCCAATGGGAATGGACGCTCGTAATACAATAAAGGGGACATGATCATTATCTTTTAAATAACGTTAACTAAAGGGAACAATCTATTGACACAGCTGAAGCTCTGGCCTTCCTTAAAAACTAACTAATTTAATAAAAATCACAGTTGTATTACACACAATGCACTGTTTTTTGAGAACAAAAATTCGTAACTAATGCACCATAATACATTCTGACGAAAAATAAAAATTATTATGAATACAAATAAAATAAAAGAAGCCTCCCGTGAGTTACTACAAGCTATATAGTAGATTTTAAAAACGTTTTATAGAATAAAAGCTCACTGCGGGACGTTGTAGAAATGCGTGTGTGCACCACGACAAAAGAACCTCATTCACTTTACATTGGGGTTTTTTGCGTGGTGCCGACACGTAAATGTAACAGAATGCGTGACTCCTCCACGCAATGCGGTGTTAAGGAGTCGTGGTGGAGTCACGCATTCTGGTGAGATCAGGTTGTACTGAACACCTAACATGAACGTGCCGGGCGGCGCGGTCCCGTGGGTTAGATGCGCGTTCATAATGCCGAGGGAAATAACTCTCAGAATAACGTTATTAGCACATTTTTACAACTTGAGGAACGAATGTTTTTAATAAGGGCTATACAAACGTTCATACTGGGTAGTTTATTTAGTTTAAAAAAAAGTATCCAACGAGTTACAGACCACTCTTTCCCCATGTAAGTCAATGGGAAAAAGTGTTTCCGGGCCCAGCAACCAAAAGGAAGTGTAGTACCGCCGTTTGACCAGCACGAATATTCTCATCAGACGCACTTCCTGGGGGCTTGGTTGAACCTCATTCTACGGCGTGTCGATTAGTTCCAGAGGTAAGTTGCTGAAATATCGAACTCTTTTGAATTGTCAACTGTTTATATTGTATCAGAGGCCCTTTATGATGCTTATACTGGTCTTCATTTGTATATGCACAGCGTAATTATCTATATTTTATCTTGGTTGTTACAACCAATTTAGCTAGCATTGCCTGCTAGTTAGCTAGCGCGACTTCGTCAGCTTTGAAGGTAAGATTTCAGTAATGAATCGCTAGCAGCTTATATATCAATGATGCTGGGTAACTAACAAGCAGGATTTAGATTGATTATGTGTTTTTATTGTTATTTTGGTTTTTATCCGCTGAACCTGACCGTGTCAGCTAGGGCTGTGCGATTATGGCAAAAATCATAATCACGATTATTTGGTCAATAATTGGTATCACGATTATTTTGACGATTATTCATTGACCATTTATTGAACTTTAAAACAAATAATATTTTACCAATAAACAAGATCAATAAATGTGTTGGAGCGCACTTCCAAAACCATACTAAACATATATTAATATGATAAATAAAAATAAATTAGACCAAAATAAATGAAATCAAATATGTTGCAGTGCACTGTCACAACCTACTGAAAACTCCTTAACATATAGCCAACATTTTGGTAAAACATATTCAACATATTCCACTCAGTTAAACGTTGAAGGCTGGCCAACCGTCATGGTCCAGAAGTAACAGGAAATAAATGTTGAACTACAATTTAAGACCAAATAAAAATGTTTAGGCCACCATGGCAAATGCTGGTAGGGCTGCTCATGTCATCTCTTAAAGATTTTTTTGCAAGAAATACCAGCCTGTTTACATGGTCTGGTTTCAGAGATGAGCGCAGACAGGGGACGATATTGCCACCTGTACTGAAGACCCTCTCTGAAGAGGAACTTGTGGCAGTGCTGCCACATATGACACAGGAAAAAAAGAAAAGACTCTGAAGAACCCTTTCTTTGCCATTATATAAAAATAGTGTTGCTACAAAAGTATAAATTAGGCTTACTAATAAGACAACTCAGATCTGAAGCTACACAGTAATCTGCTGCAGCAACAGTGCAATAAAAAAGACAACATTAATAGAATCAAACCCATTTTTTGTTGCATTTTATTAGAGTATAAAAAGAAATGCCTTTAAAATAGGATGCAAGCAACACTAGTTTCTGAACTGATAGACTATAATCAATTTAAACAGAACAGATCTTAATGTTTGCATTCTTATACCATTTTGTACAATAATTATCATGAATAAATTCAAACAAACTAAAACTTACAGCAGATTAATAACGGTATCTAAATTGAGTTTTTATTATATCAAAAACCTGTTGAAATGCTGCTGTTATTTTTACTGTCCCACAAAAGCGCGTCGCAGCCTCCAGGAAAGCTTCTTTCATAACTTTGCCGTCTTTGAAAGACTTCATGTGTTTCGCAAGAACGTGACTGACACGATAAGATGCTATGGTAGCAGCCTTGCTCTTGTTGTTGGGCCTGGTGAAAATGGACTGCTGTGCATTTAGCTGTGCTCTCAGGCCCCTCCCCTTTTGGAGCGTAGGGCAGAATTAGGAGGGAATTCCGTCTCGTAGCGTTTGTGCACTGTTTTGAAAAGCCGCTCCTAAATTACCCTTCTTCGATAAAGCCACGCTCGCATTGCAGATGAGACAGATGGACTTTGAATTGGAATAGAAACAAAAATAATGATCCTCCCACTTGGAGTGAAAATTATATATTTTGGGCTTTTTTGCTTCTGCCATAATTGCGGTCTTGTGTGTGTGCGGACTGTCACTCCTGTTGACCATCCATGCTGTTGACACGGACAATGTCAGCGAACTAGTGCACTGCTCACCAGCCACGCCCGGACACATGGGGTGAGGCCAGCCAATCACAAAGCTTTGATGCGTTCAAGTGCATTATTCTGGCACGGGAACATTATGTTACAGGACATTAACGATAAAACAGAATATTGTTGTTCTATTTTTAGACACATCTTGCGATCGACTGGGAATCTCCCCGCGACCCTTCTTTTTAACTAGTTGCTGCTCTTGTTCTGACATCTTCGCTTGCGCTGAACACTCACAACACATGTCACTCCCACGTGGCCGAGTGGGCTTTTAGGGAGGGGCGAAAGCGCACCCAGCTAAATAATCGTATTTTGTCAATTATGCTGTTTTCCTAATCGTCGCAAGCCATAATCGTAATCGCGATTACAATACGATTAATTGCACAGCCCTAGTGTCAGCCATCCTTAGTCGGCTTTTTCTGTATGATATGACTTAACTGCTAGCACTAGTAGAAATGAGGTGGCGTTTGTGATAAATATTTCATTTAATATTTCATTGAATTTCGGGATATACTAACATTTCATTATGTGACATGTTGACTGTACTTTTTTTTTTTTGGTACTGTTCCGTGTTAACTCATCTGTACTGTACAACTAGCCTAGCGCTACTTTTTAATGCTTGATGGCATGCTAGGATAGATTCCTTTGTATTGTAATATACACACTAGTTTAATGATTGTTCTTCAAAGGTATTATTCAGTCTTAAACAAATAATAGCCTACTGAACAGGCTACTCTACAGCAGTGAATGAAGGATGAGCCTTTTAGGCTCATCCTTCCTTCATCCTTCATTCCTTCATGCATCCAAAATGTTTATTTTTAACAAAATAAACACTTAAAAAAAAATAATTAGCACTTTTTTTTTTCACCCACAGTGACAGCGCGCAGAGCATATTGGAACTCTACAGGTGTTGGGACAGAGTTCCTCAGACGAATGGACGAAAATGTGTTTTCCAGGCAGTCTTGAGTGAAGCGGCTTGTGAGAACAAATGTGTGCCCTTGTCTCAACAGGTCATGCTGGACCTCCAGGATTGTTGTTGTGGCCATCACCAGTCCTGTCTGGACTGGTTTCCAGCTGCCATTGGGACCGATCTTCAGGCCCCGAAACAGATGGATGGAGTCCCGGAGGAAGCTGATGGCCTTATCATACTCCTCCATCTTGAAATGACTTAGGGCAGTAACAGTGTTGCGTGACGACATGAGGTCAAACTTTTTGGTGTCCAATGTTCAGTCACTGTATTGGTAAGCAACAATTTGTTTGGTCAAAATGTGTTATTCACACTCCTGACTCCAGTTTGATGTGCTGCATTCTCCTCTGAGTGGTCCTGATTTCAGGCAGAGGTCATGGCTTGGAAGGTTTTATATTCTGTAGTGTCTCAACAGAACCTAATATGAATTGCTTTATTGTCTCGTCGCTGGATCACCTCCCCCTGGCAAAGTGGCCTCGTTATTGTTGACAAACCTGTTTTTGTTGCTGGTTCAACAGGAGCTTCTGTAAATAGTTTTGTAAATAGTTTGAATATTTATCATAGTAATCATTTTTAGTCTCCCACTCTCTCAATTTAATTTATCATTTCTTTGCCCCACCATGTTTTGTTGTCCAAGGGCACTAATTTGGTCTGTGTTGAAGATTGTTTTACACTTTAGATTAATCAAAATTGTGTTTTTTGGCTGAATTAATCTTTTTCTGTTGAACCCTAACCCTCTTTGTTCTCCTTCTCATTCATTTGACTTTGTTTTGTTCTAACACACATCCCACATCACATCACTTTTTGCATACACTGTTCTTAATACTTGTTCACACATTTGTTCGTCCCTTTTACTTTGTTCTTCCTGTTGTTCTTGTTCTAACACATATATCAATTGTTCATCCACTGTTGTGGTAAAATGATATTCATAGTCTTAACATGATCATGCTACCCATGCTAACATGAACACAAGCGTTTCCCTCCAAAAATGTATCTAAGTAATAGGCTACCAAGCTTTCCGTTGTCACCCTGCCTCTCCAAATGCAAAACTGTCAATAAAAAGTATGCAATAATGCAATTACAGCTGAAAAAGTACTTTGGTGTGTGTGTTTTTTTAAATATATATTTACCATTCAATAACGCAATCGCTGCTGTCTGTCTGTCCCATAGAAGAACATGACAGCGCAGCGCAACTATACTACGGACGTGACTGCCCTGGCAGTGACAGCAACATAGCCTGCTTGTGCTACCACACTTTCCCCTCAAAATATCGTTAAATAACGAAACTTATAAATAGTGCCAATCCATACAAAGTGTAACCACATCATGTAAATATGAAAGCAATCTTTAAAAAATAACAGCGTTGGTTTAATCTATGACTATTTTGACCATGTTTGTGCTGTTTTTGCCATAGAGAAGCATTGCCACGGAAGTGCGTTTTGAACTATCCCGGCATACATAAACCACGTGACCGGCTGGCGGCGACATCAAAGAGTGTCGTAACTCTTATCTCTCTAGGGCTCTGACTTCGGTTAAATGGATTCCTTACGTCGTTTCCCTGCGACTAGTCCCTCCCACCAGGGAAGCATGGAGAGACGCAAGGAAACCACGAGAAGCGGGGTTGCATTCCAATAGTCCATTTAGCTTAGGAACCTTCCTAACCAAGTGAAATGACCCGGAAGTACGTCAGTGGCAGCCATGTTAAGTGCCGTTCCAATTCTCCAAATGAAAGGAAAGGAGGTTTCAAACTTCCTTTATAACCTCCTTTAGCTTAGGAACCACTGGACCTCCCTTGACGAAAGGAGAGGAGAAAATGCTGCCCCACAATGCATTGCAGCCGCAGCATTTGCCATCACTCAACAGTCAGGAAAACAACCGATTATGACCGAGAAATTATATCATGAACGTTACGGTGCTTATCAAGCATTTTAAAACGTATGTGGTAAGTTGCCAAAGTGCTTTGTTTTGAACATTCATCAGTATTATAATCAAAAAGAGAAATATGAACGTTAGTTTTTACTGGAATTATCAAATAAAGTCAACATCTCACTGAGCTGTGTGGGGTTTGTTCAACTTTTAAAAGATGTTTGAATGGTGATATACACAGTGATAGATGTTAAGGACTAACGTTTATAATAAATACATTTGTATTTATTTTAAGATCTTTTAATAGTTCATACAATCATACGTATTGGGATCATTTGTATTAATGTGGACCGGAGGGAGAGGGTGACGAGCATAAGTTTCACTTTCCTTTTTTATTTCAATTCCAACTTTGGTCATGAAGAATATGTTTCTCTGTTGTCCACGTTCATAAAGCATAAAGCAACAGCATCAGAGCACGGTGCAGAGTCTCTAGATGAGTTTACAGTAGTCCCTCGTTCTTATTAAACATCCATGTTGTAGTCCGCTGTATAGAAAACTGTAGTTTCCATAGTTCCGCTGGCGCATCATAAACACGTCGGATAGTGGAAGTGCATTCGGATTCTCTAAAGTACCGCAGTCTCTTCTCCTAAGTCCTTTTGAATTCTCCTATCCACTATCCCTTAACCCCGTGACGTTTCACTCAGAGGTCAAGGAATAGGAGATAGGGTTAGAATTTAGGAGCTGATTTTTGGATTATCGGAACGCAACCCAGGGGGTCCTTCTCAGGTCGATTAAATGGAATCCTTGCGTCCCTCACTTGCGTCGTTTCCCTGCGACTAGTCCCTCCCACCAGGGAAGCTTGGAGAGACGCAAGAGAGGCTTCTCAATTCTTAAATGTCCCCTCCTCGACTCCCCTCCTCGACTCCCCTCCTCGAGACTCAGTCCCGCCCACAGGAGATGCGAGCGGAGGACCGAGGAGGGGAAGCAGCAGGCGTTTAAAGAAATGAGAACTCCTCTCCTCTGAGCGGTCATATTAAAGCGACCATTCATTATTACGTGGCAACAGCTGCATCAGCTGTCGAGTGTTTTGTCATAGCGCTGTATTTTATAATCTCTGTTAGATCAGCTGAACATTGTTCCCCCACATATTTACTTTGAATTCATTGAGAGTGCGGTATAATGAGACAATAACAGGCTACAGATGTGGACACACACACACAAATATATTTATATACAATTTAAAGTATGAGAGCACCAGCGACGTGCAGTCAGGGGAGGCAGAGCCTCACCTGTCATACTCCAATGTAACGGAAAAACAACTAAAGAAAAACTAAATAGTAATAATAATAAAATGTCTCCACTGATCTGTGTTGTAAATGTGATTTATGTATGATTCCAATCGCTTTTTATAGTCAAAATCAGCTAATTTGACGAGCTCCGCTACAACTACGTGTAGCGATGAGAAGTGAGGCAGGGACGAGCTCTGCCTCACGTAAGCCCACAGTAACTGGCTGGAGCGCGGGCACTAATTTAACGCGGGCACTTATTTTGTGAGCGCGCTCAAGCCAGTTACTGTGTGGTAAGGTGAGGCACAGATGAGATCTGCCTCACCTCAGAATGCGTCACCTCACAGAAACTGGTTGGAAAGCGGGCCCTAAGCGCATGCCTGCACTATCTCACTGTATGTCACCAATGTAATGTTTGTAGATCCCTTTATTACATTTATCCTCGCCATCCATAGTCTCTAAATAACTTATTTCACGTATATATGCAGTGGCGACTGGTCATTAGGGGCAGGTGGGGCACAGCCCCACCTAGTGTCAGCAGAAAGTATTAAAAGTAATGATTACAAAAAAATGCAAAAAATAAATTAAAAAATATATAAAATATATTTTAAGATCATGTTTAATCATCTGATTTGTCTGTACATTGCTGTTTTAGTCTGTGTTCTTCTAATTAGTGTCTACAGTGTGTGCCTATTGAGCTGTTTTGAGCCATGTGGGACAAAACCCGATCCTGCCCCTCCCTCTCCCTGTTTAAGTCAATGGTGACTGTAAAAACTACACTGCGCATGCTCAGAGTATTGTCCTATTTAATGTGTGTGGCAAAAAAATAATGACCATAGGGGCATAGTGCTGCCATCCCCACCATACGTCATCTCACATAATTCAGAGCTGATTGGCTGTAAGTACGTGTGCCGCGAAAAGTGTGGTGTGTGAAGAGGAGGAGAGAGAGCTGCAGTGAGGCGTCCTAAAACCCGGAAATAAACTGCGCATGGCTTCCCTCCACAAAAAAGCAATGATATTTCTCCATAGGATTTTAGAAAATAGCTCAAAATAAGATCTGTGGGAAACAAACCTGTTAGATAAATGCACGTTTTGTTCAGCCGGATAATATCCGTGTCTACCCTACTTTTATAATTTTCGAATCATAAATCTATTGATTAGATCAGATTTATGATAGACTTTTGAAACTACAAGAACATAAGGAGGACTTTTACAAAAAACTAATAGAGATTTTTGTCCAGAAGGATAGGCAAATGGACTTCATCTTCATGTCAAGGTAAGACTGCAATTTGATTGAAAATGGGATCTTACTAAGAGAGAACAATTCAATATTTAAATGATGCAATTAAATTTTTTGGGTATCCTTTTGTTGAACTGTCTGTTTAAAATTAATTGAAGCATCAGACAAAAAAAGCTTTTGAAAATAATATTATATTTTGATTTAGGTCAAAATATAATATTTGTAAACCTGAAGAGTCAGAGCCTCACCAGCCATGAACCTCAGAAGCTTATATATAGCCATCTAAGTTTTTTGTGCCCCACCACTTTTGTACATATAAAAACGCCACTGTATATATGATATTTAGGCTCGCTGGTCTCATCATACAACGGCAATGAAAAAAGCACCAGGGGAGGCAGCCATAACCTCTGCCGCACTGAAGGGGGCGCAAGTGAGCCCACATGTTCTTGTTGCTACTGTTATTCTACGCAGAGACGGTAGACGCAAACAACAAACTAGACTTTTGAAACTAGAGGAAGATAAGGAGGACTTTTACAAAAAAGCAATAGAGATTGTTGTCCAGAAGGATAGCATGGACTTCATCTTCAAGTCAAGGTAAGACCACAATTGTAATGAAAATGGGATCTTACTAAGAAAGAACAATCCAATATTTAGATGTTGGGTATCCTTTTGTTGAACGGTCTGTTTAAAATGAATCGAAGCATCAGACTAAAAAAGCTTTTGAAAATAACCGAACATTTCGATTAAGGTCAAAATATAATATTTGTAAATCTGACTCTGAAAGAGTCAGTGCCTCACCAGCCATGAATCTCACCGCACGTCACTGGAGAGCACTCTCATAACGTAACACAATCAGAGACTGGATATATCCCCCCCCTATCTCTGGTCGCTGAAATGGGGAATTGAAATTACGGGCCACAAGTTGTATTTACAAGTATTAAAAGTAAGCATAGGACACCAAACCAACTGAGACCCGTCTGTCCGCCGCATCTACGCACTGTACCACACACACCTACACACTGTACCACACACACACACCTACACACTGTACCACACGCACACCTACACACTGTACAACACACACAGCTACACACTGTATCACACACACACCTACACACTGTACCACACACACACCTACAGCTCCTAAAGCATAATCAGGCTACAGCGGTTGTGTATTTTATTATGTGAAGCACTAAATGGTTTTAGAAAAATATCGACTCTTTGTTTGTAGATATCTACTAAACTAAAGCAAATAAAGAGAGTAGGCCTGTTATACTGAGTGATATATTATACACACTGCTCTGCTTTCTGCACGGACCTCACAGCTTTTCTCTCTGGAAACATCGCGTCTGATGAAAGCAGTTTCTAAAATAATATCCAGGGGATGCATGCAGAGCTGTCATTGGCTGAGATAAGTCCGGCCGTGCGTCACGCCTCCACCGTTCCCGGAAATGCATCCGTGGAGGAACCATCAGTGTATCCTCTGTTACGGCCCCTACACACGGCGGCGTGCGTTGCCGCTTCAACGCTTCTGCCCATTCACTTTGAATGGGGTGACGTCACGATTCGCCGAACTGCATTGTGGGAGCAAAGCGTATAGCTTCTCTCGCGGTGCTCGCTGCAAAAGTAGAGCAATGTTCTACTTTTGCCGCCTCGACGAAGGCATCAGTCAATCAAATCCCGCGTATGCAAATCTGACAGTACAAGCACTAGCCAATCAAACCGCGTGTATGTTGGGAGAGCCAGACCGCAGTTATTTCCCATATGTCAAAAAATGGAGGAGAAAATTATCGTGGCGGTAGGGAATCACCCGGTACTCTATGACCAGTCCTTCTTTACATACAGGGATACAAACCGGAGGAGCCAGGCATGGGGGGAGGTGGCAGAGACAGTGGGTGAAACTGGTAGGTTTTCGCTTGTTTGGGGAGTTTATATCCAGTGTACTTCGTTTGAATGGACAGCTAGCAAGCATAGACAGTATATTTAGCCAGCATGGATGTAGCGTGAATGCTTTGCTTTGTATGTCCGGGGCGGGACATTCATGTGATTGGTTGTTGCTCGCGTTGACTCCCCAAGCTCAAGACACGCCCACCGCCAAGCGGCAACGGGCCCCTACACACGGCGGCGTGCGTTGAAGCTTCCAACGCTTCTGCCCATTCACTTTGAATGGGGTGACGTCACTTTTAGCCGAACTGCATTTTGGGAAGCGACGTGGAGCGTTGCTGGCATTGCTCGCTTCAAAAGTTGAGCAATGTTCAACTTTTGGCGCCTCGGCAGAAGCGTCAGCCAATGAAATCCCGTTTATGCAAATCTGCCAGTACAAGCGCTAGCCAATCAAACCGCGTTTATGCTGCGAGAGACTACGCAGGTCATTTCCTCATGTTCAAAAAAATGGAGGGAAAATTCATTATAGCGGTAGTGAATCACCCGGTGCTGTATGATCAGTCTCTGTTCATCTACCGGGATACAAACCGGAGGAGCGAGGCATGGAGGGAGGTGGCAGAGACAGTGGGTGAAACGGGTAGGTTTTCGCCTGTTTGGGGATTTTATATCCAGTTTACTTCGTTTTAACATTACTATTGCTTTGTATGTCGGGGGCGGGAGATTCATGTGATTGGTTGTTGGTCGCGTTGCTCGCAAAAAATCCCCAAGCTTCAGATACGCCCACCTCCAAGCGTCAACGCACGCTGCTGTGTGGACGCTCCGTTAGAGCTCCTCCAGAGAGCCTTCTCGATGCTCGATCCTCGGTGTGCATTTAGAGAAATGAGATGTCCTTCAAAATGGCGCGCTGAAATTCATTTCCGGGTGACTACCGGAGGACCGAGAGCCCTTCTCACTTCTCTTATTTTTAATTTCCTCGCTCCTCGGTCTCACCGGAAGTTGATTTGTCTGCGCCATCTTGAGTACCGTCCCAATGGCCTTATTTTTGCCGGAGGAGCGAGGATCGAGGAGCGATAATGGAGGAGCTATAACCGAGGAACCACCAGACCATCCTTCGATGAAATCCTCAGACACTTGCCCCGCCCCCTTACTGTGTATCGCTCACTGATTGGACGATGCAGTGCATGCACTGATCTGATGCTTCTTGACATGAGAGCAGTTTCCCAGCAGAGTGAAGAAAATACATGAACCTCACGAGAGTCACTCCTCAGTTTATACTGTGTTTTGTTTCAATTCATGTTTCATTTAGTTACAAATATGTGATATATCTGAACAACAAAGTGGTCAGAAATCATTTTATTCATTTTTTGGAAACATTTTCATGATCGCTTTTTTCGTTTTGTCATTTCCATTCAGTCAGTCATTAAGTGCTATTAAAATGTTAATGTGCTACATATCCACACAAACAAACAAAGTGTGCAATCCAATGAATGTTAATCTAACTGGGTTTTGATAGATAACATATCTCTTTTTCTTCTCTCAATTATTTTATTTCTATTGTGCACTCTAATCAATATTAATCAAACTATTGTTCGTTTATACATTTTAAGAATGGCGTTTATCTTTTTTGAGAATGAGTTCTTATTTGATTTAATGTATTTGGGTCTACAACAGATGATAGTGTCAGTACATGTGTGCTAACAGAGGCGGGGGGGGTGTGTGGAAATAATGGGGACAGAGCTGCTGTCAGACGATCAGCTATGCAGCGTCATCACAAACAGACGTCGCTTCACGTGACGCTCTGGAGGAAAGGACGTCCCATTACTCTTAAAACTAATTTCCCTGCTTCTCGTGGTTTCCTTGCGTCCCTCCATGCTTCCCTGGTGGGAGGGACTAGTCACAGGGAAACGACGCAAGTGAGGGACGCAAGGAATCCATTTAACCGAAGTGAGAAGGGCCCCGAGGAGTCGAGGAGGGGACATTTGAATATTGAGAAGCCTCTCAAGAAACCACAAGAAGCAGGGAAATTAGTTTTAAGAGCAATGGGACGTCCTTTCTTCCGGAGCATCAGCTCTGTCCCCGTTATGTTCACAAATACCCCCGCCTCTGTTAGTACTAGGGATGGGTAACGTTAGGATTTTACCGATACCGATACCGGTACTGCTTATCGGTATCTGTATTTTTCGATACTCTTATCGATACTTTTCAATAATTTGGTGCTCAAAATGATAGACATGAATACAAGATGTGAAGATTAAACAGTCATTTTATTGTCATTTTCTTGCAGAGATAACTGTATAACTTATACATTAGCTTCTCAGAAGCAGAGAAAAAATAAATAAAATAACTTAAAGGGGCCTGGCTCGCCCTATCATGCTTTTTGGGGTTTTCCCTCAGACAGAGGATGAAGAGGCATTTTTTTAAACATGTTTTAACATTTGTAAATCAGTTACATCTTCATCCAGACATTTCAAACTGACAACCTAGCTCGACAAGAGATCCTTAAAACATTGTCCTACAGTGACATCATGCAAAGCTGTGATATGAAGAAATTGGTAAAAAGGCTAAGATGGCAAAAAGATAAAGGCGAGTACGTATATTATTCTGGATTGTACTTTTAAATCATCACAAAATAAATCATGTGTCAAACACGTCAAAATGTGTCTGAAGGTTTAAACATACGTAGAACAACGTATTTGAGCTTAAAATATGTCAATTCCTAGTAAACGATCAACAATTGCTGAACCATTGAAACGTTGACCTTTAACATTTAAATGAAATTTTCCAATTTACAATGACATCTGTAAGTTTAACTGGTTTATAAAGCATTCAATGAAAGGCCAAATTATTAGGTGTAGGAGCTCACATTAATACACTGTCAGTCTTAATAAACTAAAAAAAGACAAGGCGATGTGCCTGCAAGACTTCACTCAGGTAAAATAAACATATTACCCGTGCGCAGCAGCTAACCTGCCTGCGAGCCTTCGCTCAGGTCACATTTACACACGGCGCGGCTGAAGCCCGCTAGCACTATTAGCACTAGCAGCCACATTGTTTAGGCTGTCAAATACGCTGCACCGTTTTAGATTCAATGAGTGTCTCGTTTGCAAATGCTTCATTAAGTTGCTTGTGTTACCCCCTTTACAAGCAACTAATTGAGTACATAGATTGCACCTTGCACTATCGCCACTACATTTTTTAAAGTGCACCCAGACCTTCGATAGCTTCACTCTGTCCGCCATGCCTGCGGGAGTCTCTGGGCCCTTCTCACTTCGGTTAAATGGATTATTTGCGTCCCTCACTTGCGTTGTTTCCCTGTGACTAGTCCCTCCCACCAGGGAAGCATGGAGAGACGCAAGGAAACCACGAGAAGCAGGGAAATTAGTTTTTACGGCCCGTCCACACTACAGCGTCGACAGCTTCAATCTGCCCATTCACTTTGAATGGGGTGACGTCACGTTGCCTCGCTTTTTCGCCGAACTGAATTGTGGGTAGCATAGCGGTCCGTCTCCGCCGGAGACTGCTCTACTGATGGGTACCATAATATCAATCTGGTTTGCTTTCAAACCACATTTTGCCAGTTGATCCACTACTTCATTCCCTCTAATACCCACATGCGCTGGAAAGCACACAAATTGAACAACAATTCCCAGATGAACTAACCTAAACATTAATTCAAGAACATAAAATGCACAACTAGTTAGACCATTTTCTGGATTTTTGGATCCATCAGTAAATATTTTTATAAAGTGCCCATATTGTTCATGTAGAACAGTGTAACGAAGGTAACTTCGTCACTAGGACTGACGGCTTCAGGCCGGGTAATATTGCACTTTATTAGCGTGATTGCACAGTACAGTTGACATTACATATTTGCACATAATTCATACTAATTATTGAGCTAGTATCTTTTAACTGATTAAACCGTATTTATTGGAATGTTGTCTGGCAGGTGCTGGTCGGGTCCTCGGCTCCGCCTGGAAAGATAGGGGAGTTTGCGAGAGCGCCAAGAGTAGTTATGCTGGTGTAAGGATGACAGCGGTTGAGAGTAATCAGGGTGCACATAATATGTTGATGTCTGTGGCTGATGATTGTGTGCACCTGGTGTCCTGTGTTGTCTCCTCCCCCCTCACCTGTGTCTGGTTGTGCTGATTAGAGTGTGTGTATTTAGGGTCTGTTGCCCTGTCTGTTTTGGAGGCTGGTAGGGTATGTGAGATCCTTGTGGCTGCAGGATGTGTGCAAGGAGAACAGCAGGATTGAGGCTGTGAACTTTGTGCACATGATTTTAATAAATGCCCACGTCGGGTTATATTTTTGGACGGTCTGCCTCTGCCTCCTTGCTTGGTCTGGGCCGCTCAACGGTCAGCTTCACAAACAGTATTCACATAAGCCTGTACATTGATTTTGTTTTTCATTGAATGTAACCGTTTCAATAGTGATACATCTACTATAGGTTGAGGTAGCAACCATGGTGGAACAGCTGATAACTTCCATTCTTTAACTTTTAATTCCTTACATATTTCCGAAACACAAACACAAAAACTTTCTTTTTTTATGTTGTTACTTTCCCAACTTGTTTGTACAGTTTGTTTGGTAGGGTGAGTATCTTTATGGCCCTGTAGATTTGCCCAGTAATGAACAATTAACTGTTTTCTCCTCAAAGAAATTGGTATTTCTCCGACCTCTACCTGAAGTGCAGACACTGGTGTAGATCTGACTGCCCCACAGCATATCCTTAGTGCTTGTGCCTGGACTCTATCTCATTTTTGAAGAGAAGAATATGCAGCTGAACCATACACTATTAGTCCGTATTCTATGGCTGATCTTATTAAGGCTGTGTATACGTTCCTCAAAGCAGCTTTATCAGCCCCCCACTTAGTGCCTGCCAAGCACCTCATAACATTTAAAACCCTTTTACATTTATCCACTACTTTATCAATGTGAGTACCATAGCACCTCCAAGGCGCTAAAAATTAAAATTCAAACATCGCAAAATAAACTGGTCAGACTACTGCTTGACCTTTCATCTAGAACCCACCTCACCTCTGCCCACTTTGACAACCTAGGATGGCTTAGAGTAGATGACAGAGTACAGCTACTTGCAATGGGCCTGGTCTACAAGATCCACTACACCTCTATGGTACCCATGTACATGTCAAAATTCTTCCCAAAGGTCAAGGAATACCATGATCATAACACCAGAGGGAGCTCCACAAATCATGTGAAACCCAGATTTGGCACAAAAAAGGGGGAATACACGTTTCGCAATTATGCCACATCAAGGTGGAATGCTCTTCCCACAACTGTAAAGGAAAGTAAAACTATACTTACCTTCAAAACCTCTCTTAAAGAGCACCTTCGGGGGAGAGCATTGCAAAACTGGCCCCGGTAATGGTACAAATCTCAACCTGTCGTTCAATGGACAGCTTCCCCCCCCCCCATCTATGTATATACTCGCATTTTAGACTCTGTTACTAACTGTATATCTGTAGACTTGGTATGTCTTAAATGTCCGGTTAGGATGTATTAGAACGACATCTAAAATGAAAATTGTAAACAAGCAATCTGTATGTAAAAAAACCACCTGTATGTAAATTGTAAATAAGCCATCTGTATGTCAAATATGTCTTATATGTCTTAAATGATATGATGAATTGGAAATGGGGGACGCTGATGTAAACAAGACGAAAGTCTTTCTCTGGTCTGCATCCCCTTAACAATTGTATGTTTTGAGCTGTACTGTACTGTACCCAATATACAAGCTGTTAATAAACTTTTCAATCAATCAATCAATCAGTACTCCATGTGACTCTCTCGTCCAACCATATTCCCAGAAATTTAAATGTCTTCACTTTCTTTAGATCTTGTCCATAAAGTTTTAACCTAACCTCCTCACCAATCCTTTTCCTCGTAAAAAATAAAGTTTCAGTTTTTTCCACCGACAATCTAAACCCCCATGTCAGAGACCAGCTTTCAATTTCCGTAATGGCTTCCTGAATCTTAGCTACAATATCATTTACATTTCTGCCCCTTTTCCAAATAGCTCCATCATCTGCAAAAAGTGACTTACCAATATCAGATCCTACTTGTGTGTATATATCATTTATCATGATAGAAAACAAAAGAGGACTAATTACACTCCCCTGCGGGGTTCCATTTTCAACTTCATGCCTTCGAGAATATGAATTGCCAACTCGGACTCTGATGGCACGGCCAAACAAAAAATCCAATTATATACATTACCTCCCAGACCCATAATGTCCAGTTTTATTAATAATCCTTCCTTCCACATCATATCGTAAGCTTTTTCCACATCAAAGAATACAGCTACAACACACTCCTTATTCACTTGTGCTTTCCTGACTTCAGATTCCAGGCACAGCAGTGGATCTAAAGAACTCCGCCCTCTTCTAAACCCACTCTGATAAGGAGTCATTAGTTCATTTTTCTCAATGTAGTATGTCAGCCTTTCTGTTATCATTCTTTCCATAACTTTACACAAGTGCAATGTCAGAGCTATAGGTCTATAACTGCCTGCACTGGTTGGATCTTTCCCAGGTTTTCTAATAGGAATAATGACAGACTCTTTCCATATTATTGGCAGCTTCCCTTTCTCCCAAATCTTATTGTACATCTCCAGCAGCTTTTCTAATGCAAAATCACTTAATTTGGTCAACATTATATAGCATACATTATCTTTCCCAGGAGTAGTCATTTTACACTTACTTAATGCTCTTCTCACCTCTTGAATAGAAAAAGGTACATTTACAACACTCTGCGACGAATGTCTTTCTTCATATACATTAGGATGTTCATCTAACACTTCCTGCCTCCTGATCTTACCTTCTTCTGTCAAATGTTCCGAAGAATGAACTTTGACAAAATTTTTAGCTAGAATTTCTGCCTTTTCCATAGCACCAGTGGCAATTTCCCCTCCATTCTCTAACACTGGCAGGTTACTCTGCTGTCTTATTCCCCTCATCTTCTTAACCATTCCCCATACTTTATCTAATGGTGTAGTTCTCCCAATACTTGAACAGAATCCTCTCCAACACTCCCTTTTTGCTCTTTTAACAATGTTCCTTACCTGAGCCTTTTTATATTCTAATAAATTGTGTAATGAATGTGTCTTTCTTAGCTTTCCAAACAGCCTGATTTTGTTTCGAATTGCATCATTACATTCTTTGTTCCACCACGGTACCATCTTAACACATCTACTAAGTTTACCAGTTTTATTCCCAATAGTTTGATTAGCGCTTTTAATTATATTTGAAGTAAATTGTTCATTTATTTCATCAATACTTCCTGCCATATCAATCTGATCAAATTCATTATCACACAATTTAGCAAACATCTCCCAATTTGCTTTAGAAAAGGTCCATCTCATGATACCATCTAGAGCAGGGGTCTGCAACCTTTTTGACCAAAAGAGCCATTTTGCTCCTTTTTCCAAAACATTTTTTTGTCTGGAGCCGCAAAACATATTTCATAGTTTTTATTGTTATATCAGACAAAAACTACAGTTTTTTGGCATTTATTAGGCTATTTATTACATGATATAAAACTGTTAACCTCTAATAAGAAACAAATAACTCTTATAAGGAGAATTAAAAATAATACACAGGCCTACTTTAAAATAAATTAAACACAGCACTTGTGGAGTTCTCTGCACATTTGAAGGGGAAAAAAAGATTATTAAAATGGGCCCACTTTGAAATAAATAAAACATATAGCTGCACCCTAAAAATAGTTAAAGGTAGAATGGAGAAACCAGCTCGAGTGCGCTAGAATTTGAAAGTACACAACCGGAAAAAATATGCCTCTTCCTTCAGACTTTCTTACAGAGTCCCTCCTCCAACACACTACTCAGACAGGATAAGCAATCGAGCCCTAATGCAACTCCGACTTCTGGCCTATCAGAGCACGGCTTTGTCAGTCATGTGATCACAACAACCCGGGAGAAAAATGACGGAGAACAGTGGGGCTCGCCGCTCGGGTAAGTAGTCAGTTTGTGCTCTTTATTTTACAAGCAGTGAGGGCTCGACAGCATTTGTATCTTACATTAGCTAGCTAAATGAGTGAAGTAGCCTTGTGCCTTGCTGTTAGCAAGCTCCGTAGTTCAAACCGGAGAGACGTAATGTAAGAATTACATATTTATTGTTTACACGTCATATGAATGAAATGATTGCCATGATAATACAACAGGAGAATGTAATGGTGTTTGGCGATTAGGCCCCGGTTTGCAGGATAATCATTCAGGAGGGAAAGAACCGCTCCGAAGAAATCCCCGGGGTCTAGACACTGGTGGTGGTGATGAGTAGGTGAGACCGGTCTGAAAGAGGAAGGTTTAGCTTTGTCCTGAAGGAGACAGGAGGCGAGAGGGGTGGAGGCGGGTTGCGTGTGATCATCTGCAATGACAACTGACAGGGAGGAAGAGCAGGCATTTAAGGAATTTAGCATGTGCAGCGATTGGCTGCTGAGGGGTGACGCCCTCGTATTTAATGAGGGGGGAAGGGAGCCATAGAGTGACGTGTAAGTGACTCGTGTTTGGTCTTCCTTATTGAACTTGCGCTAAAGCTTTCATTTATCATTAATTGAAGTGAATCACAACGTTACTGTGTGTGTGTGTGGTTGGGGGGGGGGGGGGGGGGGTGACGGTTTGCAAAGTAACGTAACGATCACTTCGGTTAGATAAGTCAAGTAGACCATGCTACACTATACGAAATACTCTCTTACAAAAGCCCTGCATTTAAACATGTTAATGTTACTTTAGTAAAAGTATGCTAGTATAATTAGGAAAGTGTTGTTAGAGTATTTAAAGTAGACACAAGTTATACTATTATATTATATCATTTGATTTATTGTTATTACCGATGCACGAGTTGACTTAACTGTTGTAGTTGGAGCTCATTTGAACAATGAGCTAACTAATTATTACTTTCATAATGGTGTAATGTGCCGACTATTTTCTACATTAATAGATGAAGGTCTGGTTTGTTCAAACTCTCAAAATAGTAGGACCAGAGCCCGAGAGACTCTAGGGCTCTGAGTAGGACATGCTGTCATAATTACCCAGAGTCCGAAGTGACACCTTTACAATGTTAAAGCTGTTAGATAAATGTAGTGACGTAAAAACTAAAGTATTCAAGATAGTGTAGTGGAAAAGAGATAATGTTTTTTTTTTAAATGTTACCAAAACAAAATCTCTTGTTTTGGACTGACAGTAATGATTCAAGAAATAGTAGATAAATAAATACACACACATCAATTTGTTGTGGATGGAACACAACAAATGGTGCTCTTACTTGTGATGCCTCCTCCACACATTATAACCAGACTGTATCATTCAAACTATAAGTAACAGTTCTAGCTACTTGACTTCAGACAAACAATTCAAAAGACTGTATTGTATGACAGTATTGTCATACTGATATTCTGTACACACTGTGAAGACCACTGAGACAAATGTAACATTTGTGATATTGGGCTATATAAATAAACATTGATTGATTGAAAAGACAAAATCAACACAATTTATTGAAAGACCAATCTTTATTTCTCTCCTTTTGTTTGTATTATTAAACCCTGTCAATCTAAAAAACTGAGCAACTCAACAGTTAACTTTATATTTCTTATTGTCCAAAGCATCTATTACACTATTTTTCCCCCTCTCATATTCACAGGATGGATGATTAGAGACTTTGGGGGAGACCTCAGCTTCATGAACGTCCTGTCTGTTGCTTTGGCCAGAGAGGGCTGAGGGTCTTTCCCTGCGAGGAGTCCTCCTCGCAGGGAAAGACCCTCAGCCCTGATGGAGGAGGACTTACACCAGCTGCACCTACAGAACTTAGCCCATGCTGGGCATAGCTGTTACCACCTGCACAGGCCTAGCCTGTCAATTAACATTTAGTGTAACTTATGTATATTATTTCGTTTTTATTTTAAAAAAAAAATGGTGATGGTTCATGCTTGATAACTTTTAGTTCACATTTCAATAAATTGTATTTGCACTCCTTTTGTCCGTTATTCTTGCTGAAAATGTTAGATTACACATTCACATCTGAATGAAGATTGGCACCATTTATTTATGACGTTCCAAACTCGGCGGCACAAGTGATGTGAAGCTCATAAAGTGAGGCAAATGCATTTGATCAGCTGACTTTTTTTTTTGCCAAACTTTATAGGCCTGACAATAATCACACTGTCTCTGAGGTGCAACGTAAAACACAAAACAACACACAAATGAAGTTCCTGTTGGACTACAAAACTAGTCAGTGTGCAGGTCTTTGTGTTACAATATAAGTGTATCTTAGTGAATGTCCAGTACTGCTCTTAAATCTCATAACATCAGCTTCTCCTTTCCCTCTTGGATGTTCTTCTGGACCCTCAGAGAAAGAGAACATAATGTAAATGTAACCTTTTGCTAAGAAAGTCCACTCAACATCACTGATGTGTAGGTGATCTAGTATTCAGCCATGTTTAATGGCATGTATATCAGTGTATTAGAGTAATTACTTTATGCATTATTTGTAAAGTATGAAAAAGGTGTACCTTGGAATCCGTGCTGAAGTTCTCTGCTGCTAGGACTCCAGATCTGTCTCTCCTCCTCTGGTCCAGCCTGTCTGGATCACCTTAAGGACACTTTGAACAAACAGATGTAAAGTTACATGCGTGGGTTACAGACTTCTTTACATGCAAACAACTTTTTATCTTCTTTTAAAAACAGGTCATAATCTTATTGTTATACTTAAGAAATTGCTGGATATCACAGTCCTTATACTGTATCAGTTTGATTGAGTATTATTGTGTAGGTCCTATTTATTTTACTGTTACTTTGGATGAGGTTTTCATGAGTCAGTCAAATTAATTTGTTTTCATATGCCATATTCATATGTGTCACACACGTAAGGGTAACACACAAACCTATTGAACAAATGCAATGCAATGGATAAGCTTAATTTCCACTGAAGTCACAGATAACGTCATATATAATATTTAAACAAATCATTTCCTTGTCACTAAAGCATTGACTACGCTATTCATCGTCCTTAAATGCAGGCATTAAGTTACATGTTCCGTTGTACAGCCACGATAAGGCTGTTTCTCAAGTGTGATGATAATACAATTAAAAGAGGCATTGGTAATAATATTAAAAACAACAATATTTGGGTTGTTCGTCAGATAGGCGGTTAGCTGCAATAAATAACTCCAGTTCAACAAACCATATTACAATATCTAAGGGAGCGTTATTATCTTGAAATGTGACGTTCATATTTTAAAGATACACATATTTCATTGTGAGGTTGATTTAATATACACTAAGCCTCTCTTCAACAATACGTTGACGTTAGCTAGTCTATTTTATGCTATAGTAGTGCATAGCGAATTTAAATGAATCTTAACAATGCATACAGTAACCTAACTAGCAAACTAACTATCTAACGTACAAAGATGACCTTATTTTAGCAACCTCGCACAGAAGCCTTTTGGTATACAGTAGCATCCCACTTAATGTTTGACACTCTTGGATGCTATGCATAGCATCGTTAGCACAGATGGAGCTACGATTGCTCAAATGCTAACCCAACTCTAAACATTCATTAACGTTAGCTTAATAAAAACACCAGTAACATAACATAAAGTACGCAGGGTTGACTTACCGAAGAAACTGCATTCATGGACGGTCTGTTTTAACTGCAGATAAATCCTATATTTGCATGACGAATAGTCCACCAGGAGCCAACACAACAAACACTGCAGAGTTCAAGTAGTGTTCTCCTCATGAGCTGAGCCCCTGTAGCATAACAGAGCCAATGGAGCTAACGGAGCTAGCAGAGAGGAGCTAGGAGCAGCAATCCCGTTGTCATGAAGGGGGAATCTAACTATATACAGAATATGTTTTTGTGGATCCAGGCTAGAAACATGTTCATTTTCTGATGTTAAGTTGGACATTTTAACATAGGGTCTACGGGAATTGCATCCATCGCCTACAGTTTGCAGCATTGGGCTTCACCGCACTATCCCGGGGTTTGCCGCTTGGCTCTGATAGGCCAGAAGTCGGTTTGATTGCATTCGGACTCGATTGCTTATACTGTCTGAGTAGCCCGGATGATGCTGCATCGCAATTTTTGACGTCGAATTTTAGACACCGAATTTTTTTACATCGAATTTTAAACACCGACATATTTGACGTCGAATTTTTTTCACTTGAATTTTTGGGATCTGAATTTGAACAGTCAAATTTGTTTAACTTTAATTTTTAAATTTTTATTTCACATAGGTAAATTCGGAGCAAAAAAAAAATTCAGATACATGATTTTCAAAGTAATTATTTTCAATGCTATAAATTCGGTGTCTGATAACATTCAAATACTTCTGTCTCTTGTTTGCTTCCATACTGTTCCATCTCTAAAATTGAGTCTTGTACCTTGCCCATTATTTAAACAAACTAATTCCTTTGCCTCCATTAAGTCCTCCACCACCTGTCCGTTGTAATCTGTTGATCTCCCTCCCCACATTGTATTATGTGCATTAAAATCACCACACCATAGTATTTCATTTCCTTGGCAAAGACTGTCTAATTCCTCTATTTTGAGTTTATTACATGGATTATAAAAAATTCAGGACACTAATTTTCCTTTTATTAATCCAAACTTCTACACCCACTATTTCTAAATCATGACTGTTCTTAAATGTTAGCCTACTATAACACATTACTTCTCTGATAAAGATTGCACATCCCCCTCCCTGACCATCATTTCTATCTTGTCTTATAGCAGTATATCCCCCAATTATGAAGTCCAAATGAGTCTTCAGCCATGTTTCTTGAATACAAATAACGTCTGTTTTTTCTTTTAACTGATATAGGTCTTGAATTCTTGTCCATTTGCAATAAGGCTTCTAGCATTCCACTGCAGAATGAGAAAAACCATTAATCTATTCACTAATCTGTGAATCATCATTATTGGGGGCTAGCATATCATGCATCATTTCAACGGTTATATCCTTTATCCCCAAAAATTCACCTGCTGCTTCCACTATTGTTTTCAGTCTTGACTAGGGATCGACCGATATGGCTTTTTCAAGGCCGATACCGATTATTAGTAATCAAGGAGGCCGATAACCGATATTTGGAACCGATATACATTTGCAGTAAAATCAGAAAATCTTGGTGTCAAAATGTAGAATAACACAAACTCCAACACAACTCAACACAACTTCTTTGAAATGCATTTAAGCATATATTATGTTTAATTAACTTTTAAACATCTTACAACTGGTTTCCTCTCTGTGCCCTTTTCTTTAGTGCAGTCATCTGCAATGAGTTAGAGAGAGAGACAAGAAGTGGGGCTGCAGGCTGACATGCTTAACTAACAATAATGCTTAATTTATTATATCTGTCTATCTAGCATAAAATCCTAATAAGCTGCTAGCAACTGCAAAACACTAGTGCTAGCTAATGTTTTGCAAACTATTAAAAGTGAGGCTATTACAGTCGACCTAACGTTAGTAGCCTCACTTCTAATATTTTGCTAAACATTTGCTAGTTGGCTAGCTAATGAGCTTCACATATCAACCTGAAAAACTGCGAGGCTCTACTCGCAGCCCCTCCCCCCCCCCTCCGCACCACAGTTACTCCGCTGCGAGACGCTGCACGCACCCCCAACTCTGACTGACTTCCCGCGTCCCTGTGTAACTGGGAAACTGATAGAATTGGATCATAAGATCGTGGTGTTTTTGCAACTTCAGCATAGGGGATAGGGATGTTTATTGAACTTCGGTTAACACATGTATGGCTCTGCCGCTCAGCGCTGCTGCTTGCTTCAGTCTGTGGCCCCTTCTCACTTCTCTTATTTTTCATTTCCTCGCTCCTCGGTCTCGGTCTCACCGGAAGTTGATTTGCCTGCGCCATCTTGAGTACCGTCCCAATGGCCTTATTTCTGCCAGAGGATCGAGGACCGAGGAACGAGGAGCGATAATGGAGGAGCTATAATCGAGGAACCACCAGACCATCTTCCGATGAAATCCTCAGATACTCGCCCCGCCCCCTTACTGTGTATCGCTCACTGATTGGACGATGCAGTGCATGATCTGATGCTTCTTGACATGAGAGCAGTTTCCCAGCGGAGTGAAGAAAACACATGAAACTCACGGGAGTCACTCCTCAGTTTATACCGTGTTTTGTTTCAATTAATGTTTCATTTAGTTACAAATATGTGATATATCTGAACAACAAAGTGGTCCAAAATCATTTTATTCATTTATTGGAAACATTTTCATGATCGCTTTTTTCGTTTTACATTTTCATTTATTGTCATTTCCATTCAGTCAGTCATTAAGTGCTATTAAAATGTTAATGTGCTGCATATATTATCCACACAAACAAACAAAGTGTGCAATCCAATGAATGTTAATCTAACTGGGTTTTGATAGATAACATATCTCTTTTTCTTCTCTCAATTATTTTATTTCTATTGTGCACTCTAATCAATATTAATCAAACTATTGTTCGCTTATACATTTTAAGAATGGCGTTTATCTTTTTTGAGAATGAGTTCTTATTTTATTTGGATTTATTTGGGTCTACAAGAGATGATACAAATGTTAGTGTCAGTAAATGTGTGCTAGAGGCGGGGGTGTTTGTGAAAACAACGGGGACAGAGCTGCTGTCAGACGATCAGCTGTGCAGCGTCATCACAAACGGACCTCGCTTCACGTGACGCTCCGGAGGAAAGGACGTCCCATTGCTCTTAAAACTCATTTCCCTGCTTCTCGTGGTTTCCTTGCGTCTCTCCATGCTTCCCTGG
Source organism: Gymnodraco acuticeps (assembly GCF_902827175.1). Classification (NCBI taxonomy): domain Eukaryota; kingdom Metazoa; phylum Chordata; class Actinopteri; order Perciformes; family Bathydraconidae; genus Gymnodraco; species Gymnodraco acuticeps. The sequence continues at coordinate 1,023,110 of NW_022992187.1, forward strand.
TGGGAGGGACTAGTCGCAGGGAAACGATGCAAGTGAGGGACGCAAGGAATCCATTTAACCGAAGTGAGAAGGACCCTGGCTGCTTCTCACTTCGGTTAAATGGATTCCTTGCGTCCCTCACTTGCGTCGTTTCCCTGCGACTAGTCCCTCCCACCAGGGAAGCATGGAGCACAACTACCATATTCATGTTCCCCCGCACATGTTGGACACCTGGGCTTAGTTGCTTTGCACTTGTCTGCCACATGCCCAAACCTTTGGCATTTAAAGCACCGCAGAGGTTTAGGGATGAATTATCTTACTGGAAAGCTCATGCAACCGATCATTATTATTACATTACATTACATTGCATTTAGCTGACGCTTTTGTCCAAAGCGACTTACAATAAGTACATTCGACCAGGAAGACACAACCTTGAAGAAAACAGAATCATATAAGTATATCAGGTTTCATAGAGCCAAACATTTCAAGTGCTACTCAACTGGCTTTAGGTAATCCAGTCCTTTATTAGTATAAAAGTGCTTCGTTAATCGTTCTAACGCTCGAAGTGGAGTCGAAAGAGATGAGTTTTCAGTTTGCGCCGGAAGATGTGCAAGCTATCTGCCGTCCTGATGTCAATGGGGAGCTCATTCCACCATCTTGGAGCCAGGATAGCAAACCCACGTGTTTTCGCCGATGGGAAACTTGGGTCCCCCTCGCAGCGAGGGCGCAACGAGTCGTTTGGCTGATGCAGAGCGTAGTGCACGCGCTGGGGTGTACGGTTTAACCATGTCCTGGATGTAGGAAGGGCCAGATCCATTCGCAGCACGGTAAGCAAGTACCAGTGTCTTGAAGTGGATTCTATCAGTTACCGGAAGCCAGTGAATGGAGCGGAGGAGCGGAGTGGTGTGGGAGAATTTAGGAAGGTTGAAAACCAGACGAGCCGCTGCATTCTGGATGAGCTGCAGAGGTCGGATGGCACATGCAGGTAGACCAGCCAGGAGGGAGTTGCAGTAGTCTAGGCGTGAGATGACGAGAGCCTGGACCAGAACCTGAGTCGCTTTCTGAGTCAGCTGGGGACGTATCTTCCTGATGTTGTAAAGCGTGTATCTTGCAGCAGCGGGTTGTAGCAGCGATGTTTGCAGTGAAGGACAGGTTGTTATCTAGGGTCACACCCAGATTCCTTGCAGTCTGAGTCGGGGAAACAACTGAGGTGCCGATGTTGATTGTCAGGTCAAGAGTTGGACAATCTTTTCCCGGGAGGAAGAGCAGCTCAGTCTTGTCAAGGTTGAGCTTGAGGTGGTGAGCAGACATCCACTGAGAGATGTCAGCTAGACAAGCAGAGATGCGTGCGACGACCTGGGTCTCTGAGCGGGGAAAGGACAGAATTAATTGGGTGTCGTCAGCGTAGCAGTGGTATGAAAAACCATGCGGGCTAATGACTGATCCGAGCGAGTTTGTGTACAAGGAAGAAGAGGAGGGGACCAAGAACAGAGCCCTGAGGGACCCCCGTAGTTAATTGACAAGGGTCGGACTCAGACCCTCTCCAAGTCACCCTGTAGGTACGGTCTTTCAGGTATGAGGTGAGGAGGGAAAGTGCAGAACCTGAAACTCCAAGTTTTTGGAGAGTGCAAAGGAGGATCTGATGATTCACCGTGTCGAATGCAGCAGACAGGTCCAACAGGATGATGACAGAGGAGAGGGATGCAGTTTTGGCAGTGTGCAGTTCCTCCGTGACAGCAATGAGAGCAGTTTCTGTGGAGTGACCTGCCTTGAAACCAGACTGGTGCGGATCCAGAAGGTTGTTCTGATTGAGATAACAGGAGAGTTGTTTAAAGACAGCGCGTTCAAGTGATTTAGACAGGAACGGGAGGAGAGAGACAGGCCTGTAGTTTATAACATCAGACGGGTTGAGAGTGGGTTTCTTTAGGAGAGGGTTTACTCTTGCCTCCTTGAGACTGTTTGGAAAGTGACCAGAAGTTAGAGAAGTGTTGATGAAATGGGTGAGAAACGGTAGAATATCAGGAGCGATAGTCTGAAGGAGGTTTGAAGGGATAGGGTCCAGAGGACAGGTGGTAGGGCGGGCAGAGGTAATGAGGGTAAGAACCTCACTTGGAGAGAGAGGGGAAAAGGAGGTTAGTGTGTTGGTGGAAGGAAGGTCTGGTGACCCAGCGGTGAGTAAAGGTGAGTCAGAAAAAGAAGAGCGAATATCATTAACCTTTTTTTCAAAGTGGGTAACAAAGTCGCTTGACAGAAGTGAGGAGGGGGGAGGAGCTTTTGGAGGGTCCAAGAGGGTGGAGAAGATGGAAAATAGTTTTTTAGGATTGGAATAGGAAGATTGGATCTTATCTTGAAAGAAAGTGCTTTTTGCCTGAGAGATCGAAGCAGAGAAAGAGGAGAGGAGAGCTTGATAGGTTAGGAGGTCGTCACGGTGTTTGGATTTCCACCATTTCCGCTCTGCTGCCCTAAGGACGGTTCTATTAGCACGCAGTGCATCATTTAGCCAGGGAGCCGGAGGGCTGTTGAATTGTTTCTTCAAACTGAAGAAGAACAGACAAACTATCCACTATCTTACCCTGATACCTAGTAGGAAGACGCTTAACTACAGACACTTTCACCTCTTTAATTTCTTTCTTGAGCTCTTCTATGCCGATTTCTATGGGAACTCCACTGATAACTCCAAGTATTTTCCGATTTTCTCCAGGAACATGGCATTTAATTCGAACTTCATTCAGGGTCTTCATTTTCAGTAACTTTTCCTGTTGTTTTGCATTCATCAATTCAATCAACATCCGTCCTTTGCTCAGAAATCTTGCTTGCTTTATCGATCCAATTTCTTTGTGAATTGCTTTAGTCAGGGCCACTGGATGTAGCTTAGCTGCGGATTGCTCACCAAACTCCACAATCACTTTCCACTCTTCATTCTCAATCTTTTTCTTTACTCTCTTCAACTCATTCTGTGAATCAGATTCACTAAGACTGTCACTTGACATGTCTATCTTCTTTCTTGAAGTCTTTTTCCTTACTTCATTCCATCCTCCTTCTCCTTCAGATGCACTTTCCATATCCTCCTCTCCAGGACTCAAAGATGCCATTCCACCAGCTGCTCTGACAGCAGGGTTGCGTTCCAATAGTCCATTTAGCTTAGGAACCTTCCTAACGGAGTGAAATGACCCGGAAGTACGTCACTGGCAGCCATGATAAGTGCCGTTCCAATTCTCTAAATGAAAGGAAAGGAGGTTTCAAACTTCCTTTATAACCTCCTTTAGCTTAGGTACCACTGGACCTTCCTAACCAAAAGGAGAGGAGAAAATGCTGCCCCACAATGCATTGCAGCCGCAGCATTTGCCGTCACTCAACAGTCGGCCGTTCACAGAAACAACCGATTATGACCGAGAAATGATATCATGAACGTTACGGTGCTTATTAAGCATTTTAAAACATATGTGGTAAGTTGCCAAAGTGCTTTGTTTTGAACGTTCATCAGTATTATAATCAAAAAGAGAAATATGAACGTTAGTTTTTACTGAAATGATCAAATAAAGTCAACATCTCACAGTCTTTACTGAGCTGTGTGGAGTTTGTTCAACTTTTAAAAGATGTTTGAATGGTGATATACACACTGATAGATGTTAAAGACTAACGTTTATAATAAATACATTTGTATTGATTTTAAGATCTTTTCATACAATCATACGTATTGGGATCATTTGTATTAATGTGGACCGGAGGGAGAGGGTGACGAGCATAAGTTTCACTTTCCTTTTTTATTTCAATTCCAACTTTGGTCATGAAGAATATGTTTCTCTGTTGTCCCCGTTCATAAAGCATAAAGCAACAGCATCAGAGCACAGTGCAGAGTCTCTAGATGAGTTTACAGTAGTCCCTCGTTCTTATTAAACATCCATGTTGTAGTCCGCTGTATAGAAAACTGTGGTTTCCATAGTTTCCCCATATCGCCTTACTGCCAGCACACGGAGCTGTAATAATGGATATATTGCACATGTTTGCTGTAATTCATCATTTGTAAAATATTATACTACATGGGCTGTATGATGTAAATCTTGTACCGTAAATGTTGTATTAAATAAAGTTAATATTACCGACGTAGATTAACGTTCCTGTAGCTTCTTATTGCACTTGCAATTGTTTTAGTTACTTGTGGGCTACTTAACATGAATAATCACAGTTACTATCCTTTTACTCCATCACATTTAAAAAAGAAATAGGCTATTGTTATTTTAACTCCACCACAGTAATCCATCATCAGCTTTACTTTTTAGATAAAGTTTTAACTCACAATTGATCATAACAGGCTTAAACATATACATTTTTAATATATATTACCAAGTGGTTTCATTTACAACCCACACAAGTATCATGCTAAATGAAGCTCTGTTGCTTGGATATCACTAGATCCTGATGTCAGCGTAATATAAAAGTACATAACGATTGATGTGTAACTTAGCATAATTTACTAGCTAGCCGCTAGCTGCTAACTGCCGCCTCGTTAATATAAATCCAGTACCATGCTGTCATGAACGCGCGGTGCTGTTACGTGTACGCAAATTCACGTGCTTAATGTGAACGAGCCTTTTGGGCGGCGTGGTTAAAGTTGCGCATGCTCGATGAGTGCACATACGGGTACTTCTCAGGCATGCCGGGTAATCTGTGACGTTTCACTCTCTCAAAAGTTGGGCCATTTAGTCATCATGTTCCATTGAGCAACTCTCATAGGAATGAATGAGGCCCCGCCTCCCACGCTGTATCCAGTTCTTATTATACATCCATGCTCTGTCCCCGTCATGTATTTATACATACATTTAAATATAGAAAAATAGTATTTAAAGAATATACTATGAAACATTTTGAAAGGAACACTCTATAATGGACACATCTACTGTGACTGATCTACCATGCCACTCAGATTGGTTCCTGTGTTTCCATCAGAGACTGAACAAAGGTTTCCATCTGCTTCAGTCCTCTGAGCTGCAGCTCTGCTCTTTGCATGGCTCTCGGTTAGGAAAACTGTGGAGGCCCCGAAACACAACAAGAAAACTTTTGAAACCAAAAGTGTCCATTGTCATGTAAACACAGAAAATAAATTACCAGAACAAAATATAGGAAAATAAAATATTTAAAAACATAAAATCAGCATCAGCACTCGCAGAGATGTAATTTTTGAAACATTTAATTTGTTGATTTTCATAATTTCCTTACTATGTAGGACTCAACGTAAAAATATTTAAAACCCAGTTAATGGGGTTCATTTTTTAATTGCTTACAGTTTATATTCAGAACAGATCCAAAAGCTCAGATTAATTTTACATTTAATCAATAAATGGTGCGCTTCCGGGCGAGCAGCGTTCAATTTCAATATTGTTTTATTTATACTCAGATAGTATATAGATTTTTAATCTTCACGGTCAACTTGTTTATTTTCTACTCTCTTATGACGTTGTATTTCTATTTTGAGATGTTTCTATTTTAGAGTTGTTTATTTCTAGTCTTTTAATTTCTATTTATGTGCAATGCCGTTTTTTTTTTATGCTGCTGCAGCCAAAACATGTCCCAATTTGGGATCAATAAAGTACATCTTATCTTATCTTGTCAGCACAATCTGATATTGATATTAATAAATGTACACGTATTTGAAAACACAGGGGGGTAACAATTACCCCCTTGGCGGTTCTAGTGTTAAAAACAGTCACCTGCCAGCTGACCAGCTGAGCCAAGAAGTTATATGCTGTGACCCACGCTACCTTTGCTGCCAAAACCTAATAAGATACATTTGAGCAGCTTTGATTTTCTTTTGACTTTTTCCCACAAGCAAACAACATATAGCTTATCTGCAAAATGGGTAAAAATAAATTCTGCCAGTATTCTGTTGAGTAGGCCTATCTCAATTTTGGATTTATGCCTTCCCCCATCAATGCACAACTTCTGATTATTGAGCTAAAAGGGTTTCCCAAATGAGGCCATGAAACCCTAACAGCGCCAGGAGCACCTTATCAAGAGCCACCTGGAGAAAGCAGACCAGGAGCGGGCCTTCTTCCAGGCCCAGAAAACATGGTAGGAGCACCATCAGCAGTCTCTTTTCTAGGAAGACAAGCCAGAGTGACAGTGGGTTACTGGCGAGTAGTTATACTAATGCCACTTTCGTCTCATTAGTATGCATAACAAGTGACAGGTGGGGTGACAGGTCACACCTCTCCCGACTTATGTGAATGAGCCAAGCCCCTTCTGGTTAAGCCCCGCCCCTTCCGGTGGATGTCTCGCCCCACTTCCGGTTTACAAAATAAAAATGAAAAATAATTTTAAAATGAGAAAAATAAAATAAAAAATAATTTAAAAATCAATCACATTAGTATGCATAGGATCCATGTCCCGCCTCCTAACCACTTCCTGTGCCCCCTAATCCTGTATACAGTATTGACTGTAACTTACAAATACTTGCAAATAACATGAAATTTAGCAACAATATATTTAAAAAAAAAGTAATGTCAGCCTCTCTCTCTCTCTCTCTCTAAAAGAGTTCCGTGAAAAGTTTTGTGAACAGTCTGGACATGCCTGAGACAAGTCAGGACAAGTGTGGGAGAAACCATAAAACCCCCTGACAGCCTCTACAGCCAAATGGCGGCCGAGGGGAGGGGGAACACACACACACACACACACACACACACACACACACACACACACACACACACACACACACACACACACACACTTCCCCCGCCCCTCACCCCCTCTCCCGTTATGGGGGTTGGATAAATAAAAGCCAGTCGTCTTTGTCACTCTTCAATATTTTTCAAGTCGAGAGAAATGACAAAGAGACGTCTTGATATGGGGTTAATCTGCGAGACACCGGTGACAACCTACAGCCATCCGTTGGGTGCTCCAATCAAGAAAAGATTGCGGTTTGTATGCCGTCTCCAAACGCCTCCAACCGATGAACTTCAAGGAGAATGGACTCTGGAAAATGCCGATGTTTGGGGTTATGCATTCAACTATATAGCGAATGAATTGCATTTCTACAACCTAAAGAAGGGGGAAATGTACACCATACCTCCTCTATGCATTTTCTTGACCTGTATCTGATCTTGAAAAACTTGACTCTTTTAAAAAAAGTTATTTTTCATCTATCATTTTCAACCATGCAGCAAGAGATCAAATTTAAGAATAAGTAATAGTTTGTCACGATTTTACGGGAAATAGTCAGTGCGCGATGTCACATCTTAAAGACAGCTTGAACTGGATAAATGATTAGTCTTTTTCAAACATACCGTACGTTCTGCATGTTAGTATATCTGGCCAATCGATTTAGACCCTACTGCCCTAGACGCATGCCCTCAATAGGGAAGTCACGCTTTGGGAAGAGGTGTTTCATTTCACAGATCCACCTTGATTGTTGTTGTGAGGGGTGAAGGAAGAGGGACGGGGGAGGAAAATTCAGAGGATGAAGAAGCAGAAAACATAACTTGTTTTGTAAAACGGACAGCACGTCAGTTTCAAGAAAGACGACACCGTGTTTATGCATGACATGCAAAATATCTTGAAGCCCTGTAAAAAAAAAAAAGGTACAAGTATATTGTGTTGAAAATATCGCAAAAAGTCGTAATTTGTATAATGTATTAGTTGCATGTTGTATTTTGCTAGAAATCACTATGTAGTTTTTCAAAAAATATTATGGAAAAAGGAGAGAAAGACAAAAAACAAAATATCACAGTATGTTGAAAAATATGAAAAAGTAATGTGTTTAAAATAACATGAAGAAATCAAAGTAACGCTTCTAAAAAACATATATTTTAGAAAAGTAATGTGAGTCATGTCAAGTTATCAAGACTGCTGTGTTTCATCGAAACAGTGTTAAAATCACAAACTTGCCTTTTAGAGAGACATAAAGAAAACAAATTCCTTACAAATTAATGAATATTTTACCCGGCTAAAAAGGTTTGCATCCATTAAAGTGTAACTAAAAGTATCTTAGTAACACAAGAAAACAGAATAAAGCATTGATGTCAACAAAACAGGATTGATCCATTGAAATTGTGTTAAAATCAAAAAGTGCCTCTAAAGAAAATGTATTCAGATAAAGTATTTTATTTTCAGAAATGTTTAAGGTTTTGCATACATAAAAAGTGTATCTTACAGTTCCTTTTGTGAGAGAATTACACACAAATCTGCAGAGTGTCACTAAAAAGTTTTACACAGGGACTGACATTCTGTATGGGGGTTTCACACGGACACAAAGTACTTCATTATCTACTTTTCAGCTTTTATACACAAAAGTGTATCCTTCAGTAACTTTCTCCGAGAATTTAAGCATAAATCTGCCAAATGTTTCAAAAAACAGCCTTGTTTCACTGAAAATGACTCCCCCCCCCCCCCATTCAACGCAATAAACCCCACCCTCCACTCAGCAAATCATCTAAAACGAAGGACCCCACTAAGACGACCGTTGTAAACTAGACATGGAGCTGAGAAAAACCAAGACTCCCCCCGCGAGTTGCAGCCAGGAACAGACTCCTGGACTGCCACCATCATCACTTCAATCATGAGAGACGTGATGTATGAAATACATGTTTAATACCGGACACGTGGTATAGAAAATTATGATTGACAGATTACAACAATGAATCAACTGATGTTTGGAGATTAGGCCCCGGTTTGTAGGATATCATTCAGGAGGGGAAAACCGCTCCGATGAACCCCCCGGGGTCTAGACACTGGTGGTGGTGATAATGGTTCGGTCTGGTTTGGAGGAAGAAGGATTAGCTTGGCCCTGAATTAGGAGACAGGAGGCGAAGGGGTGGAGGCGGGTTGTGCGTTGACACCTGAAATGACAACTGACAGAGAGGGAAGAGCAGATTTAAAGGGTTTAGCAGGTGCAATGATTGCTAGCTGGGGAGTACCGCCCCTGATTACTTAATGGGAGAAGAGCTTGCAGTGACGTGTAACACCAGGGGTATGGTCTTCTTTCTTGAACTTGCGCTAAGCTTCATTTCAATCATGAGAGACGTGATGTATGAAATACATGTTTAATACCGGACACGTGGTATAGAAAATTATGATTGACAGATTACAACAATGAATCAACTGATGTTTGGAGATTAGGCCCCGGTTTGTAGGATATCATTCAGGAGGGGAAAACCGCTCCGATGAACCCCCAAAGAGAAGAGAAGTAAGAAGTGCTGAGATGTGAAGCATTTCTTACCTTGCTGGCTGATTGAGGAGATCTGTGGATGAAATGAGATAACACAGGGACATGATGAGATTGTCGGAATAACTGTAGGGTTAATGTGAACGCCAACCATGCTTAGCGCCTGCATGTTGGATTAGACGATGCTGACCCATAGGCCGCAACCTGCACGCGCAGGGTTAAACATGACGCTGACCCACCGGCCGCAACCTGCACGCGCAGGGTTAAACATGACGCTGACCCGCTGGCCGCAACCTGTACACACAGGGTTAAACAAAAGCTGACCCATAGGCCGCAACCTGTACACACAGGGTTAAACAAAATGCTGACCCATAGGCCGCAACCTGCCCACGCAGGGTTAAACAAAATGCTGACCCATAGGCCGCAACCTGCACACGCAGGGTTAAACAAAATGCTGACCCATAGGCCGCAACCTGTACACACAGGGTTAAACAAAATGCTGACCCATAGGCCGCAACCTGCACACGCAGGGTTAAACAAAATGCTGACCCATAGGCCGCAACCTGCACACGCAGGGTTAAACAAATGCTGACCCATAGGCCGCAACCTGTACACAGGGTTAAACATGACGATGACCTATTCGCCCTGTACGTACAGGGTTTAAACATAATGCGACCCACTGGCCGCAACCTGCGCGGCAGGATTCAATACGCGGACCCGAAGGTCGCAACGATGCGGTATGAAGTGTTTAAACGTGAACACGGTGACACGTAAATGTGCTGACTTGCTAAACCACCACCAGTTGTATATATAAGTACCGTTAGTGTTGGAGGGACCTTTGGATGGCCAGCACGGCACTGATGTCCGGGCGAATGTAGGATGTGAAGGCGGAGGAGAACCACCGTCCGAGTTGGCAGGGAGGAGGGAGATATGCCTTGAATGGCTGCACCTGTCTGAACGAAAGCCCTGATATGCTATTAGACGCCACCGCCAGTTATATGCATATTTACCATAGGTAAACTGAAGAGATCTTGATTGGCGGCACGAGCCGATGTCCGGTGAAGAGGGAGATGTAGACGATATAATGCCCGAGAGCTGTTAGCTTGAGTACGGTGATACATGAATATCGTAACCTGGTTTACCACGAGCCAAGTGAGCATGAACCCGAGAATATGAATGAAGTGCCGGATGCACGCAGAAAAGACGTACACTTGGTTAAATACTGAGACATGACCCATGATATAGTATATCTTAATTAGCGTTAAGTGTGCCGGGATGAGTCATAGATGCTGATGAGCTGATTGAGTGATTAAGACTGTCTTCTATCATCTGAAGTGAGGATGATGGAGGGACGCTAGTGTTAGATCCAGCAAGTGTGATAAAAATATGTAGAAATAGTGGAAATCGGAATGATCTCATGCAGATATCCCCCCCAAAACGGAGGATGTGCAGTGCACGTCCTTAAGTCGGGGAAAACACGGTCGTCGTGAGGCCGGCGGATGCCACGTCCAGGAAACGGGAGATGATGCGTGCCGAAGAATCCGCATGCAAAGTACGGTTGCCCGGTGAGGAAGAGCAACTGTCGTTGAAGACGTTTATGTGGATGCACGCAGTTGGTTAGAGGAACGATAATACCATGAGCTTGATGTGATGGCTAGGAACTCCGGTGTGAGACTGGGCCTGTAGTTCCTCATGATTAGGAACGCTGTGCTCCTGGAGGAGTCTCTTCTGTTTCTTCTTCTCTTTTCCCAGTTGAGCGGAGTTGTAGTTTAGTAATGTTGTATTTGAACGCTAGATGCGTGAAGGCAACGCATTAGGAGATCTCCCTGAGCAGTGGGTGATTTGAACTTGGGAGAGACGCTATTAATTAATATTATTACCCGAATAGCCGGTGCACGCATAGTTTCTCCTACTTGACTTAAGGCTGAAAGAGTTCCGCTGAACGATGATGGGAACATTAAAGCCCGTCGTAATATCTGCTTTGAAGAGCCAGCCTTGGCCTGCACGCTATTAGATTACATTATCTCCGTGCGTAGAAAGGGGGGAACATTGACCTTGTCATCGAGATTGTCACCTGAGCATTTACCGAATTGTATTAAATAATCTGTCGACAGGCTGTAAACAGAAAAGCTGAAATTGAAACTAATAAATACTCAGTTAATCATTAACCGAGTTTGTATAATGTAGTTAATAATTCCTTACATTTATTATAGCGCTTTTTCAATGACTCGAAGCGCTTTACATATACACACACATTACACATATATCATACATGCAATGGTCAGATACTGTGGACAATACCCACAGGAGCAAGTTCAGGTGAAGTGTCTTGCCCAAGGACACGCCGGCTTTACAGACGCAGCAGCGGTGGGTTTCACCCCTTGATCTGATGATCATTGCACAGCGCACTGCGCCACACCGTCCATCTTCACGCCTCGAGGTCATCGAGGCGCTTTTACAAGTACACATTGGTATAATACATGTACTGTGGACGATACCCACAGGAGCAAATCCGGGTGAAGTGTCTTGCCCAAGGACACAACGGCCTGACGCAGTGGCGGCAGGAGCGGGTTTCGAACTGGAGTTCCCCAGCACTCCCCCTTGATCTGATGATCGGATGCACAGACCACTGCGCCACCCGTCCCTACCCCACAGTTACTCTGTGTGTTGCTGCTAGCATACATAACATCTGACGTGGGAACGTTACTCGTGAATGGAGCTACGGAGCTGCTAGAAAGACAGTGGAACCCGGTGCATTCCTCCGTCTGGATGTGGAGCACTTTTGCTAAATGTTTAGACAAAGTGCTCGTGTTACGCCCTTACATGATAAACTCTTATTGCACTTGGCAACGAGCATTCTCCACATCGAAGCGGGTGAAGTTAACCACGCCTCGGAGCGCGTTCTCTCCGCCACCTCCGCAGTGTGCTCCGCTGCATGTAGCAGCTGAGAGATCTCATCTGATCGAAAATACATCATAGGCGCATTTGTTTGTCCTTTGCATATTAGAACGAGTTGTGACACTAGACTGCGATATAATGTTTTTGTAGCAATAAACATGACATATTTATAAATGTCTCCGGTACTGATAAAAAGACCAATAACGTTGGAGCTTACGCACGTAAACACACTGCTGACGTCACAATGAATCGACGACTGAATTAGTTAAAACTAATTTGGTAATCGATTTGATCGATTAGTCGATTAGTCGTTGCACCCTTAGTCGCTGCAACTCTGACTACTTTTACATCCAGGCTGAAGACTTTTCTTTTGTCGCTGCTTTTAATTGAACTATTCATATATTAAAACTTTTTCTTTTATTAGCTTCCTTTTAAATGACTGATTTTAAATGCCATTTCTTAATGTCTTTCATTTTTTAAAGCAATTTGAATTGCCTTGTATTGAAAGTGCTATATAAATAAACTTGCCTTGCTGCCAAGGAGATGTTGTCGCAGATCTAGCCGTTGGTGCACCAAGAAACGGAATATTCTTAGTGGAGAAGAAAAAAAGAGAAAACCGATCATTTAGTCAATAATCATTAAATTAATATTGGGAGTGAATTCCTAATTTATTTAGTATCTGGTCATAAACAGGATAATGTGCAGCGACTTGTTCATTGAGGAAAAGAAGCCCTACGGAACGCCATTCATTTCAGGAAACGCTGTTTTGAAGCTTGAACCTGCGTTTAGTTACTGAGCATTGTAATGAGTAATTACCCGACTGCATTAGTAATGCAAGTAATACGTTACTGAAACTCCATACTGTAGCACGTTACCCCCAACACTGCCTGAAGCTCACCTTAACCCTGACTAGAGGTAGCAATGCATAGTGTTGAACTTCCTGTCGGCTCCCAGACCGTAGTCGAGGAAACGGGGGGGGGGGTGACTCTCTGTCCTCTCCCAGGGCAGAAGCAACACGCTTCTGGTTCAATAACTCATTTTATCGGAAAGACAGGAGAGGCGAGCTCTACTTGGGAGGTCGTTGCATTATTTAGCTCTCCTGTTTCGCAAGATAGATTTCGCAAGATCGCAGACCTTCCTTTTTTCTGCTGCCACGTTTATTTCTAGAAAACATGTATCCCGCTCGCTCATACCATGCCCATGCACACATGCACGCCACACCCCTCTCTTAAGGGTAGCGATCTCACTCTGCATGACCCAAATGTCGTAACAATATACGAAACATCTCGTGAATTTGTTGCAACTGCCTTTGCCAACGTTACCCTGACGCCTGTTGAAGTGAGCGCAGGAGGAATAGCTTCAATGGGATAGCTTAAGCCCTGCCTGCCTGCAGGAGGGGTTGTAGTTGAAGCCAGAATGGGTAAAACTCCGCATGTGATGAGGACCCGTTCCACGTGAAGCCGGAAGCGCCGCATTAGGCGGCCCTGATGCCAGTGATGCCTTCTCAAGAGACTGAAGCGTACGTCAGTTGTTTGCGTGAAGTAGCCATTCCCATTAGGCCGGAGGAACTTCCGCCCGATTTCCTTGTCTTTTCCTCCCGCGTCCGGCCGGCTGACCCGCTACCCGACTGGGGAACGCCGCCTGTAGCTTAATCCGCGATACTGCGGAGCTGATGAATAAATGCCTGGAGCTGGAACGAAGCCCTCAGTTGGGACAAAGCCCTGCTGCTGCTTGGCTTAACCATGAACACCGTGACGCGTACACTTGTGCGTTGACACCTGAAATGACAACTGACAGAGAGGGAAGAGCAGATTTAAAGGGTTTAGCAGGTGCAATGATTGCTAGCTGGGGAGTACCGCCCCTGATTACTTAATGGGAGAAGAGCTTGCAGTGACGTGTAACACCAGGGGTATGGTCTTCTTTCTTGAACTTGCGCTAAGCTTCATTACCATTTTGGACACCCGAATCTTGCAATACTACTGCTGCTGATTTTGCTCCTTGGGCCAAAACGTCACTTGTTCGATACATTGACTTTTTTCTTTAAAGTCAAATAAAAATGGGAAACTACTATGCAAAACGCTCTGTATATATTGATCAGAATGTAGTCAATACCCTTTTAATAAGTGTGGTGATGAGGACGATTGAAAACAGAACGAGTAGTGACCCCTGTGTAAACAGAATGGCTGAAGTTTGTAAACTGGAAGACATTTTGGCTATCGTGCGTTCTGGCAGTACTATTCCCGGTCATTGGGAAACGATTGTAAACGAAACATTTAAAGTGGTCCTGGAATCTTCATTTTCCGAAACATTCTGTAACATTATCTCAGAAATGAAACAAACATCAAAAGTGTATCATGTGCTCTCAGTGTATGCTCTGTTTGTAGATGTAATGCATCTATGTGTAGAAAGCAGCATGCACATGAATATTCTGACTGAAGTGAAAAAACTCCATCACGATATCTCCAGTCATATGAGGAATTCTAAGCTGGAGACGGTCCTGCGGATGTTGCAATCAGTATAACTATTTGATTTTTGTGTGTGTGAAAAAATAAAAAAGTGTTTTTTACATTTAAAAACTGTTGTCTTCATTATAGCAAGGGGGAGCGTGTCTGATACATGTGTATTACAGTCCTTCTTTTTTGTTGTGTTTTTCAGTGTTTTTCTGTGTGTCTGTACACACAAAGCACAAATCATTTAAAACAAACCCTGAATCAAATTTAGAGAGGACCATTAAGAGTCAGATTCTTAATGAAATCTACGGACACAAAGTACTTCATTATCTACTTTTCAGCTTTTATACACAAAAGTGTATCCTTCAGTAACTTTCTCAGAGAATTTAAGCATAAATCTGCCAAATGTTTCAAAAACAGCCTTGTTTCATTGAAATAGCCTCAAAATCACAAACTGCCATTTAGAGTCAGATGCTTTACGGAATCTAATAAAACAGAGTGCTTTCATGGTAGTGGTCAGCTTTTAAACATAAAAGTGTATCTTTCAGTATATTTTTGAGAGAATTAAGCGTAAATCTGTCAAATGTTCAAAACTGCCTTGTTTCACTGAAATAGCCTCAAAATCACAAACTGCCATTAAGAGTCAGATGCTTTTACGGAATCTAATAAAACAGAGTATTTTCTACAGATGACTCCTCCCACTCAACGCAATAATTCCCATCCCACTCTGCAAATCATATAAAACTAAGGACCCCCATTAAGACGACCGTTGAAAGTAGCCATGAATCTGAGAAAAAACAAGTCTGATGTAGCCTCCCCTTATTATCACCAGGATAACGGATATGGGTTTAATGACTGGATGTTACAAAGTAGGGGAGAGGATGTTCCCGAAGAAGAGCCCTCCTCTATATCATATCCATGTAAGGTCTTTAGGACAAAAGAGGACCACGATAACATGACATATGAAGAATATCTTTCTTTAAAAGATGGTATTATAGATAACCTTTATAGAAACAGTATATCTCATACCACTAGCCAAGATCGCAAACGACAATTAGCAGAAAAGAAAAGAAAAAGTAAAGAAAAACGAAGAAAAATGAAAAGGAGAAGAAAAATGAAAAGCAAACGCAGAATGCGAATGAAAAGAAAAGGGGCAATAGGACGGAAAACCAAAAAGACAAAACGAAGGAAGGTGAAAAGAAAAAGGAACAAAGTGAAGAAATTTAAACTAGAGTCTGTTCACGGGGCCAAAGTGAACGTTATGCGTGAGCATACATGGGTTGAGATGAAAAAATCCAATCAAGATTTGAAGGCTTTCCTCAGGGTATACAATGCACCAGAACCGCTGACCCCCCGCAATGCTTTATACGGGGGAAGGACATGTGCAGTAAAGCTGAGGCACACAGCAGCGGCAGATGAATTGGTTCATTATTGTGATTTCACCTCACTCTACCCTTTTGTAAACTGCACAGGCCTATATCCACTTGGACACCCTCAGATCATATTCCGAGATTTCAAAGACCCTCGCAGTTATTTCGGGTGAATCAAAGCCACAGTAGAACCTCCTAGGGGTCTCTACTTTCCTGTCCTGCCCTACCGAACTGCAGCTGGTAAACTGGTGTTCACTCTATGCCGCACATGCGCTGAGCTTAACAACCAACAGGGGCCCTGCATGCATAGCAAAGAGGAAAGAGCATTAACAGGGGTTTGGGTGACCCCAGAATTCACCAAAGCCCTGGACATGGGGTACAAGATGACTCAGATCACAGAGGTGTGGCATTTTGAGAAGAAAAGTGACAGCATTTTTGTAGACTATATACACACATTTTTCAGGGGTAAACAAGAAGCATCAGGCTACCATTCAGAGGCAGCAACTGTAAACATATTTGCACTGTAGAGACCAACTGAATTTACAGTCATTCGATCTGAGTTTTCACACCATGAGACATAGTGAGAGACAGGAGAAACATTCAAAACCGTTATTCATCTGTATGATCAGATTCTTTGACAAACATGAATCACAGTAACCACAACCTTTCAAGTGGCAATCCAGTAAGTTGAAATAAAGATTCAAAGTCTCTTTTTCTAGTTTGTAGACATTTTTATTCAAATGTATTCTTATTTATGTAATGTACTGAGAAAACAAAATGTACAATATCAATTGAACAGGAGGTTAGCATGTCGATTTTAATGTTAGTTTAGTTTTCTAAGTTTACAAAATGGATTTGTGAGTTACTGTTTAATATTTAATTCTGTTAGTTTTACTTACCTACAAGTGATTATAATATGACAGTGATCATTTTGGTGTTTATTCATTTCAAATACTTGATGACTTTTCACTTTGTGCTTAGTTCTTTAAGGTTAAATGACCTTATATATAAACATTTTGTAGTATTGTCCCCTGGTTGCTATTGACACGTTGGACAAATTATCAGCTACCATGGCTGGATTGTCCATGAATGCACAGCAGCCTCAACCTATAGGTGAAGCCTGCAGCAAGGATGATAGAAAACCCACAGGAGTCACTCTGTCCATGCTCCCTGGGACATCTGATGCCCATGTAATGCAGGAGAAAATAAAACAGGACAAGGATTTGTCTGATAAGTTTGTCGAGTAAGTGTTTCATTAATCCCCCTTTGTGCCAATTATAGATTAGGTTTTCTAAAACTCAAGAAATGTAATTGAAATGTTTGGTTTTAGAGCAGAACGGCCTATTGAACAAGAAGAGCCTGAGCTCAGCAGGAGAGGAAAGACTGTGAGCAAGAGGGTGGTGAAGGCTAGTGCAGTGTTGGTGTCCAGGTATGTTCTCTGACAGCAACACTTTATTAATGATGTCTTTATTGAGTGCAGCTTAAGTTTATCGCACAGGCAATAAGGCTGTAAAACTCCTGAGCTCTGTGAAGTGTTTTCACTTATCTTTTTATGTCTTGAGTATATTGTATGTTGCATTATTGGAGAAGCTTAGGACCCAGGGTTAGGTTTAGGGTTAGGATTTTCATTGCCTAAACAACGCTGTTGTGCATACAGTATGTCAATACAACTTGGTATGTTGAATTTAAACTTGTGTATATGTTGTCCAACAGTATAATCAGCCAGTGCTGCTATAAGCTGCCATCACGTCTCCCCCTGCCACGGAGCGTCAGGGCATTGGAGATGATGGACAACCTGAATGCCTCTAAATCCATCTGCCCAAAATGCTATGCGAGATGAGGCTCAAGCCACACCTGCAGGAAAAAGTGCATAATAAATAAATCACTAAAAGTCAATATCACTCTGTTATTGCCACTTCTGTTAACAAGGTTACCATTGAATGTCTTAACTTTAAAAAAAAAAAATGGTTTAAAGGAGTATGTATGAGGAATTATCAGAATACCTTTATTCGTCCCACAGAGAGGAAATGCATATTTGTTACAGCAAGTGAAGAGTCAAATATAGTGGAGGAAATAAGTATTTGATCCCTTGCAGATTTTGTAAGTGTACCCACTTACAAATAAATTACTGGTTTATTTTAACAATGAGAGTAAGAATATCAAAAAGAAAATCCAGAAATTGACATTATATAAAAGATAAAAATTGATTTGCATTAAACTGTGGGAAATAAGTATTTGATCCCCTTGCAAAACATGTCTTAGTACTTGGTGGAGAAACCCTTGTTGGACAGCACAGAGGTCAGATGCTTCTTGTATTTGGTCACCAGGTTTGTGCACATCTCAGGTCCTTATGGTCAAGAAAATGACTCCATTTGTGGTGGAGCAAAAATCAATGCAAATTAATCCTTTATTCATTTCCCTGTGAATAATTCAATTCTTTGCACTTTTGTTTGGGGTCCGTGAGCTAAACAAAAGTGCGGAGAATGTGAAAGTGGGTACACTTACAAAATCTGCAAGGGATCAAATACTTATTTCCTCCACTATATTTGACTCTTCACTTGCTGTAACAAATATGCATTTCCTCTCTGTGGGACGAATAAAGGTATTCTGATAATTCCTCATACATACTCCTTTAAACCATTTAAAAAAAAAGTTAAGACATTCAATGGTAACCTTGTTAACAGAAGTGGCAATAACAGAGTGATATTAACTTTTAGTGATTTATTTATTATGCACTTTTTCCTGCAGGTGTGGCTTGAGCCTCATCTCGCATAGCATTATGTGCAGATGGATTTAGAGGCATTCAGGTTGTCCATCATCTCCAATGCCCTGACGCTCCATGGCAGGGGGGAGACGTGATGGCAGCTTATAGCAGCACTGGTTGATTATACTGTTGGACAACATATACACAAGTTTCAATTCAACATACCAAGTTGTATTGACATACTGTATGCACAACAGCGTTGTTTAGGCAATGAAAATCCTAACCCTAAACCTAACCCTGGGTCCTAAGCTTCTCCAATAATGCAACATACAATATACTCAAGACATAAAAAGATAAGTGAAAACACTTCACAGAGCTCAGGAGTTTTACAGCCTTATTGCCTGTGCGATAAACTTAAGCTGCACTCAATAAAGACATCATTAATAAAGTGTTGCTGTCAGAGAACATACCTGGACACCAACACTGCACTAGCCTTCACCACCCTCTTGCTCACAGTCTTTCCTCTCCCGCTGAGCTCAGGCTCTTCTTGTTCAATAGGCCGTTCTGCTCTAAAACCAAACATTTCGAATTACATTTCTTGAGTTTTAGAAAACCTAATCTATAATTGGCACAAAGGGGGATTAATGAAACACTTACTCGACAAACTTATCAGACAAATCCTTGTCCTGTTTTATTTTCTCCTGCATTACATGGGCATCAGATGTCCCAGGGAGCATGGACAGAGTGACTCCTGTGGGTTTTCTATCATCCTTGCTGCAGGCTTCACCTATAGGTTGAGGCTGCTGTGCATTCATGGACAATCCAGCCATGGTAGCTGATAATTTGTCCAACGTGTCAATAGCAACCAGGGGACAATACTACAAAATGTTTATATATAAGGTCATTTAACCTTAAAGAACTAAGCACAAAGTGAAAAGTCATCAAGTATTTGAAATGAATAAACACCAAAATGATCACTGTCATATTATAATCACTTGTAGGTAAGTAAAACTAACATAATTAAATATTAAACAGTAACTCACAAATCCATTTTGTAAACTTAGAAAACTAAACTAACATTAAAATCGACATGCTAACCTCCTGTTCAATCGATATTGTACATTTTGTTTTCTCAGTACATTAAATAAATAAGAATACATTTGAATACAAATGTCTACAAACTAGAAAAAGAGACTTTGCATCTTTATTTCAACTTACTGGATTGCCACTTGAAAGGTTGTGGTTACTGTGATTCATGTTTGTCAAAGAATCTGATCATACAGATGAATAACGGTTTTGAATGTTTCTCCTGTCTCTCACTATGTCTCATGGTGTGAAAACTCAGATCGAATGACTGTAAATTCAGTTGGTCTCTACAGTGCAAGTATGTTTACAGTTGCTGCCTCTGAAGGGTAGCCTGATGCTTCTTGTTTACCCCTCAAAAATGTGTGTATATAGTCTACAAAAATGCTGTCACTTTTCTTCTCAAAATGCCACACCTCTGTGATCTGAGTCATCTTGTACCCCATGTCCAGGGCTTTGGTGAATTCTAGGGTCACCCAAACCCCTGTTAATGCTCTTTCCTCTTTGCTATGCATGCAGGGCCCCTGTTGGTTGTTAAGCTCAGCGCATGTGCGGCATAGAGTGAACACCAGTTTACCAGCTGCAGTTCGGTAGGGCAGGACAGGAAAGTAGAGACCCCTAGGAGGTTCTACTGTGGCTTTGATTCACCCGAAATAACTGCGAGGGTCTTTGAAATCTCGGAATATGATCTGAGGGTGTCCAAGTGGATATAGGCCTGTGCAGTTTACAAAAGGGTAGAGTGAGGTGAAATCACAATAATGAACCAATTCATCTGCCGCTGCTGTGTGCCTCAGCTTTACTGCACATGTCCTTCCCCCGTATAAAGCATCGCGGGGGGTCAGTGGTTCTGGTGCATTGTATACCCTGAGGAAAGCCTTCAAATCTTGATTGGATTTTTTCATCTCAACCCATGTATGCTCACGCATAACGTTCACTTTGGCCCCGTGAACAGACTCTAGTTTACATTTCTTCACTTTGTTCCTTTTTCTTTTCACCTTCCTTCGTTTTGTCTTTTTGGTTTTCCGTCCTATTGCCCCTTTTCTTTTCATTCGCATTCTGCGTTTGCTTTTCATTTTTCTTCTCCTTTTCATTTTTCTTCGTTTTTCTTTACTTTTTCTTTTCTTTTCTGCTAATTGTCGTTTGCGATCTTGGCTAGTGGTATGAGATATACTGTTTCTATAAAGGTTATCTATAATACCATCTTTTAAAGAAAGATATTCTTCATATGTCATGTTATCGTGGTCCTCTTTTGTCCTAAATACCTTACATGGATATGATATAGAGGAGGGCTCTTCTTCGGGAACATCCTCTCCCCTACTTTGTAACATCCAGTCATTAAGCCCATATCCGTTATCCTGGTGATAATAAGGGGAGGCTACATCAGACTTGTTTTTTCTCAGATTCATGGCTACTTTCAACGGTCGTCTTAGTGGGGGTCCTTAGTTTTATATGATTTGCAGAGTGGGATGGGACTTATTGCGTTGAGTGGGAGGAGTCATCTGTAGAAAATACTCTGTTTTATTAGATTCCGTAAAAGCATCTGACTCTTAATGGCAGTTTGTGATTTTGAGGCTATTTCAGTGAAACAAGGCAGTTTTGAACATTTGACAGATTTACGCTTAATTCTCTCAAAAATATACTGAAAGATACACTTTTATGTTTAAAAGCTGACCACTACCATGAAAGCACTCTGTTTTATTAGATTCCGTAAAGCATCTGACTCTAAATGGCAGTTTGTGATTTTGAGGCTATTTCAGTGAAACAAGGCTGTTTTTGAAACATTTGGCAGATTTATGCTTAAATTCTCTGAGAAAGTTACTGAAGGATACACTTTTGTGTATAAAAGCTGAAAAGTAGATAATGAAGTACTTTGTGTCCGTAGATTTCATTAAGAATCTGACTCTTAATGGTCCTCTCTAAATTTGATTCAGGGTTTGTTTTAAATGCTTTGTGCTTTGTGTGTACAGACACACAGAAAAACACTGAAAAACACCAAAAAAAAGAAGGACTGTAATACACATGTATCAGACACGCTCCCCCTTGCTATAATGAAGACAACAGTTTTTAAATGTAAAAAACCCTTTTTTATTTTTTCACACACACAAAAATCAAATAGTTATACTGATTGCAACATCCGCAGGACCGTCTCCAGCTTAGAATTCCCCATATTACTGGAAATATCGTGATGGAGTTTTTTCACTTCAGTCAGAATATTCATGTGTATGCTGCTTTCTACACATAGATGCATTACATCTACAAACAGAGCATACACTGAGAGCACATGATACACTTTTGATGTTTGTTTCATTTCTGAGATAATGTTACAGAATGTTTCGGAAAATGAAGATTCCAGTGTTACTAAGATACTTTTAGTTACACTTTAATGGATGCAAACCTTTTTAGCCGGGTAAAATATTCATTCATTTGTAAGAAATGTGTTTTCTTTATGTCTCTCGAAAAGGTAAGTTTGTGATTTTAACACTGTTTCGATGAAACACAGCAGTCTTGATAACTTGACATGACTCACATTACTTTTCTAAAATATATGTTTTTTAGAAGCGTTACTTTGATTTCTTCATGTTATTTTAAACACATTACTTTTTCATATTTTTCAACATACTGTGATATTTAGTTTTTTGTCTTTCTCTCCTTTTTCCATTATATTTTTTGAAAAACTACATAGTGATTTCTAGCAAAATACAACATGCAACTAATACATTATACAAATTACGACTTTTTGCGATATTTTCAACACAATATACTTGTACCTTTTTTTTTTTACAGGGCTTCAAGATATTTTGCATGTCATGCATAAACACGGTGTCGTCTTTCTTGAAACTGACGTGCTGTCCGTTTTACAAAACAAGTTATGTTTTCTGCTTCTTCATCCTCTGAATTTTCCTCCCCCGTCCCTCTTCCTTCACCCCTCACAACAACAATCAAGGTGGATCTGTGAAATGAAACACCTCTTCCCAAAGCGTGACTTCCCTATTGAGGGCATGCGTTGTTGGAGATTAAAAGGGATAACTGGTCCGCTTTTCAAATCTCCGCGCGTTCTTATGAAGCTGGTTATAATACAGGAAGGAATCCATATCTACAAAGTAACCGTTAACAATAATCTACTTTAATGGCAATATGACAATGCAATACAATCATTACAATACAACATGATATATTACAGTTATATTGTAATGCTTAAGGAGTAATGCCGGCTTACTCCTGCACTGGTTCGCATACTGCAGAGCTACTTTCACCCGAGGGCAGCATGTGAAGAAGAGGCCGAACGCCAGGGATCCACCGGATATATACCAGAGTAAGAAGGAGGGGTTTGGTGTTAGGTCAGCTGGTCATCTTTTCAGGTCATCTCATTGGGAGACGCAACGCTGGCCAGCAGGAAACCAAACAGGCTCACTTTCCAACAAAAGGTCTCAAGGCCTGCATACCTACACCTCCCCCACAGAGCAACAAAACCCTGTTTACTCCAACCAGCCCAGAATGTTTATAGCCATTTGTAGTCCTTACATTTATGAAAGGATAAAACAGAGAAATCAATATAAAACACAAACACAGGTATTGCTTGAACAGTATTCACTTAACTGCTACTATTGATAACCACCAGAGAAACCCAAGGGACCTCTTAATATCACAACCACTGTAGCTTGTTCTAAGTTGAATGCAAATCAGGACATGCTCTCACCTTCCCCCATCTTCCTTTGTCCTCAAAAACACATGTCAACAGGCCCCATATCCAGCTCACAGTTTTACCCAAATTATTCCCATTTTAAGCTTATCCATAGTTTGTTAACATGAATAAATACAAATATAACTCTACAGCGTCTAGGGCAGTAGGGTCTAAATCGATTGGCCAGATATACTAACATGCAGAACGTACGGTATGTTTGAAAAAGACTAACCATTTATCCAGTTCAAGCTGTCTTTAAGATGTGACATCGCGCACTGACTATTTCCCGTAAAATCGTGACAAACTATTACTTATTCTTAAATTTGATCTCTTGCTGCATGGTTGAAAATGATAGATGAAAAATAACTTTTTTTAAAAGAGTCAAGTTTTTCAAGATCAGATACAGGTCAAGAAAATGCATAGAGGAGGTATGGTGTACATTTCCCCCTTCTTTAGGTTGTAGAAATGCAATTCATTCGCTATATAGTTGAATGCATAACCCCAAACATCGCCATTTTCCAGAGTCCATTCTCCCTGAAGTTTATCGGTTGGAGGCGTTTGGAGACGGCATACAAACCGCAATCTTTTCTTGATTGGAGCACCCAACGGATGGCTTTTGGGTTGTCACCGGTGTCTCGCAGATTAACCCCATATTAAGACGTCTCTTTGTCATTTCTCTCGACTTGAAAAATATTGAAGAGTGACAAAGACGACTGGCTTTTATTTATCCAACCCCCATAACGGGAGAGGGGGTGAGGGGCGGGGGAAGTGTGTGTGTGTGTGTGTGTGTGTGTGTGTTCCCCCTCCCCTCGGCCGCCATTTGGCTGTAGAGGCTGTCAGGGGTTTTTATGGTTTCTCCCACACTTGTCCTGACTTGTCTCAGGCATGTCCAGACTGTTCACAAAACTTTTCACGGAACTCTTTTAGAGAGAGAGAGAGAGAGGCTGACATAACTTTTTTAAAAATATATTGTTGCTAAATTTCATGTTATTTGCAAGTATTTGTAAATTACAGTCAATACTGTATACAGGATTAGGGGGCACAGGAAGTGGTTAGGAGGCGGGACATGGATCCTATGCATACTAATGTGATTGATTTTTAAATAATTTTTTATTTTATTTTTCTCATTTAGTCGGACGGGGCGGGGCTTAGCTCATTAACATAAGTAGGGAGAGGTGTGACCTGTCATCCCACCTGTCACTTTGTATGCATACTAATGAGACGAAAGTGGCATTAGTATAACTACTCTGGCGTCATACAACATCTCCCTGCTTATTGCAAAATGTGGACAGCCGTTCATAATCGGAGAGATCAAAGTGGTTATCTCTGCGGTGATGGAGCGCCCACTCAGCAAAGACCCCGTGGCATGCAGCTGATACAGAGGAGCAGCTGTGTGCCTTCTCCTTTCAGCCTTCAGCTGGATGAGACAACCACCTCAGACAACGATGCCCTGCTGATGGTCTATGTACGCTCTTTATTATCAGGGTGTACCAAGAAGTCAGTCAAGTCGCTTCAGCTGATTCAAAATGATGCAGCTCGTGTACTAACCAGAGTTAGGAAAAGGGACCACATTACTCCTGTTCTGGCTGCCTTACACTGGCTCCCTATAGAACACAGGATATCATTTAAAATTCTTCTTCTCGCCTACAAAGCCCTTAATGGGCAGGCGCCATCTTACCTTAAAGAACTCATTATACCCTACTGTCCTACTAGGGCATTGCGTTCCAAGAATGCAGGGTTGTTGGTTGTTCCTAGAGTCTCTAAAAGTACAATGGGAGCCAGAGCCTGGCGGTGCTTTAAGCACTGGATATGTCCATCGCGCGCATGCGCAGCTCGAGTACCAATAACAACAAAGTCACCTGTGACCCACATGACACCGGCTATATCAGCCGGTGTCGTCAGAGGATCTGTTCCCAGAATGTTCTCGCGAGCACACAATAATTCTGAGTGACAGGAAACTCTGGCGGTCATCCGGGACTCATAGAACCATAGTTACAGACGTAACTATCATTCTATTTCGTCCCTACTGACCGCCAGAGGCGGTGCTTTAAGCACTGGATGACTTATACCAACAATGTCATGAAGAATCCAAGCCCTTGCTCACCACTGGAAGCAGCGGAGCTCGGCAAAAGGACCACGCCCAAAGAATGGGGAGTGGCGACATTGACCTAATGACAACTGGAGAATGTGCCAGAAGACGCCCACGACGCCGCGGCGCAGATGGTCTCCAGGGGAACCACCCTCAGGGCAGCCCAAGATGTTGAGATGCTCCTTGTAGAGTGGCATCTCAGCCTGATGGCAGGGGGCGGCCACTGCCGGCCCCGTAAGCCTGTGAGATGGTATCGACAACCCAGTGGAGCAGCCACTGGTTAGAGGGCATAACCTCCTTTAGTGCCGCCAGGGCAAAATCAAGAGTTGCTCCGACTGCCGTATACAGGCAGTAGCCTTGATATATGCCCTTTGGCCACCCCCAGGGCACAGCAACTTCGACGTGCCGTACTCCTGAATGTCAAAGCGTGCCAGCTGGGCAGGCTGATTGAAGTGGGTTTGTGGAAGGACCCCGGGCAGGAATGCCACATTTGCCCAAAGGGCAACGCCTGAGAGTCCCACCTTGGGCATGTATCGTTTATGGAGAGGACATGCAACTCCCCGACTCGCTTCCCTGAGGCTATGGCAAGCAGAAATGCTGCCTTCGTGGGCAGCCACCTAAGCCCCACCTGGGCCAGGGGCTCGAAGGGAGGAGATGATAGGGCATCCGGCAGCAGGGGCAGGTCCCAAGCCGGAGCCCTCAGGGTGCTAGGGGGACGCTGCCGTAAAGCCCCTCTCATAAAGAGGGACACCGACCTGTGGCACCCCGCCGTGGCGCCGTCGACCCGAACATGTCGGGCAGAAATCGCAGCCACATAAATTCAGAGTGGAGTGAGAACGTCCACTATCTAGAAGGGACTGTTGTCTAAGCAACAATGTACATGCTGTCCCCAAGGAACACGCACATTCTTGCCCCCCAGTTGGGGTAGAAAGTGCATGAGTGCAAGCTGCACAGTCCGAAGCTCTAGCACGTTGACCTGGCGCGCACTCTCCTGGGCAGACCGCTGACCCTGAACGGTCCTGCCCTGCCGCACTGCACCCCACCCTGAGAGACATGCACCTATGGTGATGGTCTCCTGGCGAGATAGGAGATAGGCCCTGCCTCTCCAGCGTGACAGAGAGCGGAGGCAATGCTGCGACACCCTGACTTCCCTGTGCCTGTGCCACTTGGTGTCCAAGTGAAGGCTGTTCAGCCACATCTGCATGGGGCACAACGACAGCGGGATCTAAGGGCCCAGCGGCCGAGGCAGCTGCCAGTCCGCCCAAGGGCCGGAGGAACTGAATATAAGGCACCATCTTGCCCGGCCCACGTGGAAGTAGGCATCCCTCAAGTCCACGGTTGAGAACCACTCCACCTGTGCATATCCAGTGGTCAGCATATAGAATGGCAGCACCTTCTGGAATCTGTTGATTCTTCTGCGGTCCAAGATCGGGCGAAATCCGCCGACTTTCTTGCTCACGAGAAAGTACGCCGAGTAGAACCCCCTGGGCTAAGCAGAGGGTCTTACTGGCTTGATTGCGTCCTTGGACAGAAGGACGGACAACTCTTGGGCCAGAGCTAGGGCCCCTGCCGGATCGATGACGACTGTCAATTAGACCCAGCCGAAGGCTAGGGGCCGGAGCTGCGGTCCGTACCCCTGGGTTAAGGTGAAAACCACCCAAGGGACGGAAGTACAGATCGCCCAGTAACTGGGCTGCTGCTGGGAAAGCAGCCGACGACCGCCCCCAGGATTTCAGGGCCCAGCCCCCCGGCACCTGGAGTCTCTTGGGGGGCGCCGGTAAGGCTTTGGGGCACGAGGCCGCCTGGAAGGCGGGCGACCTGGGGCACGAAAGTCATTGGGAGGCAGTTGAGTGGGCCGCTAAGACCTCTGCAGACCACCCCTGTAATCCGGCGGGTGAGTGCGGCTGCTAGAGCGGCCCCTGGGCCTGCTGGGAGTGGGCACATGTCTGCGAAGACCCGAGAGCTGCTGCCTGGTCTGCCTAGCTTGGGCGGCACGCTCCAGTGCCTCCAGGGCAGCTGACCTAAACAGCTCGACTGGTACGCTACGGAGGACTCTCCTACATGCCTCCGTTAGTGGTGACTGGGCCAGCGAAACTTGGTGACGAGTCTGTATCAGCGACAAGGCGTCCTCATACAGAGGTGCGTCAACCGAAGGAGGTGCGTCAGCCGAAGGAGGTGCGCCAACCGAAGGAGGGGTGTCAACCGAAGGGGGGGGGGGGGGCAGGCGGCCCGCTAGCAGCCCCTACACCGGGCCCAGGCTGAAGGGCCAAGAGGCGACTTCATCATGCCCCTATCGGCAGCTAGCCGATCCACTTTAGAGGACAGCCTGTTTCTAGTCCTTCTATTGGGGGGAGCACCCATAGCCATCGCTCCCTCAAGTCACCGGGAACGGCCGAATTGATCTGGAGGAGGATGTGACAAGGAGAGGTGTCTGTTGGCTGCTGCCAGACGTTCCACCTCAGTGATTCTAGCCACTCTGAGCGCCCGAGGCATGCAGCTACAGCTCATGCAGGCATTTACCGTGTGAACCTCCCTCAGATGCTCACATTTCGTCCCCACTGACCGCCAGAGGCGGCCGAGGCAGGAGGGGCAGCGGTCGTGGCCGTCCTCAGGCTCAAAAGAAGCCATACAGGCCCTACATGAATGAGCCATTCTGTAGGTAGCCAGATGCAGCGTAGCCGGGAGCGGGTGCGGGAACACAGCCTTCACCAGCTACCTGCTTAATGGAAAGAGTAGAGCGTTGCTGCTACTCGCCGAACAGAAAGAGGGATGTAATTACACCCACGTTACCGGCAGAGGGAGCGGGAGAGAGAGCACTGCCTTCACCTGGCTGGATTAATAAACACGGCAGTTCAGCGTCTACCAGGAGCGGGGGCGAGAACACTGCCGGCTGAGTTAGAGACGAATGCCAGATGCAGCATAACCGGGAGCGGGTGCGGGAACACAGCCTTCACCAGCTACCTGCTTCACTGAAAAACAGGGCAGTTCCGCGTCTACCAGGAGCGGGGGCGAGAACACTACCTCCACTGGTTGAGTTAGAGACGAATGCCAGATGCAGTGTAACCGGGAGCGGGTGCGGGAACACAGCCTTCACAAGCTACCTGCTTAACGGAAAGACAAGGCAGTTCAGCGCCTACCAGTAGCGGGAGCGAGAACACTGCCTTCGCTGGTTGAGTTAGAAACGAATGCCAGATGCAGCGTAACCGGGAGCGGGTGCGGGAACACAGCCTTCACCAGCTACCTGCTTAACAGAAAAACAAGGCAGTTCAGCGTCTACCAGGAGCGGGGGAGAAAACACTGCCTTCACTGGTTGAGTTAGAGACGAATGCCAGATGCAGCGTAACCGGGAGAGGGTGTGGGAACACAGCCTTCACCGTCTACCTGCTTAACGGAAAAACGAGGCAGTTTGGCGTCTACCAGGAGCGGGGGCGAGAACTGCCTTCACTGGTTGAGTTAGAGACGAATGCCAGATGCAGCGTAACCGGGAGCGGGTGCGGGAACACAGCCTTCACTGCTTAACGGAAAAACGAGGCAGTTTGGCGTCTACCAGGAGCGGGGGTGAGAACTGCCTTTACTGGTTGAGTTAGAGACGAACGCCAGATGCAGCGTAACCGGGAGCGAGTGCGGGAACACAGCCTTCACCAGCTACCTGCTGAACGGAAAAACGAGGCAGTTCAGCGTCTACCAGGAGCGGGGGCGAGAACACTGCCTTCACTGGTTGAGTTAGAGACGAATGCCAGATGCAGCGTAACCGGGAGCGGGTGCGGGAACACAGCCTTCACTGGCTACCTGCTTAATGGAAAAGCGAGGCAGTTTAGCGTCTACCAGGAGCGGGGGCGAGAACACTGCCTTCCCTGGTTGAGTTAGAGACGAATGCCAGATGCAGCGTAACCGGGAGCGAGTGCGGGAACACAGCCTTCACCAGCTACCTGCTGAACGGGAAGAGTAGAGCGGTGCTACTACTCACCGAACAGAAAAAGGGATGTAGCTACATCCGCATTACCGGTAGAGGGAGCGGGAGCAAGAGCACTGCCTTCACCTAGCTTGGTAAAATAAAGAAGCTTAACAGTACACGCAAGACGTCAGCCGAGCGGCTGCTGCTAACGATCAAGCGAGATCAAGTCAAATAACACACATGTTTAAGACCAGATAACTAGCTTCTAAAGAAGAGAACAGCACAGAGCCGTAGTTACAGCAGTAACCGCCAGTGCTCACACGGCATATAACTGTAGTTACAGTAGTAACTATGGCCAGTACTTACACGGCTTAGAACCGTAGTTACAGTCGTAACTGTTGTGCGTAGACGGCTCTGCTAAGATTGTTCCCTAGTTTAGGTTTCATGTTATGTGTTTAGATAGGTTCCTGTTTTATTTTGATAGTCTTGTCTATCCTCATGTGTCTAAAGTACGTTTCCTGCCTTGTCGGTTTTCCCACGGTTGTGATTGTCTAATTGTCTTCACCTGGTGTTGTCTGTCTAGTATATATAGTTCTCGTCTTCCCCTGTCTCGTTGCCAGATTGTCTTGTGTGTTCCAAGCCTTCCAGCGTAAGATCCTTTTGTCATTGTCCAAAGAGTTATCGTCCATATAGTTAGATTAGTGTATTAGTAGTTTTTGTTTTGTTGCTTTATGTATTCAGTGTGTTATGACCTGTCTACATTAAAACACTTTATTTTGATACTTTGTTTGTCTCTGTATCGTGCATTTGATTCCACGCCCTTGTACAGCCCTAACAGTAACTATGGCCAGAAATTACACAGCATAGAGCCGTAGTTACAGTAGTAACTCTGGCCAGTACTTGCACGGCTTGGAACCGTAGTTACAGTAGTAACTATGACCAGTACTTACACAGCATAGAGCCGTAGTTACGGTATTGACTATGGCCAGTACTTGCATGGCTTGGAACCGTAGTTACAGTAGTAACTATGGCCAGTACTTAGGCAAGGCAAGGCAAGTTTATTTATATAGCACTTTTCAACACAAGACAATTCAAAGTGCTTTACAAAAAATGAAAGACATTAAGAAAATGGCATCATTAAAAATAAAAGCTAATAAAATAAACATTAAAAGAAAAAATACATGGATACAAGTTACAGCGCAGTCTAAGATATGAATAGTTCAATTAAAAGCAGCGACAAAAAGAAAAGTCTTCAGCCTGGATTTAAAAGTAGTAAGAGTTGCAGCGGACCTGCAGGTTTCTGGGAGTTTGTTCCAGATATTTGGAGCATAATAACTGAATGCTGCTTTACCATGTTTAGTTCTGACTCTGGGGACAGAAAGCTGACCAGTCCCTGAAGACCTGAGAGATCTGGATGGTTCATAATTTAGCAGGAGGTCAGAAATGTATTTTGGGCCTAAACCATTCAGTGCTTTATAAACCAGCAGCAGTATTTTGAAATCTATTCTTTGACACACAGGAAGCCAGTGTAAGGACTTCAGAACAGGAGTGATGTGATCCACTTTCTTAGTGTTAGTGAGGACTCGAGCAGCGGCGTTCTGAATCAGCTGCAGCTTTCTAATAGATTTTTTAGTGAGACCTGTGAAGACACCATTGCAGTAGTCGAGTCTACTGAAGATAAAAGCATGGACAAGTTTTTCCAAATCCTGCTGTGACATTAGTCTTTTAATCCTAGATATATTCTTTAGGTGATAGTAGGCTGTTTTAATGTGACTGTTGAAACTCAGGTCAGAGTCCATGACTACACCTAGATTTCTGGCTTTATCTGTTGTTTTGAATATTGCAGACTGATGCTCAGCGCTAACTTTTATACGTTCTGCCTTGGCTCCAAAAACCATTACCTCAGTTTTATCTTTGTTTAATTGGAGAAAGTTCTGACACATCCAGTCATTGATTTGTTCAATGCACTTACTCAGTGTTTGAATTGGAGCATAGTCTCCTGGTGAAATTGTTACGTAAATTTGTGTGTCATCTGCATAGCTATGGTAACTTATTTTTAGGGATGCTCCGATCGCCAATTTCGGGGCCGATCGCCGATCGCCGGAATCAGTATCGGCCGATACCGATCGCCGATCCGATCGAGTGGGCGGGGCCTAAATGGAAGATTTAAACATCACTTTAAATCTTCCATTTAAAGTGATGTTTAAAACTCAGTTAATGGGGCTCATTCTCTGGAGCTTCCACAAACAACAATCAACTTAATTATTACATTCAAATGATGTACATTATTCAAGTTTACATTCACTTTGGATAATAACACGGGAGAAATTAGCGGAAGCGCTCTCTTTTCCTCTCTCCCTCTCTCTCTCCCCCCTCTCTCCCTCTCCTGACAGCCTGTCAGTATCTCATGCAGCTCACTGATCCAGTAAGAGTGACCCGACAATGAAGAATAAATATATTTATAATAACTAGTTTAGCTTGTTCCAGAGGTAGATAAAATAGCTAAGTGTGTTAGGTCTAACTCTTACGGTACGTCCACACAGCAGCTTTTCAAAAATCTTGAACATCTTGGAGCTGGGCGTGTCTGAAAGCTTGGGGATTTTTTGCGAGCAACGCGACCAACAACCAATCACATGAATCTCCCGCCCCCGACATACAAAGCAAAAAGCCCCGGGGATTTTATGCGAGCAATATATATATATATAAACTCCCCAAACAAGCAAAAACTTACCAGTTTCACCCACTGTCTCTGCCACCTCCCTCCATGCCTGGTTCCTCCGGTTTGTATCCCGTTAATAGTTCTGGTCGTAAAGAACCGGGTGATTTGCTACCGTAATTTCTCGTTTGGAATATGAGGAAATGAACTGCGGTCTGGTTCTCCCTGTGTGTGTGTTTCGCTGCGCTTACCTGTCCGGCGGGCGGAGCTGCAGGATTTCTGCTTCACACGTTGCATACCGCTATTTTACTGTCTTTTTCGGACACCTTAAAATAATGCCAGACCGGTGAAGCCATTTTGGCGAGCTTGTTTTGCCGCACACAGAGAAAAGTGTATTTTACGTCATGCGATCGGCTCTCGCGATCGGCATGTTTAGAGAGCACCGATCGATCGGTAGAGAGTGAGTATCGGCCGATATCGATCGGTGACCGATCGATCGGAGCATCCCTACTTATTTTGTTGTTCTTCATTATCTGAGCCAGTGGTAGCATGTAGACGTTAAAGAGAAGAGGCCCCAAGATGGAGCCTTGAGGTACCCCACATGTCATATTTGTCAACTCAGATGTGTATTTACCTATAGAAACAAAGTTGTTTCTGTCCTTTAAGTAGGATTCAAACCAATTTAGAACTGTTTCCGAAAGTCCCACCCAGTTTTCCAGTCGGTCTAGTAATATGCTGTGGTCAACAGGGTGGGAATTTCACGACGGCCACGACGGCCATGGCCGTCGTTGCCCCGCACTTTGGCCGTGATGTCCTGTGAAAAAAAATGCAATTCACGGCCAAAGTGGCCTTTGTGCCCCTGTCAAAAGTTCCAGTGTAAACAACGCTAGTGAAGTCATACTAGTGCACGCAGTAGGATAGTCCCGTGCCTGTGGATCAGAGCGATTGCTCTGCTGTGATTGTTCCGTCAGACATGCCGTGTAAACAATGCTAGTAAAGTCATATTAGTGCGCGCAGTAGGATAGTCCCGTGTCTGTGGATCAGAGCGATTGCTCTGCTGTGATTGTTCCGTCAGAAATGCCTGTAGGGGCCCGACAGCCTCCTCCTCAGCCGCGGGAGCAAGACAAGCACAGGTAAGCAAGCGGACCAAGCTGTTTTGATATGATTTAACTGAAGTATGTGGTAGTATTTGAAAGGACTTAACATTTACGTGTTTATAGAAAGTACTATTGATAGGTAATTACTATTGTATTAGCCTATTTAAAGTCGACTCGTTACATTTTGTCATGAAAACTATAGCGATAGCTAGCTAGTTTGGATAGCGCTAACGTCTTCCCTTCAAGGGGTCTACATCTAGTGTTGCTTCTACAAGCTAGCAGATAGCTGTCACCTTTGAATCTAGTATTTTTCTTGCTAAGCGGTTTTGATATAATACATGACTGACTTATGTGGTTTATGGCTGAACTTAACGTATACCTTTAAGAAATACTATTGCTATTCAACTCAAAACGAGATTTTCTAACTTAAACATAAAGACAGATAACAGGCTCATCACAGACAAACTGGATGTGGCCAAGTACTTGAACATTTTTTTCACAAACATAGCCACAACTCTTGTAAATAAATTACCCTCCCACTCAGGGCTTTTTGGAGTAGATCACATCATGACCTACTACAAAAACCTAGGGGTACGCAAAGATGATTTCAGTCTAGCAAGGGTAACAACAGCAGAGGTACTCATTAAACTGAGCGCCCTCCAACCTAACAAGGCCACTGGCCACGACAATATCCCCTCCAAATTCCTCAGAGACACAGCAACCGCCATCTCACCAGTCATAGCTCACATAATTAACCTCTCCATAAAACAGGGAAAAGTACCCAAAGACTTCAAAATTGCAAGAGTAACCCCCCTGCACAAAAAGGGCAGCAAATTGGACCCAGGCAACTACCGCCCTGTCTCTATACTTACCTCCATCTCGAAAGTCATGGAAAAAATAGTATATGAACAGGTCGAAAAGTACCTCGCGGAAAAGAAACTAATCTATGAATTTCAATCTGGCTTTAGAACATCCCACTCCACTGACACATGCCTTCTTTATTTGAGCGACCACATCAAACAAGAGGTGGACGAGGGCAAGTACTGCGGCATGGTGATGCTGGACCTACAAAAGGCTTTCGACACTATCAATCACCCCATTCTGATTGACAAGCTAAAAGCAATTGGTTTTGATAAACTATCGGTGAGCTGGATGCAATCCTACCTGGAGGGGAGAGAACAGATGGTGGAGGTAAACGGTACTCTGTCCCCCCCCCTCCCAGTGAGCTGTGGTGTTTCACAAGGAAGCATATTAGGTCCGTTACTGTTCCTAATTTATGTAAATGACATGTCATCAGCATGTGACTGTAACTTGTTCCTGTTCGCGGACGACTCAGCCCTGCTGGTCTCTGACAGGAACAGGTTGCAGGTTGAAAAAACCCTCAGCTCCGAGCTCGGCAGAATCTGCACCTGGCTCGCCGATAATAAATTATCATTACACCTGGGTAAAACAGAGTCCATTCTCTTCGGTTCGAAACATAATCTCAGCAAATCCGACGACTTCTCAGTTGCAGTGGGCGACATTATTGTCACAAGTAAGAAGGAAATTACATACCTAGGATCTATTCTTGAGGCAAACCTCTCCTGTGACAAAATGGCATCCAATGTAATAAAAAAAGTCAATCAAAGAACTAGATTCCTATACCGGATCTCCTCTCTGGTAAACAAAAACAAAAACACCCTGAAAACTCTGGCAGGAGCACTCATTCAAGGGTACTATGACTATGCTTGCACGTCATGGTACCATAGCACCTCCAAGGCGCTAAAAATAAAACTTCATACATCGCAAAATAAACTGGTCAGACTACTGCTTGACCTTTCATCTAGAACCCACCTCACCTCTGCCCACTTTGACAACCTAGGATGGCTTAGAGTAGACGACAGAGTACAGCTACTTGCAATGGGCCTGGTCTACAAGATCCACTACACCTCTATGGTACCCATGTACATGTCAAAATTCTTCCCAAAGGTCAAGGAATACCATGATCATAACACCAGAGGGAGCTCCACAAATCATGTGAAACCCAGATTTGGCACAAAAAATGGGGAATACACGTTTCGCAATTATGTCACATCAAGGTGGAATGCTCTTCCCACAACTGTAAAGGAAAGTAAAACTATACTTACCTTCAAAACCTCTCTTAAAGAGCACCTTCGGGGGAGAGCATTGCAAAACTGGCCCCGGTAATGGTACAAATCTCAACCTGTCGTTCAATGGACAGCTTCCCCCCCCCCCCATCTATGTATATACTCGCATTTTAGACTCTGTTACTAACTGTATATCTGTAGACTTGGTATGTCTTAAATGTCCGGTTAGGATGTATTAGAACGAAATCTAAAATGAAAATTGTAAAAAAGCAATCTGTATGTAAAAAACCACCTGTATGTAAATTGTAAATAAGCCATCTGTATGTCAAATATGTCTTATATGTCTTAAATGACATGATGAATTGGAAATGGGGGACCCTGATGTAAACAAGACGAAAGTCTTTCTCTGGTCTGCATCCCCTTAACAATTGTATGTTTTGAGCTGTACTGTACTGTACCCAATATACAAGCTGTTAATAAACTTTTCAATCAATCAATCAAGCCATTTGTAAAACGACTGGTGTTGACGTTAGTGCTACACTTTTCAGTCATGTTGATTGACCAGCGTAATTTAACCAAACGGCCTTTGTGCCCTTAAAAAAAATGTGAATGGGAAGGCCAAATGGCCTTGCCCCTAAAATGATGAAATTCCAAGCCTGGTGGTCAACAGTGTCAAACGCAGCACTGAGATCTAATAATACTAACACTGAAGTTCTGCCATTGTCTGTGTTTAAGTGGATGTCATTAAAGACCTTTACAAGAGCAGTCTCAGTGCTGTGGTTTGGACGAAAGCCTGACTGGAACACATCAAAACAGTTATTTAAATGCAAATAATTACTCAACTGTTGAAAAACAACTTTTTCAATGATTTTACCTAGAAATGGGAGGTTTGATATGGGCCTGTAATTGTTCATTACTGAAGAATGTAGATTATTCTTTTTTAAGAGTGGTTTAATTACTGCAGTTTTCAGGGCCTGTGGAAAAATACCTGAGTGAAGAGATTTGTTTACTATATGAAGTAGATCTGAGGCCATGCAAGGCAAAACATCTTTGAAAAATGCTGTTGGAATAATATCAAGGCAGCAGGAGGAGGATTTCAGAAGTTGAGTAATGTCCTCTAGGTTTTTATCATTAATCTGATGGAATTGTGTCATGGTGTTTGAATTGATGTTAAGTGGACACAGAGACAACACATTTGCTGTTCCTGATGCAGAGGCACTGACTGCTTGTCTGATTTTCTGAATTTTGTCAGAGGCAAAATCATTGCACGCCCTGGTGGATAGAAATTCAGAGGCTACTGACACTGGGTGGTTAGTTAGTCTGTCGACGGTAGCAAACAAGGCACGTGCGTTGTTTTTGTTTTTGGTAATGATGTCAGAGAAGAAAGACTGTCGTGCGTTTTTCAATTCCAAATTATAAAGGCCAAGTCTCTCTTTATAGATTTCAAAGTGAACCTGGAGTTTTGTTTTTCGCCACCTGCGTTCAGCTTTTCGACATTCTCTTTTTTCTGTTTTCACAGTCATGGCCTTTCTCCATGGAGATATTTTCTTGCCAGACACTTCCTTTACCTTAGTTGGAGCAATGGCATCTATAACATTTTTAATTTTTGAATTAAAATGATCTACTAGCTCATTTACTGAGATGTTAGCAGGGGCAAGTGTGGAAGAAAAATTCTGAGTAAACATTTCCCTAGTATTTTCAGTTAAATATCGCTTTGTGGTTACCTCTTTTTGAACATTCTTGTGAACAGAAATAGAGATCTCAAAGAAAACACAGGAATGGTCAGAGAGTGCAACATCAGTCACCACAACCTTAGAGATATTCAGACCCTTTGAGATAATTAAGTCCAGAGTGTGCCCCTTATTGTGCGTGGGCTCCGTCACATGCTGAGTCAGTCCATAGCTATCAAGAACACAAAACAGTTATTTTGCCCCTCTGTCCTGGGGGTTGTCAACATGGATGTTAAAATCACCAACAATGACTAGACGGTCAAAGTCAACACACACTATAGACAGCAGTTCGGTAAAATCATCAAAAAAGCTTGCACAGTATTTGGGTGGTCTATAGATATTTAGGAACAGAGCTCGAGAGGAGCATTTCAGCTGAAGGGCCACATATTCAAAAGAAGCAAAGTTGCCATAAGATGTCTTCCTGCATTGAAGGGAATCATTGAACAGAATAGCAACTCCACCCCCTTTCTTATGCATTCTTTCCTGACTCATAAAACTAAAGTTGGGAGGGGTTGATTCGATAAGAACAGCTGCACTGTTATTTTGTTCAATCCAAGTTTCTGTTAAAAACATAAAATCGAGATTGTGCTCAGTGATAAAATCATTGATTAAAAATGTTTTTCCTGCCAAAGACCTGACATTTAATAAAGCTAGTTTAAGTTTGTTAAACACATTATCAGTCAGGCTTTTTGTAACAAGCTGCGGCTGACATGGAATCACTGCTAAATTAGATAAACTCACACAAACATTTGAGCGCTTCCTGTTTCTAAGATGATTCACCGCTCTTAATCTATTACCTATCAACACAGATATCAGCAAAGCTATAGGCAGGCAGGGCCCCGGCATGTCCTGGAAAGAGTTGAGAGTGCCATACGCCCTTGAGCCTGGACCCAGCAGATATCAGTTTGCAGCGTTTTGTACACACACATCCCTATCAGGCTTTGAAGGGGAGGGAGGACCCACCACCCTGCTCCTCTCATCATAGGAGGGCAGGGTGAGGGCTACACTGTAGAAAGGGGGGTTTGGAAATCTGCTTCCATCTTCCTTGTATTGTTGTGGTTTGGATGATTGTGGTAGGTATGGTGATGAAGCCGGCGGAGGTGGTGCGCATCTCTGCTTCGGTGATTTTGGTGGGCGTCGTTGAGGGGCGGGGGTAAAGGACATGCTGCCAACCCTGCGTGTCGCCTTCATGCGGTCATCGAACTCCAGGGGGGTGGGCGAGGGTGAAAGGGTGAGCGGAGAGTAGAGAGAGCTGGGGGATGAATGAAGAGTATCCTCAAAGGCGTTGACAGGGAGGGTGACGGGCAGTGGAGACTCCTCCATTTGTGTCATAGGTCTCCCATAATCAGAACATTCCTCAGGCGGGTGCAGTGATACTTCTTCAGGATTTTCTGCACGATGTGTTGTGTCTTTCTCCTGTTTTGATTCCTCTTGCCGCTTGTCCTTGGCAGAGGGAACAGATTGATGACGCAGGCAGTTGAATATGTTAGAGATAAACAATTTCACTCCTGACTTGTTCAGGCAAACTCCATTTGCCTTGAAAAGATGTCTGCGATCCCAGAAAAAGTTAAAATTGTCAATAAAATGGACTGAATGGTCAGTACAGACAGTTGAAAGCCAGGTGTTCAGTGCAAACAATCTGCTGAATCTCTCCACTCCTCTTCTGACTGGCGGTAGAGGGCCACTGATGAACACCTCCGCATTTAGAGAGCTGACAGTTTCCAACAAACATTTAAAGTCTTCTTTCAGCACTTCTGACTGTTGTTTCACAACATAATTTGTTCCAATATGTAGTACCACATTCTTCACAGTCGGATGTTCAGCCCCAATATGCAGGATCTTCTCAGCCAAGTCAGAGACCACATCCTTGGGAAAACAGAGTACTTTGGTGTTGTTCTTACTACACAGACCTTTTACATCTCTTAAAGCAGAGTCACCCACAATCTGAGTTTCAGGCCCAGTCGTTAGCTTTCCCTCTAGCCTTTTACTTTTGAAGTAGCTATTGGTCCTTACCCTGCTGTGTGAAGAGGACAGGTTATCCAGGTCATCAGAAAGAGATCTCCGGCTCTCGGTCAGCGGAGTGTATCTGTTCTGGATTGGCACACTTGGTGGTTTAGGAGGATTGTTTGTAGTTCTCCCTTTAGCAGCTGTCCACGGCTGTTTAGGGGTTGAAGAGGCGCTCTCCCTGGGTGATAACAATGCAGGCCAGCCGGTCGCATCACAGATTTCAGAGCGCTGGGCTCTGCCTGTTATCCGTCCTCCCAAATCCCAAGGAAATGATTTACTCTTAGGCTTTGCACCCAGAGAGTTCCAGGGAGGACTACCACTTGTAGATTTATTACCCGGTACACAGCCCTCCTGTTCCTTGGAATCCTTATAGCTGCTAACTAGCTGTGAGTTAGCATACCCTTTTCCATTGTTTTGCAACACTGGTAAAGTGGTGTCATTCCAACATAGTCCATTCACTTCCACGTTAACTTCCAACCGTTGCATTTTCATTTCCAACACAGCCATCTTCTGTAGAAGTTTGTGGAAGTCATCTGTAGGAGAACGGAAGCATTTTGCTACCAACTAGCTTAAGCTAAATAGCATGCAGTAGCCTACCAGGCTTTAGCTGTTGCTAGGCCACGCTACTGTAAGACTGAGGTCGTCGTAAAAATGTTGAAATATGGCTGAAACCCTCCGTCTATTTACGAAGATGAACTGTCCCAGTGATAAGTTAATGTCCAGGAGCCGCTGCTCGAAGTTTTCAGAGAATAAGAATAGGAAAATCAGCATAAAAAGTAAGCAGAGGCAAGAGCAAGCGGAAAAGTGTCTGCACTGTAAGAAAGATAAGCAAGAGGTCTTAAAACCGTAGTTACAGTAGTAACTATGGCCAGTACTTACACAGCATAGAGCCGTAGTTACGGTATTGACTATGGCCAGTACTTACACGGCTTGGAACCGTAGTTACAGTAGTAATTATGGCCAGTACTTACGGCTTAGAACCTTAGTTACAGTAATAACTGTGGCCGGTGCCTAAAAGTGTCAGCCAAACAGCTGCCCACTAAATAATATAATATTGGGAGGATGAAATCCTCCTTAATGGCCACACATGCAGAGCACACAGCACACACAGTGAAGATTGTTCTCTGCATATCGTCCTAGTGCTAGGAGTCTAGTACTAGGAGCAGTAAATACAACGATATAGCGCTACTGCAACCATACCATGCGTTTACCGGGAGCGGGAGCGAGAGCACTGCCCTCACCGACTGAGTTAAATAATTAAGCTTACAAATACAGTACATGCAAGGTGTTAGCCAAGCGGCTGCTGCTAACGATCAAGCAACCAAGTCAGAACACAATGTTAAGACCAGATAATTGGCTTCTAAGAAAGAGAACAGCCCGCATAGAACCGTAGGCCATGGTTACAGTAGTAACCGCACATGCAGAGCACACAGCACCCGCAGTGAAGATGTTTTCTGCATATCATCCTAGTGCTAGGAGTCTAGTACTAGGAGCAGTAATACAACGATCTAGCGCTACTGCAATCAAACAACAAATGTTACCGGAAGCGGGAGCGCTGCCCTCACCGGCTGAGTTAATAGTTAAGCTTAACAGCAAGGTGTTAGCCAAGCGGCTGCTGCTAACAATCAAGCGACCAAGTCAGAACACAAATGTTAAGACCAGATAATAGCTTCTAATAAATAGAAAGTACTTACCTTACTCTCTGCATCGAAACGAAAAACGGGTTTAAAATATGACACTCTGGGCTTTCCATACTAAATTGAATGAGGGACACAGCCAAAGCTGGGACTCAAATGCTAATGATAGCTCGGGCACAACGCCACAAGCAGAACTTTCAAAAGAGCATAAGGGCAACTTTATGGGAGAGGAAGCGGGAACACTGTCGTCACCAGAAAGTCTAAGCCAAACAAAAAATAAGACAGCAATCAGGACAACTTGGCTGGGAGAGGGTGCGGGGACACAGCCATCACCAGCAACAAGCTGACATAAACCTGTCTGTCGAGGCTCTGCACAGTGCACAGCCGGCCACAGCTCCTGGAGGACGCGTTAACAACCCGTAGCTCCGACTGTCAGTCGCGAAGCTGCACGCGGCCAGCTGCTTGCAGAGCAATCCCTCAGATCAAACGTTCAAACCTGAACGCTGTAGGCTACAAAAATGTAGCCACGGTACCCTCGCGCAGCGAAAAGATGAAAGGAACAGATCTTCTGACGACACCGGCTGATATAGCCGGCAGGCCCGGTTCCAGAACGAACTGACTCAGGGTGCATCTGAGATTAGAGAGGGTGCAGTGGTAAAGTGCTATTTTTATAAGTGGGGAGTGGACCTAACACCCTCTAGGGGTCCTCATCTCCTCTAGGAGGGTCCTCACCTCCTCTAGGGGGGTCCCGGGGCATGCTCCCCCGGGAAGATTATTTTTAAAATATTGAAGTTAAAAGCATCAATCTGGTGCACTTTGAGAGCAAAATGAAGAGATCTATGGATCTATGTGCTCTTTGTTTGATTCATGCCTTCCCAGTCCCTTATCACGTAGCCTATAAGAGCATGGCGC
This sequence comes from Gymnodraco acuticeps, assembly GCF_902827175.1. NCBI lineage: Eukaryota > Metazoa > Chordata > Actinopteri > Perciformes > Bathydraconidae > Gymnodraco > Gymnodraco acuticeps. The sequence goes on from NW_022992187.1 coordinate 1,064,543, forward strand.
CAGTTTTTGTAGCCAGTTGTGGTGAAGGCATCTGACTTACTTGAACCGAAATGTCTACATGCATAGCAGAAGATGGCATCTTTTTTAAATGAATATTCCAGCCAATCTCTGTTTTGAAACTATGAGCTGCAAAATGAGTAGCCTACAGGCGAGTTGGGCACTTTTTTAAATATACCTGGGCAGGCTCTGTTTTGCAGAGGTCCTCTGGCACTTGCGGGCCGCTGAGGGGTGGCGGTATTTGGGGCAACAAAGACGGCTGCGGCCGCTCCGCCTCCGTGGGCAAAGCCGGCGAGTCGGGCGTTATTGTCCACGACAGTGGCCGCGGGTAACGTAATGTCCCCATGATCTGAACTGTTATTACCTGCAGTAGATGCAGTGTTACTGCTGGCGATTAGGGCTGGTTGTTTTAACCATTTTCTGATGTCCATCACTGACTGCTTTGTAAGAACCTTGCAGATGACGAACGCGCAGCGGCACAGGTTACGCGCACCTGACATAATAACGTTACTTACCGTTTAAATTGACTAAATAAATGCAGTAACCACAATTACAATTTATTTTATTTCAACTAAATTATTCTTCTTATTATTACTACTATTATTATTATATATGTAATATTTTTCACTTTTTTTTTTTTTTCACTTTTCCTTTTTCAAATGAGGGTACATAACGACTCAACTGAGGGTGCAATGCACCCTTATGCACCCCCGCAGAACCGGGCCTGATAGCCAGTGTCACGTGGGTCACAGGGGACTTTGTTGTTATTGGTACTCGAGCTGCGCAATGCGCGCGATGGACATATCCAGTGCTTAAAGCACCGCATCTGACGGTCAGTAGGGACGAAATAGAACAAGGGGTTATTTAAGGCACCTACAACACACCTCTACATTATTTGGGATTAAGCTAGTGGTGGAATATATCAAATAATATTCAGTATATCTAACTATTTTTTTCGTATTCCCGCAGGCAAAGTATCAACAAAGCTTACATTATACAAATGTAGTGCAATATACCGACTGTTTAGCTTATGGTGATCAGCAGCCCTATGAGCTCATTCTCTCAGTGTATCATCAGGAATACAGAGACACACACACATCATTTAAATAAGAGTTTTTAAATTAAATGATATGTTAAGAATAAACATCTTAAAGTAAGTAACAATAAACAATAGCCCTTAACCCTGTAAGGCCCCCGGTTGTAATTTTACAACATTACTTTAAGCTATCCTAAAAGAGTCAGTAAATGTTTTTTGTTTTTTTAAAGACTCCATTTACATAGTCAAAATGTCCTTTTGTTCAGCCTCACAATGCTATTGGGTATGTGTTATAGGTCCTGCCCTCTGGAGCATACACGCCAGGGATTTTGGGCCCCATGAAAATATATCACATTGGGCCCCACCACCAGGCCCAGGCCACGCCAACCAAGCTCAATGCTGTAACCACACCTCCAGAACCCAACCCACTCATGTATGCTTTAAATAACTCTAGCTGTACAGGCTTGCATCTATCTTGTAGTCCAATACTAACCGCACAATATTTACTGACACTGAGCTGTGAAAATATAACACTTATGGGGGGACAGGGCTGCTAAGTCTAGAGATGGATCTGTTGGTCCTGGCACCAGGGGGAGGGACAACTGATTTAGTATGAATAGCTGCTAAAAATGTACCTGCATTTACTAAATGTCAGCTAAAAGAGGAGTGAAATTAAAAACCTAGATATAAACAGTACTTAATGTCAGCTTAGTAAAAAAAAAAACATAACAATTACTATTTACTATGGACTACGCTTAGCTAACAGACACATTTCGACAACTCATGGACCACACCCACCTTTTCTTTGAAAAACTGGGTGACATACTGTCGCCCTTTAGTCCCTCTCTCTTGTCTTTCTGTCCTTTCTTTTCTCTTTTGAAAGCCTGACTTTGTTAGTCGTTGAGACATGGTTCACACGTAAGTACTAGCATCCCTACTCCTAACATGCTCTCACTCTCTGCTAGAAAGTGCCGGCGGTGCTGCACCGCGTTTGGAGGCAGGACCAAACCATTGCATGTAAATAGAAGGGGGTGTACAGAGGCTTTGGATAATTAACTTTTGGAAGAAAATAAGTACAATGAATTGTAAGTTTAGTGAGTACATTATCAACATAACGTTCTATTAATGTTAATTCTTGATGATTGATTAAAGGTTACTTAAACATTTTTTTCTTAATGTTCTAAAATTGTTTGGGCCCCCGTGGTGAGGGTGTTTATGGTGGCCAATAGGGTGGCCAGGATTCAGCTGGGAGTGGCCGTGGCCACTCCCAGCCACCCCCCAGCTCTGCCACTGGCAGACACCCTATCCGTTTTTAAGAGTGCGCTTAAGACCTTCCTTTTTGACAAAGCTTATAGTTAGGGCTGATTAGATTCAGCCCCTAGTTTTGCTGATATATGCTTAGTTTGTCGGGGGACATCTTACTACTTCCTTCTCTCTGTCTATACCTGTGTACTCTCATGTTCCGAATAACCCAGCTTCCCCAAATTTCTTTCTTTTTGGTGTCTATATACGCCGGGATCCGGAGTCATGGATGATCGTGTTGCTGCGGTCCTGTGTCCTGGATCGCGAGCCCTGGATCTTGAGTCGTGGCTGTGGTCCTGGATCATAGGTCCTGGATGGATATCCTCGTGGATTCATCTTCCTATTATACACACATGCATTTCCAAACATTTGGACTACCTATGTGGCAAATGTATTATCTTTTCAATTTACACACAGTATCTATTGCACGTCTGTCCGTCCTGGGAGAGGGATCCCTCCTCTGTTGCTCTTCCTGAGGTTTCTCCCATGTTTCCCTTTAAACTGTGGGTTTTCTTCGGAAGTTTTTCCTTGTACGATGTGAGGGTCTAAGGACAGAGGGTGTCGTATTGTCATACTGATATTCTGTACAAACTGTGAAGTCCACTGAGAAAAAATGTAACATTTGTGATGGGCTATATAAATAAACATTGATTGATTGATTGATTGATTATGATCAATTGTGAGTTAAATCTTATCTAAAAAGTAAAGCTGATGATGGATTACTACTGTGGTGGAGTTAAAATAACAATAGTCTATTTTTCTTTGAAATGTGATGGAGTAAAAGGATAGTAACTGTGACTATTCATGTTAAGTACCCCACACAGTGGCGGTTCTACGGGGTGGCACGGGGTGGCAGCTGCCACCTCAGACAAATGCCTTGCCACCCTAGTTGCCACCCCAGTTGGCAGCTTTGTTTTGAAAGAAAAGTTGTGGCTCATCGGACATTTATGAGAGAAAATCTCTAATGTCCGAGTGCAAGTGAATGCAGCACAAGACACGAGTCTTGTAACCGCTCCCCCGGCCCTGGCGCGAGCGTGGAAATATGATTGGCGGAGATTTCTTTTGAACGGGGGACAGCGCAAAACGAGAAGCATTTTGGATCCAAGCAGACGGAAGGAATGAGGTATTTGCGGTCTACAATGACAGAGAAGAGCCTGTCAGTTTGGCTGTACTCAGCATTGAATCAAAACGCACTAAAGCTGTTGATCTTAATAAGTTTGTGAGGCGTTTTGCTGAACAAGATGGTAATCGCCGCATTCAGCTGTAATAGGCATGCCAACTTGATGCTCTGCTCACGGATGACTCGATGAGCATAAAAAACTGTTAAGATGATGACCTTGTATGTGTGTATTTTTTTCTTTTCTTTGAGGGGGTCTGCCGCCAAAAAACTGTTTAAAGTCCTGATAACGTAAAATAAGACAATGTGTGACACTGCCCAGTCAAAAAAAAGTAACCACTTTGATTTAACCAGTATGGACTTTCCACTGGATAATAACTGCAGCGATGTTTTAGCTGAATACACGTTTTTTAACCCTAACTGATGCAGTTAGTCACTTCTTTAATGTTTGTTCTTTCTGATGTAAAGTCAAGGTTGTAACTGTTTGCAATGAAGTCGTGGGGTGCTGAACTGTTCCTTTGATTCTTTTGATATATGACAGTAAATACTTGTCTTTTAAATTTGAAGGAGGATGAGCAAGCATCTTGAGGAACATTCATCATTAACGCCTCCAAAAAATATAGTTTATTTAATAATAACACTGAATATGTGAATCATAACAGTGATTGACAGCTGATAGGAATAATATGATTGTTAATATCTACGCCGGGATCCGGAGTCGAGGCTGATCCTCTTGCTGTAGTCCTGTGTCTTGGATCCTCTATCCTGAGTTCTGGATTAAGTCGTGGACGTTCGGGTCGTGGCTGAACCTGTCTCTGCGGTCCTGCCTTGGGTCTCGTCATGCTCCTTCCCTGATGGCTTCCACAGGATTGTAGCTGACATCCTCGTCAATTCATCTTCTTATTACAGACACATGCATTTCCTAACATTCGGTCTATATGCTGTAAAATGTATTATCTCTTTGATTTACACCCGGCATCTATTGCACGTCTGTCCGTCCTGGGAGAGGGATCCCTCCTCTGTTGCTCTCCCTGAGGTTTCTCCCATTTTTTCCCTTTAAACTGTGGGTTTTCTCTGGAAGTTTTTCCTTGTACGATGTGAGGGTCTAAGGATAGAGGGTGTCGTTTTTTCTCATACTGATATTCTGAACAATCTGTGCTGTTGTATTTGCTGTAAAGTGTCTCTACTGTAGGCTATTTTTATTATATGTACAGCACTTTGGCTCGACCAAAAATCATTTATAAATGTGCTATATAAATAAAACTTGATTTGATTTGATTAATAGTATCATATTAACTTAGATAAACATCGACGAGACAGTTAATTAATGTACTTATTGCAGCAGTCTGCATAGATTTGGTACCCCCAGTGGCGTTTTTATATGTACAAAAGTGGTGGGGCACAAAAAACGTAGATGTCTATATAAGCTTCTGCAGTGAGGTTCATGGCTGGTGAGGCACTGGCTCTGACTCTTCAGGTTTACAAATATTATATTTTGACCTAAATCAAAATATAATATTATTTTCAAAAGCTTTTTTAGTCTGATGCTTCGATTAATTTTAAACACACAGTTCAACAAAAGGATACCCAAAAAATGTAATTGTATCATTTAAATATGTAATTGTTCTCTCTTAATAAGATCCAATTTTCAATAAAATTGTGGTCTTACCTTGACTTGAAGATGAAGTCCATTTGCCGATCCTTCTGGACAAAAATCTCTATTACTTTTTTGTAAAAGTCCTCCTTATGTTCTTGTAGTTTCAAAAGTCTATCATAAATCTAATCGATAGATTTATGATTAGAAAATAATAAAAGTAGGGTAGACATGTGAATATTATCCGACTGAATAAAACGTGCATTTATCTAACAGGTACGTTTCCCACAGACCTTATTTTGAGCTATTTTCTAAAATCCTATGGAGAAATGTCATTGTTTCTTTGTGGAGGCAACCCATGCGCAGCTTATTTCCGGGTTTTAGGAAGCGTCACTGCACCTCTCTCGTCTCCTCTTCACACACTTTTCGCGGCACACGTACGTACAGCCAATTAGCTCTGAATTATGTGAGATGACGTATGGTGGGGATGGCAGCTCAGTACCCATATGGTGATTTTTTTTTTGCCACACACATTAAATTGAAAAATACTCTGAGCATGCGCAGTGTAGTTTTTACAGTCACCATTGACTTAGACAGTGAGAGGGAGGGGCATGATCGGGTTTTGTCCCACATGGCTCAAAACGGCTCAATAGGCACACAATGTAGACACTAATTAGAAGAACACAGACTAAAACAGCAATGTACAGACAAATCTGTTTTTTTTGCATTTCTTTGCATTTTTTTGTAATCATTATTTGTAATACTTTCTGCTGACACTAGGTGGGGCTGTCCCTAATGACCAGTCACCACTGGGCTGGTCTAAGAGTCAAACTCATTCAGTTATTGTTCAGTTAAAATTAATTAAATTATGTCTGCCACCTTATATATTGATATGTAAGGCTTTACTGATGTGCCACAATAATGTCACCTATGTTATTCAGTTAAAATATCAATATTGTGGCTTTCCAAGTTAACATTAATTGATATGACTGCGATTAAATCAGCATATACTTCTGCCAGGGGATGCCACCCCTGAAATTCTCCTGCCACCCTCTTGCCACCCCATGAATATTTTTCTAGATCCGCCCCTGACCCCACAAGTAACAAAAACGTATAATACTTGAAGGAAAGGTGTCAAATATAACCATAAATACCAATATCACACACTACAACACAGACTATAACACCCCGTTTTGTTAAATACCAACCATGTGTATATATATATATATTTATATTAGGGCTGTCAAGTTAACGCGTTAATAACGCGTTAACGCAAAAAAAAATTAACGGCACTAATTATTTTAACGCGATTAACGCATGTGTATTTTTTTTCCTCGGCCGCCCCGTAGTTTCAGAGCGCATCGAGTTTACAATACCATCTACAAGCTGATGCTGACAGCCCCGCTAGTGCTGCTTCACAGCATGTGAGGTGCTGGAGAGAGCTCTCTCTGCCTGGGTCACAGCCTGCTGGTCCTTTCACATCACTTTTACCCAGCTTCCAGACACTAATTACGGGGTGATAAAGCCATGTGCATCACCCTGGATCCAGCTCCTCTCCTTGCTAGTGCTGCTTCACAGCATGTGAGGTGCTGGAGAGAGCTCTCTGCCTGGGTGACAGCCTGCTGGTCCTTTCACATCACTTTTACCCAGCTTCCAGACACTAATTACGGGGTGATAAAGCCATGTGCATCACCCTGGATCCAGCTCCTCTCCTTGCTAGTGCTGCTTCACAGCATGTGAGGTGCTGGAGAGAGCTCTCTGCCTGGGTGACAGCCTGCTAGTCCTTTCACATCACTTTTACCCAGCTTCCAGACACTAATTACGGGGTGATGCACGCACCTGCCGCCCGCTTGTGGCAGACCACACTTCCACGCTCACCGGCAGGCACCGACTGGCTATTGGGAGGACCAGGAGGGTGTGTGTATGTGTGGCACGAGCGAGCGAGAGAGAGACCTTACGTGCATTGTTGTTGTTAGCATCTGGTGCTAGCTAGCTGCGCTAATGGATAGAAGGAGCTGTTTAAATGAAAACAGAGGAGCGACATTTTGCCACAACTGCGCCGAGCACTTGACTTTATGCAGGAAGCCAGACAGTGGGACATTGTCCGAGAAGTCAGCACACTCAGCACGGATAGTGCGCAACATGATTGCAGCGTCCAGGCAGCTCCCGTTCAAGCATATGCCTTGAGTTGCACATAGCTCCAACAATCCAACACACACACACACACACACACACACACACACACACACACACACACACACACACACACACACACACACACACACACACACACACACACACACACACACACACACACACACACACACACACACACACACACACACACACACACACACACACACACACACACACACACACACACACACACACACACACACACACACACACACACACACACACACACACACACACACACACCATTTGTATTGTATTATTGTATGAGAGAGGTTCCAGGTTGAATTGAGGCGAGATTGCTTGGCCCTGCCCTGATTGTTTTCACCTGTGCCCATCCCCCTCACCTATATATAACCCTGGTGTTTCTTTGTTCCTTTGTCAGTTTGTTATGTTTCATGTCGTGAGCACCTAGGCCTTTTGACTCCTGATACCTACCTTGAGATTTAGACCTTTTGCCAAGTGAGTTTTTGTGTTGCTGTACAACTTAGTTTTGGCTGTTTAACTACTTTCTATTTTTTGAAAGTACGATTTAGTTTTTGTTATTAAAGAACATTCTATTTTTGGACAACTGTCTCCGAGTCCTGCTTTTGGGTCCTGCGTCCTGTGTCTCAGTTCATAACAATCTGATTGTCTTTGTAGCTCTGTTGAAATAAAAAAAAAACATTACAATTACAAAATAATGATATCTACAGCCCCTAAACACACAAACACACCGCTTTCATAAATAACACACTTGTTCTGCAATAATATGTTTTATGTTTCCTGTCATTTTTGTTAGGAAAGGACATGCCTGAAAGACACGACATTTTCTCCTTCTCTGAGGGTCAAGAAGAATATCCAAGAGGAACATTAAAAGCTGATGTTATGATATTTTAAGACCAGTACAGGACATTCACTAAGAAACTACTTTTATTGTGAAAACACAGTCAGCTGATCGAATGCAGCTATTTCCACATCTACACTCCATCCGATGATTATTTCTATTTGCCTCACTTTATGAGCTTCACATCACTTGTGCCTTGTACCGCAGAGTTTGCAACGTCACAAATAAATGGGGCCAATCTTCAGTCAGATGTGAATGTGTAATCTAACATTTTCAGTAAGAATAATGGACAAAAGGAGTGCAAATACAAATACAATTTATTTAAATGTGAACCAAAAGTTAATCAATGTTTTAAATAAAAAGCACATTATGGACAGAAGGTGTAAACCTATTAAATGTATAAGTGAACACATTTAGTCAAATAAAGTGACAGACTAGGCCTGTGCAGTTGGTATCAGCTTTGCCCAGCATGGGCTGCTCCATCAGGCCTGGTCCTCCTCGCTGAGGAAAGACCCTCAGTCCTCTCCAAACCAACAGACAGGACGTCCATCACACGGAGGTTTCTCCCTGAAGTCTCTGCAGCTCTCTGGACACCACGCTGTCTCAATCCGTCCACACTGAATATGAGAGGGGGAAAATGAAAATAATAAATGCTTTCGACCAGGGGTCGGCAACCTTTTTGATATGAAGTACCATTTTAAAAAAAAAATTGTTATCAGCGTGCCAACGATCGAGAATTATCAACGGGGGGGGGGGGGGGTTGAGGAGCTTGATGCTCGTGAACTATCAGCAGGAGGGCGGGGGGAGCCTCGCTGCGGGGAAGCAGTGTGTGGACCTGTCAGCGCAACGTATGGTGCCGAATTTAACAATAACATTTAAATAATGTGTTTAAACGGTATAATAATAGGGACGATCGTCTGTTCTGTGATTCTTCAGAGCACACATGTTATGATATTAGGGTCATGCAGAGTGAGATGAGATCGCTGTCCCTTTAAGAGAGAGAGAGAGGTGTGGCTTGTGCATGTGAGTGTGTGGATGGTAGAGCGACAGTGAGGGAGCGTGTGTATGTTTCTGGAAGTGAAACGAGGAAGCAGAAAAACAGAGGTCTGTGATGTATTTTGTGAAACAGAAGAACAACTAAATAAATGCAACGGCCTCCCAAGAAGAGCTCGCCTCTCTCCAGTCATTTAAGCTAAAGTGGGTTATTGAACCTGAAGCTTGTTGCTTCTGCCCTCCTCCACTACGGACTGGGAGCCGACAGGGAAGTTCAACACACAGATGGCCAGTCCGCCCCTTTGTAGCATATTATTTCGATGAGAGATGAGCAGATCGCCACTGGGCTTTCAACTAAAGACACAGCCACGCAAAAACTGCGGCATTTGTATAGCTCCTTATGGCTACTGCCAGTGCTTGAATTGGAATGAAAAAGGTGCCAGTACTCTAAAATCAGCAACTTTTTCAAGTCAATTTTATATATACAGCCCACAAACAAGAATTTGGCTACTATAATGCTGGTGGGTTTGTCTCTTTACTACTGTATATTTTAGAAAGGTTCACTGTACTTAACATTTTTTATGATAGGCAGCGGATATGGCTAAAGCTCAGTAAGGTCAATATTAACTGAAAATATAGCAATCAAAGTCTAGATCTTCTGCTGAAGACACATGAAGCAGAGACCTTTCAGGTGAGAGCCCCTCTGGTGGTGTTCAACATTAATGACAAGGAAACAAAGCTCTGGTCAGAAGCATTTTTTATAAAAAGCTTTAACAAAATTAAGTATTTCTGTACATTTTGAATGCAATCTAACTTTCCAACTCAGAAAACGAAAAACAAAAAAGTGCCAAAAGTCTTCTCACATGGCTGAGCTGCTTTGCAATATACTTCACCACTGAAGAATACAAATATGTATAAAGTAAACTATGATGCAATCTAACTTTCCAACTCAGAAAAATGATAAAGAGCATGAACAAAGAACATGTAAAAACAAAAGCAAAATTTGCACAATCTAAAATGAGAAACTGTAACTGCAAGTAACAAAGTCTGAGCCATTGTAAAGAGTTACATTGAACACCAAGCTGATCAGATAACTCCCTGGTTGGTCTGAAGTCCTTCTATCTCCAGGATCTGTACAAATCGGCACATTATGCCAAAAGTCTTCTCACTGGGTGAGCTGCTTTGCAATATACTTCACATTGTTAGAAAAGGCTCCAGAAGGCCTTGGGGACATCAGTATCAGGGGCTGGAGCTGGACAGGCTCTTTCATCAGCACTTCTCCTTCCCTTTGCCAGCCAGGACCTCACATACTGTTCCGGATTGAACTGTCCTAGTGATGGTCCATTACATTTAATGAAAACCAGGCTGGACAGTCGGCTGACAGAGAGAGCATTCCTTTTTGCAGTAAGGATATCGTTCATGCAGCTGAATGCCCGCTCACACTCACTAGTGGAGACAGCGATGGTTCGGACTGCTTTCAGTAGAGGCTCCATGGCAGCAGGTGTACGGGATGCCCTGGTTTCCTTGTATTCGCGAAAGCCCTGAACAGTCTCTCTTCTGTCCACTTTCAGCACTTCGCACAAACGTAGCACCTCTACGTCCCCATACTGTACGTCTAACTCCTCTTCAGCCCAACTTCCAGGATGGATAACTTTCATGTCCTGGATTAGCTGATTGTCCCGGGCCTCCCGGCCATGTAATGGGATTTCTCTTGTGCTGACATGAGAGGAGGTTGTGGAAGTCATTCTGTGTCTCAGATTCTCTACCATACTGCGGAAAAACTGACCTGCATGAACAAGCCTGCCATTCTCACGCAGGGCAACACCCTTGAAGGACTTCTCAGCTAGAGCTGTATGAACTGTAGTCATGTGTGGGCCAGGCATGGTGACCATGGATTCAAAAACTCGTATTTCTCGAGTTAAGAGCCTATCTGCTGTAGGCAGTGTCATCTCTCTTTTTTGGAGTTGCCGAGAGAGGTCGCTGAGCTCTGTGAGCGCATCGTACATCAGTCCCAGATTGCTGACAAACGTTGCAGATGTGAGCACATCATCCAGGCCCTTGTACTTTGCTCTGTCTCTGGAATCCCTGCTCGTGTCGTTTGCAGCATTTGTGAAGTGATCATGAAGCACTCGGTAGTTTTCCCAGACTGCTCTGACGCTCCTTTCACTTGAAGCCACCCAGCGGATGGACAAAACACGCCCTATCACCAGGAGACGCTGTCCGACTGCTTGCGCACACTGCGCTAACTGCCTCTGATTTTTGGGGGAGGCATGGAACAAGGAATAGAGTTTGTCAAAAAAGATCTGGAAATGATTGAGCCCTGAGACCTCCTTGACCACATCCCCAACTGCCAGCTCTAGACGATGATTGGAGCAGTGCCACACAAACAGGCTTGGGAATTTACTACACAACTGGGTAGCAACGCCTGTTCTCTTCCCTAGCATGACTGAAGCCCCATCACATGCAAAAGAAACGAAACACTGACCTAAAAAGTCCTCGTTAAAATCTCTTCCAAGACACTCCATTAACGCCTTTGTGATGTCATCAGCCGTTGTTCCATCCAACTCGATCAGCTCCCAAAAAAACGTTTCGGGCTCAGCATCAGCTAATGCTGAGCATAGACACACAACAAGCACCGTTTTACCACTAATAGTGGTAGATTCATCGACCAAAACACAGAGTTTTCTTTGGTTTTCTGTAATGTCTTTTGCCATTTTTTTCTTCAGCTCATGAGCTATGTGGTCGATGATTTCGCCACAGGTTTTATTGGAGTGCAAAACCCTGCCCACGTTCAGCCCATTCAGTTTCTGTACATTCAAATCAATTGGCATGTCTGTGAATGGCCGGCTATGTTTGCCAATTTTATATGCCGTTCGAAAAACTCTGATAGTGGTGTCTAATTCAGATGTATGCATAGACTGCACTTGATGTTGAATAGTTTCACATGAAGCAGATGTAAGGATGTCAGCAGCTTTTACATGGGCTTGTGATTCTTTATGTTCTTTGATTTTTTTTCTCAGGCTAGCTTGTTGTTTGCCCTTGTCAACACCGAAATGAGACACTGCACACTCACCCCATTCAGTTGACAGTTTCAGTCCTTGTCCAGTGTGTATTCCCAAATATTTGACATCTCTGCATATCCGACATCCTAGCTTCTTATCTTTAAGAAGGAGCCATGCATTGGTCTTGCAAAAATATTGCACCTGGTCCGTTGTCCAGCAGTCAGGTGCATCGCTTTGCCCGGTGTTGGTGGTGGCAGTTGCGCAAGCAGCAGCTAACGTTAGAGGCTCTGGAGGAGGCGGCGGAGCTAGTGCTAATGCTAATGCACTAGAACTTGGAGCAGGAGGATCAACCAAAGAAAGCTCCCCATCATACACAATTTCCAACACAGGCACAGCATTCTCTGTATTTGAAGTTTCTTCCGGCGACAACCGCTGTCTTTTTGCACTTTTATTAATCCATGCTAACATTTTAGAAATGCTAATTTGTGACGTGACTTGCTTTCCTTCTCTCGGGGGCGTGCCTGCTCTATTCTATCAGTCTACATAGCCACCCACTGGGTGGGAGTTGCACTGCATAAACACAACACACGTGCATCTAGGTATGTAAATTGTAAAGCATTAAAACATGGTTTTACTAACAGTTTTCAGTATGTTGTTACTTCGGCATTATTATTATTATTATTTTGAAACGTGTATTACTATTAAATCACGGTCAAATAGGTTAATTTTGACATAGTCGTTTCCACCACAGTATTTACATGGATAATATAAGCCCCGCCCCCTCTCCAGCACGTTCTGTTTGAATGACAGGAGTAAACAGCTGACAGCCGCTGTGAAACTCCAGCGGTTAGAGCGATGAGAATGTCCGTTCGGCACCTCATGACGCATCTACTGAGTACCGGGCGGCTGTATATATATATATATGGATGTATAATAAGAACGGCGGGAGAGTGTTGAGTACTGGCACGGTGCATGAGTACCGGAGTACCGCCAGCATGCCGGTACTGAGCAAGAAGTGCCGGTACTCCATGGGTCAGAACCAGAAGTGCCGGTGTTACCGTTTAACTGGTTACACTTGGGAACTCGTTACGTTACGTTAACGGTAGGAATGGGGCGTGTACTTTGAGGAGCCATTGTCGAATAACCAGGAAATACACATTTCGATCGCTTCTTTTGTTGTTTACATTTATCTTTTGGTATATTTGGCTCCATAGGAACACTTTGATGCACATTCAGTACCAGTGTGTGAGGTTGTGGTTGCGATGGCGATATCCGGACGCGTACAGCGAGGACTACAAAATGACAATGAGGTGACTGGGGATGTCTGTTCAAAACATTGCAAACGTGAATAAATCATTTCAAATATGTATTTGTCTCCGACTTTCATTTGTACATCGTTGTTAATGTGATGTTTAGTAGCTTTGATAGCTGTCCATACCTCCAGACAGCCTAAAAGTAAGACACAAGTTGTTTACTCACAGCCCGAATGCAGCATCGAGATCCGTGGCCAGCTGTGATCCTCTCCGATTAACTTGTGACAGGACTTCTTTAGCTATTCTCCAGCGAGCAAGCTTTTTATTAAATACCTCCATCCCTCTCATCACAACAAGACTCTACACTGTGCAGAAAAAAACAACATACAGTAAATGAAAATAACCTTGACATCAAGCATGCTCATTTCTGACGTGGAGCTAATCTGAAGTAAACATTGAATACTGCTTTCTATTCCTCCATCTTGTGACTGTGTAACACCCTCTCTTGGATATCAGCATGTGAAGGACACTGTTCAGGAACTAGTTGATGCTCTGTATGTGATGACTACTTCCATTCTGGAGAGGATCACAGACACATGGATCCTGAGGTTGAAGCTCAAACTGGTGAAAAGTGATATTTTTCCAACAATTTCCAATAAATGTTATTCTGAAACATAACTATCACTGTTGTCTTTCCTTCTATAACACTGATGTAGGCCAAGAAAAACGTTGCATTGCATAATATCTAAACTTACATTTGGCACTTTAAATGTAGCCAAAAATATGTGAAGCTTGGGTTTAGCCCACCAAAAAGTGCATAATTGCAACTTAGGCAGTTAAGCATTTTATATCAGTGGGTCCTAATGGTGCACCATGGGGAAGGCAGACATAATTGCTTAAACATATAGGCTTAACCCTTTAATTGGCAGACCAAGAAAAAAATCTCTGGAAATAGTATTTGTTTGCATTTTTTTATCAAATGGGACACAAACTACTTTTTTTTTTACTGTCTACACAGTTTTGTTTTTATGAGCCTCAACCAACTGGTCGTGCTGGCATTTTATGGTACAAGTGCATTTTCAACAATCATCATCTACAGTATTTGTATGCATCAAACTCAAATAAATGTTTTTCTTTTATGGAAAATGAGCAATATACCAGATATATTCATACAAGATAATAAAGGATAATTGTCAACAATTTTCTTTTTTTGAAGCCATCAGCATAAATATCGTGGATCATAAAATCCATCAGTTGTTTAACAACTCCTGAATCCATCCCCTCTTGGTTAGCCCTAACATAACATATTCTCACACACACACACACACACACACACACACAGCCGATCTTTCTCTATGTCTATCTCTAAAGTATCTCTATCTATGTCTATCTCTCTGTCGCTATCTCTCTCTCTCTATAATCACAAACCAAGAAAGTTGTGACACTTCCGCCGGTTTATATAGCCTAGACAATGTAGGATAGAAATAAATATAAATATATATAGCATGTATATATATATGTATATATATATATATATATATATATATATATATAAAATAACAATTTCATTATATGGATTCAACTTGTGCCCCCCCCGCTGGACTTGTCTGTGGTTTAGCCGTTACTGTGACATCAGTATCAGCCATGGAAGATAGTTTGTTTGTTTCATTCTAAGCTATCCAGCAAGGTTATTTTCATTGATGTTGTTTTTTTCTGCACAGTGTAGAGTCTTGTTGTGATGAGAGGGATGGAGATATTTAATAAAAACCTTGCTCGCTGGAGAATAGCTAAAGAAGTCCTGTCACAAGTTAATCGGAGAGGATCACAGCTGGCCACGGATCTCGATGCTGCATTCGGGCTGTGAGTAAACAACTTGTGTCTTACACAAGGCTGTCTGGAGGTATGGACAGCTATCAAAGCTACTAAACATCACATTAACAACGATGTACAAATGAAAGTCGGAGACAAAAACATATTTGAAATGATTTATTCACGTTTGCAATGTTTTGAACAGACATCCCCAGTCACCTCATTGTCATTTTGTAGTCCTCGCTGTACGCGTCCGGATATCGGCATCGCAACCACCTCACACACTGGTACTGAATGTTTATCAAAGTGTTCCTATGGAGTCAAATATACCAAAAGATAAATGTAAACAACAAAAGAAGCGATCGAAATGTGTATTTCCTGGTTATTCGACAATGGCTCCTCAAAGTACACGCCCCATTCCTACCTTTAACGTAACGTAACGAGTTCCCCGGTGTAACCAGTTAAACGGTAACACCGGTACGCAGTTCCGGTGAGTACCGGCCCAATAGACCTATCGCTAAACCACGCCCCAAATAGAATTTGTCCAATCATATCACAGCAAAAATCCCTCCTGGCAGAAAACTCGGACATCACCAGAAAAGCCGTTTGTGGGGCGCATCAAACCAAAACCAGATGTCTGTGATCGAAACCACTGTGAAGAGTTCAGTTTCTATGTTTATTATCTAGCTAATATCTGATGGTGAAACGCTGTGCGTGGGGTACCTGTAATTCGGACACCAGGTACCCTAAAAGACTGGATGGAGGAGTATATTTCGTACCTTTTCCGAAGCCCAAAAGAAAACTCAACAAATGCAAGCGGTGGATTATGCTGTGTCGTCGACCACATAGCACATACACAACTGAATGTGAAGACAATTACCAAGGACACTTATTATTGCTCAAAGGTAAGGTCAATTCATAAAGACATAATATTTGACGGCATGTATTAGAAACGTAGACCAAACTATTAGTTTGCTAACGATTGACTTTGACTGCCAACTAGCTAGCGTATATCCAGCCCAGCTAACTAACGTTAGCTGCCAACTTGTTAGCCAGCTAACTAGCTACAGTGTTATCAACATCAACGTTTGCTGTCTGACTTTTCGTCCTCGCTAGTTAGCTGGTGTTTTTAGCTAACTGTCTTTTCACCTCAAAGCACTTCAGAGATGGGAAGCCAACTCTGGAATATCCAGATCCCATCCGGGCTCTCGTGTGTGCTGCTCCAAAAAGACACAGACCCTCAACCAAAAAAAGGTAACGTAACAGTCAGCCAGGTGCATAACAGTGAAAATGATGACCAACAAGGACAGTTATAGTTATAGATTTAATGTAGTGACCACCACTGCTAACATTGACTTGAACTCCCCCCGGGGCCATTGTCAACAGTCATTCACGGTCGGCTTTGTTTGTCCGAGTTTTCAAAGGGGGCGTGGCTTAGCGATAGGTCTATTCCAGCACTGGCTACTGCAATTAGTGAAGTGCTTTCCTCCGTGGTGAAACGATCAGCACTGCACCACGGACGAAAGCGGCAGAAAGTCGCCTGGAGTTAAAGAGAGCGGGGCTGCGTTGCGTGACTGCGGTCAAGCCAGCCTCCACTGGGGAAAACCTAGTCAAGCCAGCCCGCACGTGATATTGCGGTGCGCGAATATCCTATGCATTACGGTAGAGTCCTGGAAACACTGCCTTCAAAATAAAAGCACTTACTCGGTCAATAACATATACACCAAAATAACATACCAAACATATTACATTAAGAAATATGTACTATATAATGTGATCAATAATTATTTAAAACAAACTACGTATAACTACCACATTATAAATGAGTGAATGTAAAACTTAAGGAGTTTCAAAATAAAAGACCTTTGAAATATCTATTGTATGAGCTATCATCCCTCTGTTTTTAGATGAGAATAAAACAAAAACTGTCCAGTATCAAAGACTCATCTCACTCCAGGGTGATAGCAGGACATCCCATCTAGTCAATTAGAAAAAATCAGGACATTCTGATGTACAGTTTCAAAATAAAATACCTTTGAACTCTCATATATGAGCTATCATCCCTCTGTGTTTAGATGAGAATAAAACAAAAACTGTCCAGTATCAAAGACTCATCTCACTCCAGTCACTCAGAAAAAATCAGGACATTCTGATGTAGAGTTTCAAAATAAAATACCTTTGAAGTCTCATATATGAGCTATCATTCCTCTGTGTTTAGATGAGAATAAAACAAAAACTGTCCAGTATCAAAGACTCATATCACTTCAGGGTGATAGCAGGACATCCCATCTAGTCACTTAGAAAAAATCAGGACATTCTGATCTACAGTTTCAAAATAAAAGACATTTTAAGTCTCATATATGAGCTATCATCCCTCTGTGTTTAGATGAGAATAAAACAAAAACTGTCCAGTATCAAAGACTCATCTGACTCCAGGGTGATATCAGGACATCCCATCTAGTCACTTAGTAAAAATCAGGACATTCTGATGTAGAGTTTCAAAATAAAATACCTTTGAACTCTCATATATGAGCTATCATCCCTCTGTGTTTAGATGAGAATAAAACAAAGACTGTCCAGTATCAAAGACTCATCTCACTCCAGGGTGATAGCAGGACACCCCATCTAGTCACTCAGACTTAATTTAATTTAATATGTTTAGTATGTTATTTTGGTGTATATGTTATTGACCAAGTAAGTGCTTTTATTTTGAAAGCAGTGTTTCCAGGACTCTACCGTAATGCATAGGATATTCGCGCACCGCAATATCACGTGTGGGCTGGCTTGACTAGGTTTTCCCAGTGGAGGCTGGCTTGACCGTAGTGTTGCGTGCATGGCTTACTTCTGCATGTAACGGGGAGACGCGCTCTGGCGGCGGTCTCGTTAAATATTTTGCACACTTATTCCTAGTGTGCCACTGGTTATGGTGCCGACCCCTGCTTTGGACAATAAGAAATATAAAGTTGACTGTTGAGTTTCTCAGTTATTTTAGATTGTCAATACTATTACTGTATAATTAATATCTCAGGTTAAGAGGCACATTCAAATAAAGATTGGTCTTTAAATACATTTTGTCTTTTGAATTGTTTGTCTAAAGTCAAGGATCTAGAACTGGTACTTAGTTTTAATGATACAGTCTGGTTATTATGCTGTTTGGAGGAGGCCTCACAGGTAAGAGCACTAAGCCAGACCCGGGGCCAGAACAAATCTAAAGGGAGGGCATATGATTTTCATGGGAGGGCACACAAAACCGTCACGTGCTGCGGGCCTGCAGCAAGGCCAACGGCATTGCGTAAAGACGCACACTATCGCAAATATACACAAATAAAGGGCAACATAGAAACCACTTTTGAAACATTGTGTGCGTGCGTGGCAGCACAGACACTGGTAAATCACAAGCAAGGCAAACTGGTTAAGGATGGCAGCTTCCTCATCGTTACACTCCGAAAGAAATAGTAGAGACGGAGACGATGAACTGTTTAGCCCGCCTTGGGCATAGTTTATTTTCCTATGCACTGCACTCGGACATGCTGTGGAGTGAATCATGGTCACCTCTGAGAGGGAGTTGGTTGTCAGCTAAACAAGCTATAATATCAACGACAGCTGACCAAGAGGCAAACTCTGGGGAAGAGCCGGGACGCTAATACGAAAGTGTCTCAAACTGCAGTTCATCTAGTGGCCAGTAGGAGCAGTCTGCAGAAGGGAGCAATTTCCATAGACCCCCATGTTAAAATGCCCAACTTTACAGCAGAAATAAACATGTTTACATCGTGGTTCAAAAAACCATATTCTCTGTATAGTTAGATCCCCCCTTCATGAATATGGATTGGGGGGGTGAATTTGTTCTCAACTCATCTGTTTAATTAATATTAAGCCTTAAAGCTTTTGCATGAATTAGGGCGTGGTCACTTTGATGGACATGTACATGCCTCACTGTCAGCTAACAGCAACTTGTCCACTCTGCTAGGCTACAACCATAGAGGCTACAACGTTAGTTAGTTGTAGTTACTGTACTTGACCCTTTAGCCGTGTTCGTGGTGATTGTGCCTTTTAGGGAATACTGTTACAAATACCAGACAATTAAAATGTTGTGCTGTGCGCTTGAATGTACTAACAGAATTTCCAAGAAGTCTAAAATGATAATATTATACATGTTAACCCCGTTTGCAGGTGTTTGTGTGCTTGGTAGCTTAGCTTGCTACTTATTAGCCAGCTAAGGACGTAACCCTTTATACATACATATACATTTTAGTTTATGATTCAGCCTTGGGTAAGACTTTTATAGTCTATGGCTATGACGCCCATAAGCTAAACGGGAGCAAATGTTAATAGGGGACCCAGTGGCGGCTGGTGGAAAATATTTTTGGTGGGGCTGTTCATATAGTGAGTAAAACATTTTTTTTTGGGAGAAATGACCCCTTAAATTAGGACTTCTGGTGATGTAATGGCGCGTTTCTCCATGGGGCTAGCTCCAGCCGGCGTCCCGGAGCTAGCCCACTGCGGCTCCGTTAGGTCCGGGCGGTGGAGTCCGTCTTTTCTTAAAGTGTGAATGACAAGCATTAAGAATAACAAAATATAGCTAATTCTCTTGCAGATTGTCTCATTTGATTATGAATGTAACTTTTATATGGGGGAACTACACTGTTAGCAGTAACTTGGTATGCATGTATTTCATGTTAGCTTAGCTTCTTAGCCTGAGCTAGCTCTGTTTACTTCCAGTTTGGAGGCAGCAGGTCCCGCCTCGGCTCCGCCTCTTTGCCCTTATTTGGAGCAGGCGGGATTAGACTCGGACGTCACAGTCGAGCTGTTACGGCCCGTCCACACAGCGGCGTGCGTTGAAGCTTCCAACGCTTCTGCCCATTCACTTTGAATGGGGTGACGTCACTTTTAGCCAAACTGCATTTTGGGAAGCGACGTGGAGCGTTGCTGGCGTTGCTCGCTTCAAAAGTTGAGCAATGTTCAACTTTTGGCACCTCGGCAGAAGCGTCAGCCAATGAAATCCCGTTTATGCAAATCTGCCAGTACAAGCGCTAGCCAATCAAACCGTGTGTATGCTGGGAGAGACTACGCAGGTCATTTCCTCATATTCCAAAAAATGGAGGGAAAATTCATTATAACGGTAGTGAATCACCCGGTGCTGTATGATCAGTCTCTGTTCATCTACCGGGATACAAACCGGAGGAACCAGGCATGGAGGGAGGTGGCAGAGACAGTGGGTGAAACTGGTAGGTTTTCGCCTGTTTGGAGATTTTATATCCAGTTTACTTCGTTTTAACATTGCTATTGCTTTGTATGTCGGGGGCGGGAGATTCATGTGATTGGTTGTTGGTCGCGTTGCTCGCAAAAAATCCTCAAGCTTCAGACACGCCCACCGCCAAGCGTCAACGCACGCTGCTGTGTGGACGCTCCGTTAGTGGCCGACTCCGCCTACTAAGGGCTTCTCGGCAACTCTGCAGAATCCTATGGGTGATGTCACGGACACTACGTCCATTTATATATACAGTCTATGCAGCTGACACGTAATAATGGCTCCGTGCCAGCTGATCTGCACCAAAGTACTAATTTCCTTATTTGTTTCCTCGCCTATCTGTCTCTCTCTCTCCACAAACGCTCACATGAAATGTGTTGTTTTGATGCGGCATGCCTTAGCAGTCCTTTATCAGTCTGTAATGCGTGTTTCCAGTCGCAAAAACCTTTGACAGTAAAAGCCACATCAGAAGAAGACGTATTTACTTTAAACTGTCTACAGGGGAAACAAAAGGCTGCGTCTGCTTTTAACGAATATTCAAGCCATGGTCTGTTGTACCATGCGGCAAAAGTGCGCTTCTTTCCTGAAAACAATCTCCCTGATAACGATCCAGTTTCACCTGGTTGGGTTTATTAACCCCAAGATCATCTGGGGCTGTTGGTCTTTGAGCGGTTGCTGGCCCAATAGAACCTGTTGATGTGCTGCGAGGTAGCGTCTGTAGTGGAGGCACCGGCACGGAGGAGAAGGAGGAGGATGCTGGCGGGTGTGGTACAGGGTGTGGCAACGCAGGTGGTGATGGTAGGGGCACAAGGAGCTGTGCCTCGGAGGACAGAGTTGGTGGCGGCCGCCTTGATGAGTCAAGGCTTGGGCTCGCTAACTCAGCCCCGGGGTTTGCCGAGGTCAAGCTTGTGACATTAAGACGTGCTGCTGCAACGGCAGGTGCAGGGTCGCCAGCAGCTGCATCGGTTCTTTTAGTTCTTTCATCGCTATTTCGTTTTAACAAATCCTTAGACCTTTTAAGCCAATTTCTGATGTCCATTTTGTAATTCAAACAGAAATGGGAGTCTACAGAATGCACAATAAACAAATCCAGAATAGGCGGCAGAGTGTGACGCTGTGATTGGTCTAAATGTGGACGAATCACAAATCACAACAGACACATGCATTTATTTGACGTAGCCTGCGATTTTTTTTGTTACTATCTGACATCACATACATCGTAGCATAAAAGTTCACAGTTTATTTATAATTAGAAAAATAATATATATATATTTTTTAATTTTTATAAATAATAAAAAACGTGTTTATTGGGGGAGGGCAGGAATGTCAAATGGGAGGGCCTGGCCCTCCCTGGCCCTCCCACGGCGCCGGGCATGTAACTAGCTACCATCACATGTACCTTAGCTTGACTTAAATGTATTAAACGTATAGTTAAGTGATATCAAAATATAAATAACTAATGTCATGCAAACATATTAATATTTGCTTGATTCCAGTGTTGAATTTAGCACAATTGCATACAAACGTTAAGGGGTTTTAAGATTCTGAAGTATTATGCTAAAAACTCAATAACTTAGATTATTATTTATAGTTTTGCTGAATAGTTTCATGTCCGCTTACCTTAGAAACGTAAAATGGGGAGCATGTTAGCTTAGCTTGGTAGCTTCAGCTAGCTCTGGAACTTCCAGCTCGGTGGCAGCAGGTCCCGCCTCTGCTTACTTTTTATGCTGCTTTTCCTATTCTTATTCTGTGAAAACTTCGAGCAGCAGCTCCTGGACATTAACTTATCACTGGGACAGTTCATCTTCGTAAATAGACGGAGGGTTTCAGCCATATTTCAACATTTTTACGACAACCTCAGTCTTACAGTAGCGTGGCCTAGCAACAGCTAAAGCCTGGTAGGCTACTGCATGCTATTTAGCTTAAAGAGCCTGTGACACGAGTTTCCCCCATCATCCAAACCCATCAATTTGAGTAAATATTGTCCCCTTGAAAACCGTTACTGAACTGATTTTGGATATTTGTACTTTGATAACCATTAATCTGCCCTTTAATGTTGACCATTTTCTGGATCTTCTCGGGGATTCTTCAAGTCCCGACTAATTATGTGTGACGTCATTGCGGGCACAGCGCTCCAGCTGCACCGTTCAGGATCCCAGCATCTGCATGTAAACGCACGATGGCGCACACAGCAGCAAGCTTAATTTTGAACGTGTCTGAGAGCTCATATGAGGCTGAAGGATCGGTTTATGTTGTATCTGTTAGAAGTTTAGGAATTAGGTGCGTCAATATGGGTGATCATACGGTCATGTAGCCAGTGGTGGAATGGAACTAAAAATCATCCCGGGACTCTCGACCGGCCCACTTCGGTACCGCTAGTAAATTGTCAACGGGGGGAGTGGGGGATGTCAGGGGCGGCGGGTGCTGTAGATAGTAAATGTAAATATGTGTGTCACTGCATTCTGGTAAAATACAAATATAATGTATAATGTATGTGTCTTTGACATTAGCGCTGCTAGCCACCTGTGCCCTGTACTACGAAGCCAGTTCAACAGACCCTGGATATGTTTGAGTAACAAACAAACTAACAACAACAAACTAACAAACGAGATCTCGCTGAGCGGTCCTACGACGCTGGTTATCAACTCGGTAAATCAAGCCAGGGTTTCTCTCTCCAGCTGAGAGCGCGTTCACGTGAAAGGAGCGGGGTTAGCTACATTTGACCAATCACAAACAGGGACAAGTGTACTGACAGCGCAGCGTCATACTTCATTAATGAAAAGTAAACTAATATTAGACAAATATGAGCTTTAAACATCCATGACTTAAACATATAATCCAGGATACAAGCCACAGAGTTGCACCTAGGTGAATACAGAACAACTGGTTAAAAAATAGCTAGGCCTACCGAGTGTTTGAAAGCGTATAGTTTTATGATATCACTGCCCCATCTAAGACACGAGTGGATCTGACTTTAATTACATTTGACTCTAGTGTTTCGTCAACATAATGTGTTGCTTAAAATAATACTTCTGCATACAGTATGTGACACTGTAAGTGTTGCACGGCCAGATACGGCTGGAAAAGCTGACTCAGATAAGGAAATATATGATATATTATGATATTATATGATCGATGGTCATGAAGGATGGGTCATGACCGAAAGAACGAGATCGCGGATACAAGCGGCCGAGATGGGTTTTCTCCGCAGGGTGGCTGGTGTCTCCCTTAGGGATAAGGTGAGAAGTTCGGTCATCAGGGAGGGACTTGGAGTTGAGCCGCTCCTCCTTCCATAGCCGCGGGAGGTCATTTTGCTCAGGGGGTGCTGCCAAAAGTGAGGAGGGAGCCGCTTAAAAAAAAAAAAAAAAAGGCGGTGCCGGGCCGGGCCCAGCTGTCAGCGATACGAGCCGCATACATTGTTTGTTAAAGGCGAGACACGGCAGGCAAAAACATCGTTTTTCATGCACTGGTCAATTTTGAGATGTTGTACTATTTTGATTCCATAACATGTTTTCTTTAAGGCTTTTGGAAGTAAAACGTACAAAATACACATTTAAGTGTTCATTTTACTATAGTTGGTCTATTTGCGTCTGTATATTTCTCCTAAATTCACCAAAAGTTAGCATTCTAACGTAACATAAAGTACCGCGACCGCTGTTTGCACCATGTCATCGTTGGAAAGCTGAGTCTCTCCTGCACAATCTCGTCGGATCCAAATATGGTCATTTCCTTTGTATCAGCAACCAATCGTGAAAGTACAAAGGGGTCTTAAACCAAGAAACGAAATCACATTGGCTCGTGTCAACTTCTGACAACGTGATTCGTTCAGATGCGTCACGTGATGTGCTAAAACACTTCCTGGTTAGCTTTCCGCTAGAAATTTAAATCTCAAAATGGCAAAGGAACGGCGAAAAAAACGTTCACAGAGAAGACAACAACAATTGTCACTTGCACGAAGCAAGGTTATACAAAACACAAATGACCCCGAACATGAAATACCTTCACGGAGTGCGTCGATGCGCAAGCTGTCATCCAAAGAACAGAGGGTTTAGCTAGCGCCTCACTGCAATCTTTAAAGGTCCTTTTCTCAAAATGAGTTTTTTCTCCTACTCTTGAGTTCGAAATTTCAACTTCAGTTGCACGTACATACACCAAACCTTCCAGTTATATTCCTATCAATATTATGAAGGCTTTTACAGAAGGGTTTGTTCATAGATCATTCATAGCCTGAATTATATAAGATGTTATACCTAGAAACATGGCGAAAATTGATATTTTAGGGCTGTTGACAGTATTTTCTGATTTATGGAGTGATAAAAAGAGATATCCAAAATCCCTTCTGTAAAAGCCTTAGATGCTAATATGACTACAAAATGAAACGAGCATTTTGAACCTGGCTTTATCCAAAGTTCAGATTTCGGTTCCTGAAATGTGTTAAAATATGCGCAAATGTAATGAGATAATGGCTCATTTGCATATTCAGAAAACTTGTAATATAAGAAACAATTTCCTTATTGTAGGTAATTAACTGGAGAAATTACCCTATTCACCTGGGGTGTCTCGCCTTAACTTTAATAAACCATTATAGACCATAGCAACAGCTGCACATGCCCACATGCTAACTATGGGTCTTACAAACCTACATAACATTACAAATAGTCAGAAAATATTATTTACAATATTAATAAAACTATGAATTCAATTTTAACTGATTGACAAGGCAAAACACTGCACAGTGGCAGCAGCATTAAAGGAAACATCATCTTACCTTGTGTTGGGGCTTCACAAAACTCAAAATGTAGCCTGGGGTGGCACTAATGAAGACCCTCATTAGAGCAGATACATCCACATTGTCCAAAATGTTACTATGGACATGCATTAAAGTCAGATGTGTCAGTCTCTTCTGTGTCATATTACTCTAGTTGTAGAGGTGGTGGGCTGAGGAGTAGCTGGTGGTCCACTCTTTTTATTGGGTTGTTTGTTGGAGAAAAAAATCCAAAATCCTTTTTTGCGCCATTCTATAAAGTTGTCACTCTGCAGTGTGTGTGTCGCGTCAATTACGTCACTCTCCCACGACCTATGACCTAGATGACTCGGATTTTATTTATTTGGAAAATAAATTCAAGCCACCTGATATATACAAATATATACTATGACTATTATATGCTACTGTATACAGCTAATTTTATTTTAAGTAAAATCATAACTATTTTATGTAGTTTAATCATTTTTATTTAGGTGGTCACTCAGTTTTTCAAATGTACACCACTCGCCAACAGGGGGTGCTGCAGCACCCCCAGCACCCCTACTTCCCGCGGCTATGCCTCCTTCGCGTCGAAAGGAGCCAGTTGAGGTGGTTCGGGCACCTAGTTAGGATGCCACCTGGGCGCCTCCCTAGGGAGGTGTTCCAGGCACGTCCAGCTGGGAAGAGACCAAGGGGTAGACCCAGGACCAGGTGGAGGGATTATATCTCTTCGCTGGCCTGGGAGCGCCTTGGGATCCCCCAGTCAGAGCTGGTTGATGTCGCCAGGGAAAAGAAAGTTTGGGGCTCTCTGCTGGAACTGCTACCCCCGCGACCCGACCACGGATAAGCGGAAGAAGATGGATGGATGGATGGATGATCGATGATCTGATTGATGATGTAATATGAATGATAAGTGCGACACGTCGGCGTCTCTGCATACGGCAGTTTAAACTGTATTTCCTTTATCCTGTAATATGACTTGAGAGATTTAAACTCCGCACACTGAGTTGATCTCTTTTCTATAGACGCCGGAGGCGAGCAGCGTCAGGTAAAAAAAGTGATTTAGCCTTCCCAAACCTGAGCCTCACGCGCCGCCTATGGGGGATGTGACTTATCCGACCGGCCCACTTCGGTACCGGCCCATCGGGATTCGTCCCGATGGCCAGTCCGCCACTGCACCCAGCCCACGTAAACTGTCAACGGGGGGAGCCTCGCTGCGGGGAAACGGTGGACCTAGTGTCCCGATCGGAGTGGGAATAATAATAATAATAATCCGTGCATTTTATCCATTAATTTCCCCAACATTGTGGTAAAAAAAACACACGTTTAATCCATGTTGGTGTACTACAACTACAAAAAGCATCGGTTTGTTTTTTCATCAGGAAATGCAGACCGGCTCAAACAAACGATTTTTAAATCATCATCCTCACGATCATTTAATGTATCATATGTTCGCCGAATTGACATGAAAGCACTAATAAATGTAGTTTCATCCACTTGAGTTTACAACTAAAAAAATAATCGATTTGTTTTTATATCACATCCTACGGGAGGAAATTCAGCAGCTCCAATTTTTAATCCTAATGTAATCATCATCTTCACCACGATCATTTATGTTTATGTTCGCCGAATTGACATGAAAGCACTGACAAATATGAATATACTGTAGTCAACTTCATTAAAACGTTATTAACGTGCCTAAACTCAGTAATTCACCATTTCTACGCATGACAACACACTTTGTCCGTGTTTGGCTCTCTCGCCGCACAGTGAAGCGTTCCCGCATTGACGTCACTTCCGGCTTCCCCCAAAACTTCAAAATGAGTCGAAGGAATTTCCCCGCGATGTTCGAAATTATTGATATTTATCCGAACGTTATCGCAACTTATTTTTTAAACTAACGGTTCGAGATGACTAGTAGCCCAATATTTCATTGCACAATAGTTGTTGGGAGGCTGTCACAGGCTCTTTAATGTACTTCATATACTCAGTAAACCTCCTTTTACTTTCCCTTAATGTTACTGTATCTAATATAATTGTTTTCTTTTAAATATATTTAAGTACAATTCTAAGTTAATGACAAATACCATGCAATTCACAATGCAATGCAATGGTAACAATCAGTTCTAAAAACCTCTCATAAAAACCACAATGTGACGTAACTGTATCCTACAAAAACTATGCTAAAAACAACAATTCATAGTTTCTTATTTATTTCAATATATCTACTACTTCAAATCACACATTGATCTATTAATTTTCAATGTATTCACTCCAACTTCAGATCACTCGATCTTTCACTCCTTATTTTAAACTCACTCAGCAGCCTTCTTTCTATGGGCTCAGAACAGTCTCATAATACACACATGCACACAGAAGGATTCACACTTGTATTTCCGGATCCACACTTGTGTTTTTCAATGCACACTCAAATGTGTTCCGTTTCATATACATGTAAATAAAATCCAAATACAGAAAAAAGTTTTACATATGTATTTTTGATCCTCACATATTTGTTTTCCGTTTAAAATCGATGCACCTGCAAACACAAACCGCTTTCTGTGCATGGATCGCTGTGCATTCGTGTGTGGGATTTTTTGAGACTCCCCTGACGGTCAGCCGATTCGTGTGACCAACAACGACCTGAGGCATCCAGAACCAAACCAGCATGCTGACAAAGAGGCAAACTCTCATCGGTCCCTCAGACAGGACATGAAGTTCCAAACTGAGCCACGATATTTGGCACAAGAGCAGAGTGTGGGACATGAGAGCGGAATACGCCCTCCATGAAACAGCGTAGAGACTGAAAAGGAGGAAATGAAATGCAAAGCAGTTGGGCCACTGAAAAGAGTTACAGCGGAAGGATTCAAGAGCGGATGGACTGAGGTGAAGGCAGGACAGAGGAGAGGACAGAACCGGAGGAGTTGGCGTGGTCCGACAGAACGTGAGGGGGTCGTGGCTTGACAACCAGAGGGGGAGAGAAGGAAGGAAGATTTCAATCTAAAGTATTGATTTCACCATTGTAGCATAGTTATTACCACAGGAGAACTATTGAGGTGTAAATAACATTTGTTTGTCATCCAAGATGTAGAGTTTAAAAAAAAAGAAAAAAGAAACTGGGCAAAGAGAGATTGCACATTTTAATTTTGAAAAAGCAATATAATTGGGAGTAATACATGCAGGGCCTTGGATCACTCATTGTGATGGTGCATATTTTTGAGAACCAATATCGTTCAGGGAGAAGGGGTCGCTCAACCCGCCCTGCAGATGTTCTAAATCTTACTTGCAACTTCACAGGGAGCACACGGCACCAGAGTATGAGTTTTAAAAGCGCCACCACCTCCTGATGGTCATCCATTTAATCAGTGATGACCTGACATTAGAGATGTTATTTAAAGGAGAAACATATCGGCCATAAGTGAAAATTCCTAAATTGAACTACAAACCATTAATGAAATGACTTCTGTTTTTAAAATCCTTGTTAAAGGAGGGAGTAATTATCACATGCTCTGCACCCAAGGTTCCACACACTGTAAAAGGAGTTAGCATGGTTCATCAAGTAGACCAGAATTGAAGATAATTTAGTATAATGAG
Organism: Gymnodraco acuticeps; assembly: GCF_902827175.1. Lineage (NCBI taxonomy): Eukaryota > Metazoa > Chordata > Actinopteri > Perciformes > Bathydraconidae > Gymnodraco > Gymnodraco acuticeps. The sequence continues at coordinate 1,093,251 of NW_022992187.1, forward strand.
TTATTGATATTCCACCGGTTTTCACACCATTTCAGGGACTTTATCACTGCATTAGAACAGGAACTTTCAAGTGATGAAATTCTACAACTGTTGTAACTGACCAAAATCTTCTCCCAGAAATGACTGTCGAGAATGCCGTATCCCAGAGTAGGTGTTTGGTGGTATCATGGAACTAAAACCTTGTATTCAGTCTTGTCACAGGATTGGACTGGGACCTGTGCACTAGCACAGCCCGTGATGTTTTTTATGCAGTTAATCAACATGGCGAAACACCCCAAAGCCAGTAGGGATAAGAGACCAGTCCCAGGGGGAGTTTAGGCTCCACAATCTACAATGATAGCATAGGGGCGCCCAGGGGAGGGCTAGATGTTGCAGTTGTATTCCATGTCCTAACGTACTAATTGATCACGACGGCCTCTTCTCGAGAACATATTACTTTCATACCTTAAATGGTATGAAAGGAGGGAGGGTACATTTCTCATGAGGAGACCGTTACAAATGCTAGCAGAACAAGACAACCCACCCCCATATACAGATATTGATGAAATGATGAGTTAGTTTAAATGATATGGATGTTCAAAGATTAGATTATTCAATGAATGTCCAGCTGATGTGATATTTTAAATGATGAAATCATGTGAAGAAGTGAGCAAACTAAAATGCTAAAATGGAGTGAATCCATTTCAATTTACTTTATACTATTCCAAGATAGTTTATTTTATTCTTTATTATGTTATACTATTCTAATATGGTAGATCTCATGTTTTATAAATCATTGCTATCTAAAATGGTTTGTTTCTTTTCACTTTGTAAAAACAAGTGCCTTAACACTGAGCGTGCTATGAGAAAGGTTTCTGTGAAAGGAGGAAGGAAGACATGTTCGAATACCAAGCCATTGCTGCTATTTTGAAGAATGATATTGAATGTTAACACTAGAAGTTATGCACAAGGGAAAACTTTTATGTTCGAACACAGTCAAAGTATTTTTTGTATTTGTGTAAAGTTGAGGCTATTTGAACCATTCCATTTTGATTGTATGTTTTTGATATGAGTTATGTACTATGCAAAGTTCAGATGAAGAACTCATTGATTTCAATAATTTATACACACCTTTTAGGTGTGTAAGGAGGGACTGTTAGAAATTAAAATCAATGTTTTATGGCATAATGTAGCTTAAACATATCGTCAGTTTAAATGCTATTTTATTCTGGAAAAAAACGGAAGTTCTCAATACCAAGCTTTTATTCTGAAAATCCTTCATGACGACATCCGGGACTACCGTCCATTAGTATAATTAAAGTGGCTATTGACGCCGTTAACATGTATTATATATAAAGTTATGAAAGAGATAAGGAGGAGAAAAGGCATGTGGAAGTAAGCAATGAATGTAAAATGTCGGAATCCTCTGTTTAACGCAATATCGGACACAGAAGAACGAGGGGGGAAGTCCCCTACGTCACTACAGCTCACAGAGAGGAGGAGCGAACAGCGAGGAAGCGGGAAAGACGAAGGCTTGTGAGCTCTCTTCTTCACGGCCGCGACTGCGAGAGGAAGCTGCAGCCTTTCTCTCCTCTCTGAATCATCTTATGCTTGTAACATACCCGCGCCATTTAATTAAAGTACCATTTGAACCTTCTCAGAGACTCCATTTAGTCTCATTTTAAAGCTTCTCTCCTGGACGCGAGAATAACGAACACAGCATAACAGAACAAACTCAAACGGTGTGTTATATTTTTAAAAATAGTTCATTTGACACTTTAAAGTTCAGGTGTTTATGGATACATTAACTTACCTAGCAGGAGTCAGAGCAGAATGATTCTCCCGGGCTTGGTGTGACGCATCTGCTATTATTGATGTGTTCAAGGACACTCAGAAATGCTAAAGTTACAGATGAAGAGCGCTGGAAAATAGATTAAATTAGAGTATTTGTTGTATTTATGTTATATATTTGTTTAATAATATAATTTGTTTAACTCCACAGTGTACAAATGTGAGTGGTCAGGATCCATTATTAAAAACACCGTCATGCATAAAGACTGACATGCAGAAACAGCCTTGAACGTGTTAGTTGGAGTGATGACATCATCGTGTTCCATGACACAGGTGTTTATAGTTGAGCTAACGAGCTCTGTAGAGATCACAGGTTTCCATTGTTCTGAATGAGAGATAAACCTCTTACATGTGAACGTTTTGTGGAAGAACCGTAAGAGATATCTGTGAAATTTCAAAACGTGAAGCATGTCAAGGAAGTTGAGTATCTGAAGTGTAATTTTTGTGTACTTTCGGGTTAATAATGTGGCCTTTTTGGCAGTTTAACTAAAGGTGTGCGGCTGCTACCATGAGGAAATATCAGCCTGAACTTAGAATGGGCTTTAATGGAGGAATGTTGAATGTTTTTGTCACTTCATGCCCTCAAGAGGCATTTTGTTTAATTATTTTTGCTTAATTATTTGTCATTTTTCAAGCTACGGGATGTTTTCCTACGTTTGTCATGAAAAATTATGTCTCAGGAACAGTGGCGGCGCCAGAGATTAACTCTAGGGGGTGCTGTGGGGTAGCTTGACGTTTCATAGAGGGTGCTCAAACATTACCAGCGCTACAGTTGCATTTTCTACTGCAACACTCCCCACACACACACACACACAGTGCACCCGCGACTGTTACAATGAAGGCTCGATAATCAGCTCACGGCGTAAGCAGGGCTAAAGTGCTATTTTTACAAGTGGGGAGTGGACCTCACGTCCTCTAGGAGGGACCTCACCTCCTCTAATGGGGTCCGGTGGCATGCTTCCCCGGGAAGGTTTTTTTTCAATATTAAAGTTAAAAGCATCAATCTGGTGCACTTTGAGAGCAACGTGAAGAGATCTATGGATACATCTCTCAACACCCAGATGAAACAGAACTGTAAACAGATTTTCTATTTCTTTATAGATATTTTACAACTCCCCTTTTAAAACAAACCGTTTGAGACCCACTGAGATAACTAGACTAAAGATAACTATCTAAACACTGAGAGTCCTTTATTTCACCTGAGCTGAGGTTATCTGAGACTCTCGGTCTAAAAGGAGAGAGTTCTCCCTCCACCTTGTTGTTGAAAAAGCTCCTTATATCCGTTAGCTTCGCTAGCTAGCACCAACGATCTCCAGTAGATAGGCCTACCCACCGGTGCGTGAGCTCTCTCGCTCGCGCACGCACACAAAATGGCTCGTGCCACACACACACAGAGCAGAGCTTGAATGAAACACAGAGACCCAGAAGTAAGCTACTTGTACTCACGAGGCTATGCTATTATGTGCAGAATCCCTCTCGCTTTCAGGTGGTTTTGATTGAGTGTCCACACGTGGATGTTTAAGGACTAAAAAACAATACATTTTTCACTTTGCTGTTAGCAAATAAGTTGGCGCTCTAGCTAACAGGAAGTCACTCAAGTGTCACAAAGTAATTTAGCCTATGGGTAGGTCAAAAATCGAATCGGTGCTGGCATTTGGCCTAATCATATCACCTGTGTTGGCTTTATGTTTTTGGTCAAAAATGTGTTTGTTTCACATTTGCATTGATGTAATCAATAATATTTCTAATTTAATTGAATAAAAATTATTATTATTATTTTCGGAAAAAAAAAACACATTTCTTGGGGATTCTTAGGGGGTGCTTTGGCAATCCTGGGGGGTGCTTCAGCACCCCCTAGCTCCCCCCTGGCGCCGCCCCTGCTCAGGAATGTAGGGTTTGGGAATTATGGCAGTTTTAAAAATATATATGAAGGCACATTTCAAACTGTCCTCCACTCTAACTCTGACATCACGCACTTAACGAGCTGCGCAATGTTAAAGTTCAAATGTTAAAAATGTGATGAATTATGGGATGTATCTCTGGAATTATGAAAGTTATGAATGAGAAAAGTAAGGATTGAGCGGAGTTTCTGCGATGTTCAATGCGGGAGGAGAAGAGGGCAAAAATAAGTCGGCGGAATAATAAACTTTTAGTCCGTAAAATAACAATTAGTTGGAATGCTGTTAACAGCATTCCCACTAAATTAATATTGCAATGATTACCCTATTCTGAACAGGACAAGGAAAACCCATAACGTTGTATTAAATAAATATAAATGATCCGTGTACCCATAAGGCGTACAAAAATATCATATGATGTATGGTTTTCTGATGGTATAAAAACATATTCACTAAAAATCTGCCATTAGCACAAAAAATAGTTTACTTTTTTCAATAATGGCTTTTGTCATGGTATTATGCATCATTGTTGCTGCGAAAAACAATACCCCTGGTGTCGCTAATGCGTATCAATAGTTCTAGGATTAGAGGATTGGTTGATACTGCTGAACTAACATATGATTAAATAATATTTCTCTAAACTAGAGGGAAAATACGAAATATTCTCACAGAGGGTGACATGCAGGAGAACATGAAGGGCTGGTGCCCCTCACTTAAAATGAGATATTGCCTTACGCACTACATTATAAATCAGTAAAGTCCATCCATCCATCTTCTCCCGCTTATCCGTGGTCGGGTCGCGGGGGTAGCAGTTCCAGCAGAGAGCTCCAAACTTTCTTTTCCCTGGCGACATCAACCAGCTCTGACTGGGGGATCCCAAGGCGCTCCCAGGCCAACGAAGAGATATAATCCCTCCACCTGGTCCTAGGTCTACCCCTTGGTCTCTTCCCAGCTGGACGTGCCTGGAACACCTCCCTAGGGAGGCGCCCAGGTGGCATCCTAACTAGGTGCCCGAACCACCTCAACTGGCTCCTTTCGACGCGAAGGAGGAGCGGCTCAACTCCGAGTCCCTCCCTGATGACCGAACTTCTCACCTTATCCCTAAGGGAGACACCAGCCACCCTGCGGAGAAAACCCATCTCGGCCGCTTGTATCCGCAATCTCGTTCTTTCGGTCATGACCCATCCTTCATGACCATAGGTGAGGGTAGGAACGAAAATGGCCCGGTAGACAGAGAGCTTTGCCTTCTGGCTCAGCTCCCTTTTCGTCACAACGGTGCGGTAAAGCGACTGCAGTACCGCTCCCGCTGCTCCGATTCTCCGGCCCATCTCACGCTCCATTGTTCTCTCACTCGAGAACAAGACCCCGAGATACTTGCACTCCTTCACTTGGGGTAAGGACTCATTCCCTACTTGGAGTGGACAATCCATCGGTTTCCTGCTGAGAACCATGGCCTCAGATTTGGAGGTGCTGATCCTCATCCCAGCCGCTTCACACTCGGTTGCGAACCGATCCAGTGAGTGCTGAAGGTCGCAGACCGATGAAGCCATTAGAACCACATCATCTGCAAAAAGCAGTGGTGCAATCCTTAGTCCACCGAACTGCAGACCCCCTCCCCCATGACTACGCCTCGAAATCCGACCCATGTATATTACAAACAGGATTGGTGACAAAGCGCAGCCCTGGCTTGTTCCAGTGTAGACTCCTAAATCCATGTTGCTATCTGATGTAAATCCTTGACCCTGACCATGGAGGGGTTGAGGTTCCTCCCTGGATGACATCTCCAAACGAAAGCCAGATAACTCGGTCGACAGTTGTTATGGATTTTTTAGACCTCGTCAATAATCGCTCATGACTTTGTGACAAGGTCAATGAGGCCCCACACAATGATAGCACAAACGAGAAACCAGAGGCATACAGATGTAGCGCTTCATTTCAGACGCCTACCCGTGCGGGTCCGTGATCGGCACGGGGTGGGCCCCTGCTGAAAAGGAAAACCCCCCGCAGGACTTGAAACGCCCCCTTGATAAATACATTTAATTATAATGAAACCAGCTGCAATGGATAATGGATCCACCAGGGGGAGCCGTGATTAAAAAGCTGCCACACTGGAACCCATGTGAAATAAACAGCTGATCTACAGGTATCTGATATCGCGGATATTTGTTAAGATCCATATGTCACGGATAGGATCATATTCTGTGCTAAATAAGAGACATGTAATCATTTACTAAACATCCCCATGTTTTTATTTAACAAAATAATGTTTAATTCACGTTGGCGTAAGTACAAAACCATCGCTATGTTTTTAGATCAGGAAATGCATCCAGGCTCAAACAAACGATTTTCAATCATCATCCTCACGATCATTTAATGTATCATATGTTCGCGAGTTGAAATTAATGCACTAATACATGTAGTTTAATCCACGTGAGTTTACAACAACAAAAATAATCGCTTTGTTTTTATATCACATCCGACCGGAGGAAAATGCAGCACGGGTCTCACTACCGATCATCCTAATCCCACGGGCAAACAATAATATGTACAGTGTTAATAGTTTACTGTATTATTAGTGTCTAATATTACTGGGGATTTCGGAATGGTGGCCTACTGGATTTTGATGTATTGTATCGGCTTCATATCGCAATATATTCCCGAAGTCTGAAATGCAAAAATGTCCCACATTAGGGCAATTCACCCTACATTTAATCATTCATACAAAATCATATTTCGTTTATTTTTAACGAAATAAATGTGGTTTAATCCACATAATTTACTGTGTTAATTGTTTTCTGTAGTATTGTGCACATTACTTTTCGCTGCTTGTTGCACCCCTGGTTAGAAGCTAAACTGCATTTCGTTGTCTCAGTACCTGCAATATGTGCAATAACAATAAAGTTGAATCTAATCTTGAGCAGGAACAAATGTATTTAGGCTACTTAGTACATATGTGACATAAACGATTAAACACATTTGTGCATTCTTTAAACCGAGTCAAGCCGAGTCCGGAGGTGGCGGCACATTAAAGTGTGCACCTGATTGTTTAACTTGAAGGTGCCTGATGACATTTAATCTTTCAAACAAAATCATATTTCGTTTATTTTTAACGAAATAAATGTGGTTTAATCCACATCATTTAGGCCTACTGTGTTAATTGTTTAGTATTGTTTAACTTGAAGGTGCCTGATGTGAACATTTCCAGAAGAACTCTAGCTTGAATGGCCTTTGTATGTATACACCTTCCTTTTTTCCCGTCCAAAGTTTGAATTGGATAAAGGTAATGGTTATCGATGGTGCTTTTATAGCCTATTGTATAATAACTTTGATTTATATTGCTTTTCAAATGCATATGGCCACCCATTTACACTGCTCTTCCCGTCAAGAATATGAATAGAACTTAGTTAGATCACTTTACATTTCTGCAAATTAATTTTTAATCACACACGTCTCCCCGTCCCGAAAATGATACATAAAATAAAAAGAGGAAACCATTTTCAAGTTCAGTTTTCAACGTTTTATTTAAAAATAACTGACATAACAGACACCATACGGTAGGCCTATCTGCTGCGGAAACCAGGACGAGCTATTTCGGGATCTGTTTTTCGGGGGCTCTCTCATTTACCCGGCTCCTGATTAGGACACATCCTGGGGATTGTGTACAAACAAACATTGACCAGACCGTTCACCAGCCCCCACCCCCCATGTTGCCTATGCGTGTTGCGAACTCTTTGTTTAAAACGAATTGGCCATCGGAATGTGTGGAGGAATTCTCCCAAGGGTCACATTCCACAGCTCTCCCCCCCACTCCCCCCTCCTGTGATCTCCCATCCCCAGTCTGTAGGTTTGTGTTTGCATATTTATATGCCGTAATTCCTACTGGTCCTCTCACGCACATACATTTTCCTTACAGTATACATACATAGGCTATATGAGTCCGTGTATCTACGGACCATTTGTTTTTCTTTATTAAAAAAGTAACGGAAGAGCGTCTGAGAGGCGTTTTTGCCCTTTTGCTTGTTACCTTACTAAATGGTCTAATGGTCAGTGGAGCGAGGGGGGAGGCCCGCGAAACTCGCGGAAGTGATTTCAAAACAAAAAGCACTCGTTTGCTTGGAACAAAGAAAACGGCCAAGACACACATTGAGTCCAGAAAATGAATGTTATTAAGGGCTGTAAATATAATAAGCCTGTGTCTAAAATTGACAACAGGCTTATTATATTTACAGCCCTTAAGATACACTTTTGTGTTTAACAGCTGACCACTACCATGACATACTTTGTTTTAGTAGATTTCGCATGAGAGCAAAATGTATAAATATGAGCATTAAATTATATGAATATGAGAACAAAATGCATGAATGTGTGAGTGACAATATATGAATGTGTGCATTGAAATATGATAATATGAGAGCAAAATGTATGAATGTGTGAGTATATATACGTGTGTGAGAGTGAAAATGTATGTATGTAAAAGGAGAATATATGTGTAAGAGTGAAAATATGCTGCATTTTGAATGTCCGATAGTCCACCATTTCCACCGGAAATATCAAACATTTAATAAAAGTGAAAAACAATGAACAAGACTTAACGTATTCATCATAATTAATTATATTTATTTCGTTTGGATGTAGGATTTTTGACTTTGTTTAGAGCAGTGATCTTCTACTATATGAACATTTTGGACCCAAAATCACAAAAAAAAAACGTAAAAAACAGATTTTGAAAATGATATTATTTTTCATATGTAACACAAACATACACAACGAAACCATTTAAAAGCTGGAAATATATACATGGGATGTCACTATGATAATGTGAAAGTTTGATTGAGGTAGCATGGGATTTCATTCTGATAAGGCAAAAGTGTTATTATAAATATAATACAAATATATATATACACATTATGTACAAAAATCAGTTTTTTCTGTCTTTATCTGTGCCACGCTTCAAAGCGGTTTCTGTCAACTACGACACAGAGGGCAACATCACAGATTCCTCCTCCTCCATGTCAAAAAACAAGCTTAAAGCTTGACTCACGTTCAGAGTTCTCTTCATCATAGTTGAATCTTCAAAACTCTAAATCTATCTAACTATATCTAAATTCTCAATGTTTGTCTGTCACTTTACTTCAATCGCAGTCTCTCGCCATCTCTCTTCGTCTCTTTTCGTCTCGTTTCGTATCACTCCGTTTACCTGATTACCTCACCCCCTCCCTGGTAAATACATCCTGTTGAGCAGAATCTACAGTTTCCAGTATTTTCCGTTTCGTAAAATGATAAAATACGGCGAAGATATTAAAATATGTGCTTCCATTATTCATACTTCTGAAATATATCTGTATTAACTTTATATCATCGTATGTCCGTGTTTATTGGGTCTTTTTGCATGAAACAAAGACTGGCATATAGTTTCAAGCCAGTACTTTCGACAGAAATACACATATACATCCTGTTGAGCAGGATCGACAGTTTCCAGTATTTTCCGTTTCGTAAAATGATCAAATGCGGCGAATATATTCAAATATGTGCTTCCATTTTTCATACTTTTGAAATGTATTAACTTTATATCATCGTATCTCCGTGTTTACTGGGTCTTTTTGCATGAAACAAAGACTGGGATATAGTTTCAAGCCAGTACTTTCGACAGAAACACACGGCAATGTTGTCCGGACTGTTGTTTTTATACGGCACAGATCATGTGATCTGATCACGCCGGCGTGACGGTCGACTCCAAAGGGTTAATATTAAATACATATAAGTATTTTTACAACTTGTATTTAGAAATACTCTGTTGTAATTATTGATGCATACATGTGTTCATCCATTCAATGTGGCATCTGCTATAATGGGGTTAATGTATGATATTACTTAATAATACAATACATTATAATATATGATATGATAATTATATTTTAGTTTTATTAATTTCTTATTTCATAGTTTCTCATTATTATTATTTTTATCGCTCATCTTATTTTTGATTTTATTAATCTGTGTGAATCTGTGCTGTCCTGTTTTTCACTCTCACCCTGTTGCTGTTTGAACTACTGAATTTCCCCACGGGATTAATAAAGGTCCATCTTATCTTATCTTAATGTATAAATTGATTTACTTCAATCTACTGTACTGTGTAAACACCCCAACAATATTACAAGAAATATACTGCATAAAGCAAACTATATACTTTATTTGATCTAAAATATTGATGTTTTTTCATTATAGTAGCTTGTGAAAACCATACAGTAACAAATAAGTGATTAAATGCTACAGTATTCAGCAAACACAACTGCAGAGCTGCAAACATTGCAAACAGTTGTCTTTGTGTATTTTGTGAATGAAGCGCCATCTCATGGTTAAATCCTGTAATTGAACAAATGGGGAAATTGGGCAACGCCCTCTAGCAATTTGGCAACACCCCCAGCCACTGGCATCCGCTGGGCTTTTGACTGGGACACACCCATCTGAGTCTGATCTGGAGTGCTCCATCTGTATGAAACAACTTAGCTGGCACTCGATCATGACATCCTGTATGTGCAGTGTTAGATTAGGTGTATGTGGTGCGAGTGTGGTGCTTGGCACGTCACTTGTTGTCGTCTGTTTCTACCGTCTCTCCTGGCCTGTGACTACGACCTTGCAGTGGCTGGCGTGGACCCACGTGACTCTCTCGGTGACCTTTGCCGCTGTCTGGGTGATGAGGAGCACCTGGTAGGGACCTTGCCAACGGTTGGATTTCCAGCTCTTTCTCCGGAAGTCCTTGACCAGCACGAAGTCGCCGGGTTGGAGATGGTGAAGTGGACCAGTGGCAGGGGGTAGGTAGGGCTGCTGCTACCTGGCGTCTGATATCTGACCATGCAGTTATCAGGTAGTCGTCGTCTTTTTGGGAAATCCACTGCGATCTGAGTGGCTCAGCGGGTAGAGATGCACAGAGCTGGAAGAAACATCATCCTCCACTAGCAGGGGTACAGGTGACTCAGCCGCTGATCCATGCTGCACAGGTTTCCTGGGTCCAGGACTTGGCTTCACTTGAGGCACTGTGACTAAAGTTGTCCCGCTAGGCAGGTTCAAATCCTCTTGGTAGATTGCTGAGGTATACATCTCAACAATAAAGCTAAAATCAAGTATAAATCATTTCTCTGATTCATAAAAAGTTGTTTCAGTTAAAAAAAAAAAAAACTTCCCCAAGGGTTTTCTCAAGGGGGTCATGTATTCCATATTTCTCTGGAATTTCTATAGACAGCAAGGTGATTGATTCTCCTCTTACTCAGTTGGCCTCTAACGGTAGAAAGCACTGGGCCATAATTTACTCTTATCAGTTTCACGACCTGACAGCCCTACACCTCCATGCTGTGTGGAAACCAGCAAAAAAGAAGGAGGAAGATGTGCTAAAAAAAAAAATCGAATTTAAATGAGTACTGTTGTAGGGTGTAGGCATATAACAATTAAAAATAACTGAAAAGAAAACTAATAGTGTAAAATTAAAAAAAACAATGAGAAAAATAATATAAAGGTTATTTCCCATTTCCTCTTTGATACTGAGGTATTCTCCATTCAAGCTCTAATGATCCATATGCTAATAGACAGAGTTTCGTCTTGCCATCTTTCTTTGCATAATTCACTAAAGATTCGAACAGTTCTACTGCTAAATCCTTTGCATTTGAGCTATTGCTTGTTACTCAGATTTAAATTCCCTCTTTTGCTCTATCGAATATCCCTTGGTACAGAATTTACCAAGACAAATTCTAAATTATTGCGGGAAGATCCCACAAAAAGCCATCCTCTCCTGTGGAAGAAAGCACATTAACTGCCACGTCAACACACTCTCACTCCCTAAGCGTCCAGGAGCGACGTTTGGTCAGTGTCCGTGGCGTCCAGTTGTGACGCTCCTAGGCTCCTTCAGCTTCATAAAGGGACGCAAATAGCTTTCAACTGATTGCAATGTATTCCCATCTGCGGCGGGATTTGACGCTCATGGAAGCACGGCATTCGTTTGTGTCGGCTGCCCTTAAAGGCAATGTGAGCGTCCATTCACATTGGATAACGGATAATTGTACACCCGGATGTAAGTATTCCTCTTACTGTCGATTGATTTTACAGTGATATCTGCACTACTCATCGACTAAAAAACACCAGATTATCCTTGTTAATTACACAACATTGATTGGTTTAAATTGTGTGCAATGCTTTTGTATTTTTCCCCTTCGATTCGGAGAAACAAATATTTTTTCTGAGTAAAGGATGGCAGAAGACACTACACTACCCAGAATCCCCAGCTATCGTTTGGACTACACCATGTGCTCTGTTTGACATACCTCGTGATAGTCCTCAAGCTCTGTGATTGGAGAGTGTGCTCCGAGGGTTACGCCGATTCTCAAACAGCACTTGAAATGAGATGGAACCAAGGCAGACTGTCCAAAACTGGATTTGAACGGGTCCACCGCGTCCCCCCCTCCCCCACCCCGTCCCCAGAACTACACATGCTGGCTATTCTGTTTCGCAACATGTTCTCTATCTATGGCACGTCTCTACTGGGAGTTGTAGTTTTAAAAGACGTTTTCGTATTTCCCATAATAAGAAGTTGCCAGTATTAAACTGTGTACATTTAGGGGATAGGAAACACTCAAATTTAAAACATATAATTAATAAATGGGTGAAAATTGCTTGTGCCCATAATGGGCAGCATTAATATATATACACACATGCCAGCTAAGGTCAGAAGAGCTTTATTTAACAGCTGGTCTTATGTTTGTGACCCCTGTTGTTAATTGATAACATTACATTACATTACATTAATTGATAAGCCTGAAACATGCACTTGGCAAGGTTCAGAGGCAAATTTTGCAAATATGGCAGTAGCCATCGATCAGCTTAAGATAAGATATACTTTATTGATCTCAAGTTGGAACATTTGCGTTACATCAGCATGTGTAACAGTTGTAAATATGCAGTGGTGTTTATTTGTAAATCATTTAGTATAATCACACAAATTCTGTGTTTTATATTTAACAATTCTGTGTTCTTTATTGATTGATTGTTCAATACCTGACAAAGTCGGAGATGAAATATCTACATACATCTTATAAGACTATTATACATATGTATAATATCAGTTAAAATAAGTGCTTCAACATAGTTAACATTGCTGGAGGTATGCACAAATATTGATAGATGTCTTGTAATGCACTATTGAGGAACCTGCGACCCAAGTTTTTCATTCAATGCAGAACTACACCATAGTTGAAATCTTGAAAAGGGATGTGCAAAATAGTCATTATATACAGTCTTTAATTAACTATTAGTAGAGAATAACGAGTAATGAATATACTTTATAGGGATCCTATTAATATCTAATAATAAAAATAATGAAATTCAATAACATGCTTTAACCACTAGGTGTCCCTTTATATCAGCTGTGCACCTTTATGGTGTAAATACAGACTATCTACCAATTGGATCAAATATAAAAGTCAGCCGAATTAGTGTTGATACTGCAAGGAGACGTATTGTGTAAAAAGAAATGTAAGATGTTGTTTAATGGCTGATATATTTATAATCCACGTCACGTTTTCAGTTCCTCATGTTTGTCTAGAAGTCTTCTCATCAGGGCTCTATAAATACAGAACTACGGCAGATATGTAATATTTAATGCAGCCGAACCGTGTATTACAATGCCGTTATGTGATGACTTCCAAAGAGAAAAGCAAGCACACTCGGAATAAAGTATTATTTTATTTTTTTTAAATGTTTTCGGTCTGTTTCCGGTATTTGTTAATGACGATGTGCTGTGAGATGTGAAACTGAAATTGCACAGGGGAAAATAACGTACGCTATCTTTAGATGCGGATTTTGTTAAACTAATACGTTTGCGCTGTGGACCAACACTATACATTGACGGGGAAGGGGGTAGCAATAAAGATAACACCATTAAACAGTTACACAACATAACAGAAATAATATCGATAGCAGCGTCCCTAGCAACCACCTTGGTAACAATGAAAACATTGTATGGACACAATTTCCTGAAGTAATCTTCGTAATAACTAGCAAACATCATGTACATCCACTGCACACATAATCTGAAATAACAACATATTTCTCGCATCAAATGACATCAAAACGCATTTTAATGGCCAAACTAACTTTAAAATAGGCATTTTCCACCGAGAATAAAACGAAGTTCGGCCATGTTTTTTTTTTCTGCAGGGAGAAATTTGAAGATCACGTGACATAGACGCCAGCCATTAGAATGCAGTTGGAGGTCAACCAATCACAGAACTTGAGAACTAATCACGGGGCTTGTCAAACAGAGCACATGGTGTAGTCCTAAACGATAGCTGAGGTTTCTGGGTAGTGTAGAGTCTTCTGCCATCCTTTACTCCAAAAATATATTTGTTTCTTCGAATCGAAGGGGAAAAATACAAAAGTATTGCACACAATTTAAACCAATCAATGTTGTGTAATTAACAAGGATAATGTGGTGTTTTTCAGTCGATGAGTAGTGCAGATATCACTGTAAAATCAATCAACAGTAAGGGGAATACTTACTTCCGGGTGTACAATTCTCCGTTATCCAATGGGAATGGACGCTCACATTGCCTTTAAGCGCAGCTGACACAAACGAATGCCGTGCTTCCATGAGCATCAAATCCCGCCGCAGATGGGAATACATTGAAATCAGTTGAAAGCTATTTGCGTCCCTTTATGAAGCTGAAGGAGCCTAGGAGTGTCACAACTGCACGCCTCTGGGACCCTGACCAAGCGTCGCTCCTGGACGTTTATGGAGTGAGAGTGTGTTGGTTTGAGACAAGCGACCCTATCGAACACCTCCCTTTGTAGCCAGACTTCACCACAGCAGAATCGAGTTTCAGTTTTCAGGTCTCAACAGCTCCACGTCAGGTGTATCGTCACCCCTTGAACTGCAGTCGGTGTGAAGAGGAGGACTTGGTAAGGACCCTCCGTCTTGGGCGAGTAGGTTTCAGTCTTCATGCTTTGGGTGGAAACCCATCGTCTTGACCTCACTAGCTGTTTGGACATAATCGTTTTCTGTGTGGGGGAACAACATCACTCGTAATCTCTTTCCTTCTCATAATTACAAAAATAGTCTGTCAAATGTTCTACGTTTTAATCTGATACTACTAATCTGTGGATCCTTTTATATGTAAATGCAATATGCTACTCACTATCCTTCAAATAACATTCAACCTCTCCCTCCTGTGGTGACAGATATGGCTCAATGTAGCTGGATTTCAAAATACCCTTCTGGGCTGGAGATGCATCACCTGGTGGTCTGGCTCTCTGAGCTTCCTCTGGTTGTGGTTGATACCAGGCTGTCAGTGGCATTTGGTTCATGTTTGGCACCCCTGTTCCTCTTTGACATCCCTGAGACCCCCTGCCTCTGTTGTAGTCATGGAAACTTCCCCTGGGGTAACTGCATGGAGGGCCGTAGTTTGGTGCACTGTTCTGCGGACACTCTCTGGACCAATGTGTCAGCCGACCACATTTGTAGCAGCCTTCATCTCTTCTTCGTCTTAATCCTTGCTCTCCTCTCCATTGTCCTTTTTGTTGATGCTGTATGGGAGTGTATATGTGTGCTTGCGGCTGTACTTGGGTAGGAGGATATGCAGGTGTTTGCTGTTGCTGAAATTGTGTGAGAAGATATTCTGATACTTGCAGCATCCTGTGTTGCGGACAATATCTGGCCCAATGTGAGAACTGACCACATATGGAGCATCCTTCACCTTGGAAACCTTGTCCTGTTGATCGATTACCCCCTTGGAAATGTCCTCTTCCTCTGCCACTTTGTCTTCCTCGGAAACTTCCTCCCCCTCTTCGTTGATTCTGCACCTGAATCTCTGGCACTTCCTGAGCTTGAATTGTTGGAGGTGTCTGCCCTGCCTTCTCTGGTTCTATGACCATCTCTGCAAACTTCTCCTCCCTTCCCCTTGTCATGTTCCTACAAGCTTCGGTGTCTTTCTCAGCTACCTGTATCTTCAGAAGTCTTAGTTGTAGTGCTTCCCGTTCTGTCTTTTGTGTTTCTCTTTCTTCTGTGATTTCATCTAATCGTATGTTCTCTTTCATCAGGTGTTTTGATTTACTGGTTAGCATTCTTACTTCATACTCCAATTATTTGACACGGTTGTCCGTGGAGCAGGGTGGGAATTTCACGACGGCCACGACGGCCATGGCCGTCGTTGCCCCGCACTTTGGCCATGATGCCCTGTGAAAAAAAATGCAATTCACGGCCAAAGTGGCCTTGGTGCCCCTGTCAAAAGTTCCAGTGTAAACAACGCTAGTAAAGTCATATTAGTGCGCGCAGTAGGATAGTCCCGGGCGATGCCTGTGCCCTGTGGATCAGAGCGATTGCTCTGCTGTGATTGTTCCGTCAGACATGCCTGTAGGGGCCCGACAGCCTCCTCCTCAGCCGCGGTAGCAAGACAAGCACAGGTAAGCAAGCGGACCAAGCTGTTTTGATATGATTTAACTGAAGTATGTGGTAGTATTTGAAAGGACTTAACATTTACGTGTTTATAGAAAGTACTATTGATAGGTAATTACCATTGTATTAGCCTATTTAAAGTTGACTCGTTACATTTTGTCATGAAAACTAGCGATAGCTAGCTAGTTTGGATAGCGCTAACGTCTTCCCTTCAAGGGGTCTACATCTAGTGTTGCTTCTACAAGCTAGCAGATAGCTGTCACCTTTGAATCTAGTATTTTTCTTGCTAAGCGGTTTTGATATAATACATGACTGACTTATGTGGTTTATGGCTGAACTTAACGTATACGTTAAAGAAACACTATTGCTATTCAGCCATTTTTAAAACGACTGGTGTTGACGTTAGTGCTACACTTTTCAGTCATGTTGATTGACCAGCGTAATTTAACCAAACGGCCTTTGTGCCCTGTCATGTGGCCTTTGTGCCCTTGAAAAAAATGTGAACGGGAAGGCCAAATGGCCTTGCCCCTAAAATGACGAAATTCCAAGCCTGCCGTGGAGACTCCATTCAACTGCAAGACTTCTCCTATAAATCCAACATTTGGGGAGGGAGGAGGGATTTCGGCCAGGCTTAGACACAGCTTCGGAGTTTGGATAACTGGAGCCTCTTTTGTTTTTTCTGCTATGTCTTCCCTCACTGGCAGGTCTGCTACTTGGCTGTCTGCCAATACTGGGCTGGCATATTCCAGATGGAGTATCAGACTTGTAACTCTTATACATCTTTGTTCAGCTTCCCTCCATATAGTTAGCTGTTGTAGGCATTGTTCATGCTCATAGTGGAGTACTGCTCTTCTATGGGCTTTTGTTGGTCCAGGTTGATCGTCTGCTGGAATCAATCCTCTCGTTTGCCACTGTTCCAACAGTTTCTCTATTTGGTTCCATGTCTTCTGTCTAAGATTTGGATGTGTCATAGCATATGTCCTTATGCATATCCTCTCCTTAGTAGCTGCAGTTGAGCCTTGCCCTGCTTCTGGTTTCAACTTAGTGTCTTTCGGTGACATGTTCTTTAACTACTTGAATGGAATTATTAATTTATCAAAGATGAAGCACTAATCCTCTGACTAGCACCTTTGTTCCTGATAAATAATATCCTATGTCATCCGAACTTAACTTTAAAATCTGGGAATCTTTTTTTTTTAAAGATTTTTTTTAATCCTGAGCGTAGTCTCTGTGGGGCAGCAGTGACAATGTAGTTGCTCACAAACATGCACATTGCAGTCTTGTTTCCACTACTCCTCAAGTACTTAGTGTGGTTTGGGACATTTGTTTTGTACACTCAGGATTTGACGAAGGGGAGGAGGTGAAGAGCATCTGCACAGCAGGAGTAAGCAGTTTGACATCACAGTGATCAGGAGGAGACAGACACAAGGATGGTGCTCCATGCCATTGTGCATGTCATATTCCCACATCATTGTGAGGTCTGATGACACAGGTGTGGAAGTACTGCTCATATATTATGCAAGCAAATACATGTTTGGTTAATCTCTAGTGTACATGCATGCAGGCCATGGAATGCGAGAGAGATATGTCCCCATCAACACCTTATGTGAGAACATTGGAAAAGACATGTCTAACTGTCTACCAGCATGTCGTGCACTCACTGGCTGTGACACAACAAGTAGTTTGTACAGAATAGGAAAGACAATCAGCATCAGCAGGTCGTTTGTGACCCTGACCTGAGCTGTTTCAGTGCTGTGGGCGGAACGGAAACCGGACTGGAATTTCTCAAAGAGGCCGTTTAGTTGGAGATGGTCCTGAAGCTGGGCGGCAACCACAAGTCTAACTGTCTACCAGCATGTCGTGCACTCACTGGCTGTGGCACAACAAGTCGTTTTTACAGAATAGGAAAGACAACAGCATTCACCAAACTCAAGACCCATCTCAGCGAGCTCAAAGATCTGGCCCATTTTGGACTCTCTGCCAGCTTGGAGGAGACTTTGCCAGTCGCAAGAGAATTGGCGCTTCTGCTATACTGTATGGAAAAAAGGAAATTGGACTGATGTGCACAAACTTGGATGAACTGAGGTTCATAATTGCATCAACAACAGATGCAGCCTCGGAAAATCTGCCGCCAACAGAGGATGCATTTCAACAACATGTAAAGAGCAATGTTTCAGACAGCGATATGGTGTCACAGCCCGAACCCAAACCCTTGTTATGGAGTCCTGTTGGCAAGGGGGGGATTGTCAGAGATGGGGCCATTCAACCAGTGCTACAGAGCCTTCTCCGTCGCTGCCCCCTCCCTCTGGAACTCACTCCCCCAACCCATCAGAGACTGCACTGACCTCACCACCTTCAAAAAACTCGCAAAAACTCACCTCTTCAATCTGGCTATTAATGTGTGATTGTTTTTGTATTATTTGACTTTAACTTTAACTATATATTTATTTGTTATTCCTTTCTTTTCACTATAACTGTAAAGCGTCTTTGAGCACCTGTAAAAGCACTAACAAAATTAATCTATTTTTATTATTATTATTTACAAAACCCCCAGCACCTACAGAAGTGAGAGACATTACTCAGTTGTATTGCTCAGTGTGGAGAGAGTGAAAAGTGCCAGTGCCTCTCTGTTGGGGCTTCCCTGTACGGTAAGGGTGTAACGGTTCACAGAAGTCACGGTTCAGTTTATACCTCGGTTTGGGGGTCACGGTTCGGTACGGGTTCGGTACAACAAGGAAAAGCAAAAAAAAGTCCCAAATGCATCATCTTTTTTGCTGTAATTTATTTTTAATAGTAGTGCAAGTTTTGGTATGAGAATAAGGAACTCTAACATTTAGAATCATTAACTGTATTACACTGTTAAAAACAAACCACAAACAGTAACACACACACTCAGATGGCCATATTATTTATAATGGCTGATGTCAAACAAAAAGGTTAAATAAGCTGTACAACTAAAAATAATGTCTTGAAAATATTAAAATAAATAATAAGAAAGTGTTTCAATCACAATCAATAAAAGGCAATACAGAACTTTATAAAACGGACAAGTCAAATCAAGCAATCTGATCGGTTCTTAGCCGTGATATACTGAGCGTATACCACGGGTAGAATTGTAAGTTACTTTTCACAACAAATCAGTATCCCTCCGCGTCTGAGAAAAACAGTATACTGTTGGGCTGAAAAGCAAACTGCTTGCAGTTTGCTTTTCATACTGGAACAAGAAAGCAGCGGAGAAGTAACGGGGCAGAAACCCTCCTTTTTACGCAGCGGTCCAGACATACACATCAAACGGCAAAACATATTCAGTGTGCAGTTCCTTTGGCATTAGGGCAGAGATTTCTAGATACTTTCCAAGGTTTGACATAATGAGTTGTGCTACTTTTAAAGCAAGCAACGATGTTTTTAAATCTGTAATCAAAGAGGTCCGCAAAAACACTATCGACCAATCAGATTGCTTGATTTGACTTGTCAGTTTTATAAATATATTTACATTTCTTCCGTTACGAAACAAACTTACAAAGCATAAAATGGAAACATTTAAGATTAACTTCGACCTCCGGGGGGTCTTACTATGGAGAAGTGGATTGAGGAGTGCCTCTCTCCAGAAAAAAGCACCTAAACGACGACATGCAGAGCTACGTGAAGAGCAGGTAGACGAACTGGAAAATTACCACCATTCAAAAGCTTTCTGATGCAGGTCTTGAAACAAAGCAGATAAATTATGACCGTTAGTGGCCACAGGTGCGAATACTCTCTCCAGAGCTACTGGAAGCCGAATCTCGGGGACCGGAGAAAGTGGAGCAATATTCTCGCCAAGCCAAGCAACAGCCTAGAACAACCTCAACCTATAAGTAACCACGTAAACCATTCTACTGATGCTGGACAGTTTTTCAGTGGGTGCACAATAAACGGCAACATACAAATGAATGTAAATAAATAGCCAAATAATGGATCAACGCTCTCTGTCTAATATGTTCGCTAGCTGTTAGTGTTGTTGCATAGCAACCACCTCACACTATGTTTTGTGCAGAAGGCAACAGAGGGACTACTACTTGCTTAAGTATAACATCTCCTGATGTCAAAATATAAAATAAATACAATGATAAATATAAAACTAAATAAAATCTGTACCTTTAGGAGCAATGTCTAACATGTGTAATTAACTTGTGAGTGTGTGAGGCCATTATGCCTAAATAAAGGTACTCAAGCTTTACTCTATTTTCAAGTTTTTCTTCAAAAAGATGAGTTTGTCTACATTGTCAGTAGTGAGGGCAGATCTGTTGGCGGTAACTATAGAGGCTTCTCAATACTCAAATTTCCCCTCCTCGACTCCTCGGTCCTCCGGTAGTGACCCGGAAATGAATTTCAGCGCGCCATTTTGAAGGACATCTCATTTATCTAAATGCACACCGAGGACTGAGGATCGAGCATCGAGGAGGCTCTCTGGAGGAGCTATAACCGAGGAGACACTGATGGGTCCTCCACGGCTCCTCCGCGGATGCATTTCCGGGAACGGTGGAGGCGTGACGCACGGCCGGACTTATCTCAGCCAATGACAGCTCTACATGCATCCCCTGGATATTATTTTAGACACTGCTCTCATCGCATCGCGATGTTTCCAGAGAGAACGGCTGTGAGGTCCGTGCAGAAAGCAGAGCAGTGTGTATAATATATATCTCTCAGTATAACAGGCCTACTCTCTTTATTTGCTTTAGTTTAGTAGATAACTACAAACAAAGAGTCGATATTTTTCTAAGATCATTTAGTGCTTCACATAATAAAATACACAACGGCTGTAGCCTGATATGCTTTAGGAGCTGTAGGTGTGTGTGGTACAGTGTGTAGGTGTGTGTGTTGTACTGTGCGTAGATGCGGCGGACAGACGGTCTCAGTTGGTTTGGTGTCCTCTGCTTACTTTTAATAGGCTACTTGTAAATACAACTTTTGGCCCGTAATTTCAATTCCCCATTTCAGCGACCAGAGAGAGGGGGGGATATATCCAGTCTCTGATTGTGTTACGTTATTATGAGAGTGCTGAGCTCTCATACTTTAAATTGTATATATTTATATAAATATATTTGTGTGTGTGTGTGTGTCTGCATCTGTAGCCTGTTATTGTCTCATTATACCGCACTCTCAATGAATTCAAAGTAAATATGTGGGGGAACAATGTTCAGCTGATCTAACAGAGATTATAAAATACAGCGCTATGACAAAACACTCGACAGCTGATGCAGCTGTTGCCACGTAATGAACGGACGTCGCTTTAATATGACCGCTCAGAGGAGAGGAGTTCTCATTTCTTTAAACGTCTGCTGCTTCCCCTCCTCTCTCCTCGGTTCCCCTCCTCGGTCCTCTGCTCGCATCTCCTGTGGGTGGGACTAAGTCTCGAGGAGGGGAGTCGAGGAGGGGACATTTAAGAATTGAGAAGCCTCTCTCGTCACCTGCCGTCGAGAAAACCCTCTCGCTCGGGACTGAGACTGACTCGGATGTGATTGAGCATGTTTGACGTGTTACCACTAGCATACCGCACCGCTGTCGAACAACGCTGACACACCGTCCTCGTCCGATCCACAACTCGCACCACATAATTGTTGTAGTCCACAGGGAACCCGACATGTTCCCACACACCTGATTTAAAAGAAGCAGGTGGGTCTTCTAGCTCCTGTGTGTTGTGTGAACTCGCCATAGCTAACTTTTCTTCTTCATGTATTGTGTTCGTTTTGTTGTGTTTTGTTCTTGTTCTTCATTTGTTATTTACGGGCGGCTGGCTTTTAGGCTCAATACCGCCCCCTGGATTATATATAGTGTAATACTGCCCTGAGTGACAGACTTTTTTCCCACTCGTAAAAAAAGGCGTATTCGCTGTGTGACTGCATGTGCCGAACCGTGACGTCCGAACCGTGACAGTACGGGACGAATACGGATACCGTTACACCCAGGGCCGCCTCTCCCTACAGGCCAATCACGCAGGCTGCATGGGGCCCCGCCTTGCGCAGGGGGCCCCGCCCAGAGGGCCTCAGCTGCTGTGCGCAGTTCTCCGCTCAGTTCTCCGCGCACCCTCCGCGAGAGCGAGAGGTGACAAGGGGAGCACGTCTGTAACCCGACACCGTTGCAATGAATCGACATATGACCAATCACGGCTTTGATACGGCCACTAGTGCAGGTGAACAGATGTCGGTGAAAAGACAATTTCAGACCGGCGCAGAAAACAAACCATGAATAAACTAGAGCATCACTCGAAGGTGGGTTATTGTATGAGTCAAATGTACAACTTGCGAATGTTGTATAAGTCAAATTGCCAATTGCCATCTTAAAACATCAGCTGCAATTCACGACATGAAGAAGGCAGTCTCCGCATAGCATATAGGCTATTAGGCCGCAAGGTGAACCTCGAAAAGTCCTTTAGAAAAGAAATCCCGCTCCACAGAAGTGAAACTACACAATCTTTAGTTCATAAAAAAGAACGATTCATGCTTATCCACCAAAAAAAATGTCGTCGCTAAAATTCCTGCCAATTCTTCTAGGCACGTAATTATTGGCTGAACTATTCCCTTCGAAGCGTAATAATATCTTGGTCCAAAGTCGTGCCACGGTTCATCACGTGATCGTGCTACACCAATTGGGTAGCTGCATATTGTCAACAGAAGTGAAAGATGGCGGCCGCCATGGTTTCATCGAGTAGCGGAGACGAGGAAAACGCACCAGAAAGTCTCAAAAAGTCAAAATTGTCAACACACAAACATTGTTACATGCATATTACGTCTGTGAAGCACGAAAAGGTTGATTGTTTTACCAATACAAGATGGAATACGTACAGGACAAGCTTACAACGGTCGCTCGGCTTGAAGGGAGACTCTCGGAACGTGGTGGCTGAAAACCACAAGCACTGTCTTGATTTCGAGTTCGAAGATATTCCTGAGGACGCTGGCTTCCACCACACATGCTACATAAGGTTTACCGACACAAAGGCCATGACGAAGGTGGAAAGACGGCTCGCACGTGAGGGAGATCAAGACGTTAGGGAGGACCTTGAGGTCGAGCCCATCCCATCGACGTCTCGCAGCACGTACCGAAGCCAAACAGAGAAGCTACGATCAAGGTCAGGCCTGCCAATCGCAGGCTCTGGCCCCGTCCTTCCTGCCCTGTGCATTATATGCAAGATGAAGGAGAAAATGATCATCAAAGCAGGCAAGCGACAAAGGGATCAACTGTGTAAGGCTGAAACATTAAAAGCAGGTAAGCAAACCCCCTCCCCCACCCACACACCACACACACACTACACACACACCACACACACACACACACACACACATTCTCTGTGGTTGAATAACTGAAAGGTACAATTATGTGTGAGAGATACGTCAACAAACTCATTGAGTTGTCCTTTTTTTCCGTTTAGGCAAATTGCAGAAAGCTGCTGAGAAGAAAGATGACCAAAGTGTTCTTTTACATATAAAAGATAAAGACTGTGTGGCTCTGGAGGTGCGGTACCACAAAAGCTGTTACAGTCAGTACACCATGTTTTTGCTGAGACCTGACAAACCAGAGACAGAACAGTAAGTTATTTCTCCTTGGATTGCTTTACCTATTTGCACTACCACCAGACTGAAGTCCAGGTGTGTGTCGGCGATGGCTATATATATATATACACATACACATACTTAACATTATAAGTAAACATCCAATTTCCTTCTGTTATATGTGCACACAATCACAACACTTATTCATTTATCCATTTATTTACTTCTCATTCATGTGTTGTAGGGATGAGGCAATGTTTGATGCCAGTTACAAGCTGTTCTGTGAGAGGATCATCCGCCAGAGGCTGCTTGTCAACAATGAGGTGCTTAGAATGGGCCAGCTGAGGCAGGCCTTGTTAGAGATTTGGAGGGATAACTGGTCCGCTTTTCAAATCTCCGCGCGTTCCTATGAAGCTGGTTATAATACAGGAAGGAATCCATATCTACAAAGTAGCCGTTAACAATAATCTACTTTAATGGCAATATGACAATGCAATACAATCATTACAATACAACATGATATATTACAGTTATATTGTAATGCTTAAGGAGTAATGCCGGCTTACTCCTGCCCTGGTCCGCATACTGCAGAGCTACTTTCACCCGAGGGCAGCATGTGAAGAAGAGGCCGAACGCCAGGGATCCACCGGATATATACCAGAGTAAGAAGGAGGGGTTAGGGTTTAGGTCAGCTGGTCATCTTTTCAGGTCATCTCATTGGGAGACGCAACGCTGGCCAGCAGGAAACCAAACAGGCTCACCTTACAACCAAAGGTCTCAAGGCCTGCATACCTACACCTCCCCCACAGAGCAACAAAACCCTGTTTACTCCAACCAGCCCAGAATGTTTATAGCCATTTGTAGTCCTTACATTTATGAAAGGATAAAACAGAGAAATCAATATAAACACAAACACAGGTATTATTTGAACAGTATTCACTTAACTGCTACTATTGATAAGCACCAGAGAAACCCAAGGGACCTCTCTTAATATTACAACCACTGTAGCTTGTTCTAAGTTGAATGCAAATCAGGACATGCTCTCACCTTCTCCCCATCTTCCTTTGTCCTCAAAAACACATGTCAACAGGCCCCAAATGCAGCTCACAGTTTTACCCAAATTATTCCCATTTTAAGCTTATCCATAGTTTGCTAACATGAATAAATACAAATATAACTCTACAGCCTTCATTGACATGGTGAAAGCAAACTAAGGTGTTGATGCTTCAAACTACAGGTAACTGCAATGTAATACAAGTCTTATTATTTATCATGTGCAAGGCCAGCTTTAAACAAAATGTGTATGACAGGCCTGTTTGGAGAAATCCCCATGATGTGTAGTGTGTAGTGTTGTTTGTGATGATGTGGGCCTTTATTTGGCTTCTTTGGTGTTAAATGTGCTGTATGGCAGATAGGTTCTAGTCTGTAATGTCTTGTATCACCTCCACCACTCTGCTTTTGATGGTACTCCTGTGACTCGTAATTGTCACTGTTTTGTTGTGTTACAGACAGGATCTGTTGAAGAAGAGGCTGGCTCAAGATTTCCCTCAGCTAGCGTTTCACATGCCCACCAAGCGCAACGTCTGCGAACTGGTTTTTGCTGAGACTCTGTCAAAGGATGCACTCGTGGACATGCTACCAGATCCATCCGGTACGGAAACAACACAGTCCAGTGAATTGAGCCAGACAGACAGCGACAATGAAACAGGGAGAACAAAGTGCCAAACAACACATGAGGACACAAGGACACTGTATACAGCAGCGTTGTTTTTGAAAAGACTGCTTAGTGACACTCCTGGCATGTCATGCCCATGGCCTCCCACTTCTGAAAATGTAAATGTCACTGAATCTCAAACTGTTGTCCCCATTGGACTATACAATCTGCTCAGCTGGATTATAGGTTCCACTGAGGAGCCAACACTGGATCATTATGTCAACATTGATGATGACGTACATTTGAAAGTGTTGTCTGTTTGTCAAGACATTGTGTACCTTGCTTCCAAGGGCCGCAAGCAGACACCCAAGTCCTTGGCTTTAGGTTTAACTGTTCGACATTTAACTGGATCATCACGCATTGTATCACTGCTTAACAGACTGGGACATTGTGCATCATGGGACACAGTTTTGAGTCTAGACACTAGCCTTGCCCAACTGACACTAGTAGAAGGCAGAGACAAAATACCGAAGGGATTCTCAAAGCGGACACCCACAACACTTGTGTGGGATAACATTGACTTTGGTGAGGAGACACTATCGGGTCGTGGAACTACTCACCATACAAATGGAATTATGCTCCAGAGTGTGCCCGGCGAGCCTATGTCCACAGCAATCAGACAGCCACTGAGAAAGGGAGTTACCTCATTCATAGCCCCCCCCCCCCAATGCCTATACAACCTTACCATCAGTCCAAAAGGCAAGGGCCACAGAACTTGTGTCAACCAGTGCAGTCAGCGACATGCAGAATGGACACCCACTTTGCTGTACAAGCTGAAATGGCATATGCTTTTGTGAAGTCCACATGTACGGATAGTTGTACAATCCCAAGCTGGACAGGGTTCCATACACTGCTTCAGGATGAAAACACTCTGCAGAAGTCCGCATTGTATTATCTTCCAGTCATTGAAGCCTCACCAACAGAGATGTCAACAGTCAACACTATCCTGAAGCGAAGTGTCCAGATTGCTGACCAGCTAGAACTGGATCATATAGTTTTAGTGTTTGACCAGGCTATATGCCAAAGCACAGCAAATACGCTGGAAGGATGTTGAGTTTACAAAGCGTCTAGTGATTAGACTAGGTGAATTCCATACATGCATGTCCTACCTGAGTATTCTAGGCAAAAGGTTCGGAGATGCAGGACTGCAAGATATCCTCATTGAATCTGAAGTTGTTGCCCCCAGGATCCATCAATGGGGGTACTCAATGGCCATCACTACAATCGCAGCATGAGGGCTCATAAACTTCTATATGAGAGTCTGCAGCGCATCCGGTTTATCACCTTCATGGACTCCTTGCCACCCCAAGAGAGAGCTGCGTGCATGGATGTCATCACTGAGATGGAATGTGCCTTTCCAGACAGATTGATGGATGTTTTGAGTGCAGATCAGAGGTTTGATAATATGTGCTCGAAATATGCAGACTTTGTGCAGAGGAGGAGTACAGAGAATGCAACATTTGCTTTCTGGAGCTCATACATTGACATGATGCAGCTACTCCTCCTGTTTGTGAGAGCAACGCGAGAATCAAACTGGCAGCTTCACCTGTCAACCGTCCGGTTAATGATGCCATGGTTTTTTGCCTACGATAGAGTAAATTACGCTCGATATTTACCTGCATACTGGCTGGAAATGATGAATCTGCCTGTCACACATCCCTCTTGCCACAGTGACATGAATGTGAAAGGCCAGTGGACTGTCCAGCGACAAAGTGTTCATGGATTTGCCTCCATTGCTTGCGACCAGGCTATTGAGCAAACGCTTAACAGAGATGCCAAGACCAAAGGTGGCTGGACAGGGATCACACAAAATCGGTCTGCAGTGTATCGCTGGATACTGTCACAGCATGAAAGAGCCGCGATAGCAAGACAGTGTGAATCAATGGCAGGGATATCTCCTGAGCTACGGACAAGAAAAGACCTGGACAAGACACGCATCTCTGCTGATGCAAAGGCTGTGAGTAGAATCTTGGACACTATTGATTCCATGCTCAACCCTTTTGATGTACACCAAGACGGCATTGTGTGTCTTAGCTCTGGAAGAGTAGCAACAGGAGAAATCACAAAGGATTTGCTTGTTGCCTCAGAAAAGGGTGAAAATGCTGTAAAGGAGTTTATGGAGCAGAGACTGTTATCCAAAACAGTTGACATATTTGCCCCCATAATATCACAAAAACTCAAGACTCTCAGTGATCAGAAAAAGCCCACCAAAAAATCTGCAGCAGGCAAGGAAGTGATTTTGCGTGCTGACAAGAAGTTATTTTCCAGGCTCCTCATCCTTGGCCAGAGCAGGAAAATTGAAATTCTGTCATATTCCTTGGGAACTGTGTCATATCCATTAGCAAGTGCTGATGGTTCACTTGCCAAAACAAACAAATCAGCTCTCATGGATCTATTGCAGAGCAAAGGTGGAGAGTGCTTGGTTGACAAAGTTCCAATAGGTGGTGCCATTCT
This sequence comes from Gymnodraco acuticeps, assembly GCF_902827175.1. Lineage (NCBI taxonomy): Eukaryota > Metazoa > Chordata > Actinopteri > Perciformes > Bathydraconidae > Gymnodraco > Gymnodraco acuticeps. Next base: position 1,121,109 of record NW_022992187.1, read on the forward strand.
TTTTGATGGCATGGCAGTCATGCAGGCCATGCCATCCAGACCAGCAACATTTGGAGAGCTTGCAGAGACCATACTGCAGAGCATACTCCAACTTGCTTTGCATCACAAGTGTACACGCATTGATTTTGTCACTGACCGGTATCCACCCATCAGCATCAAAAGCCTAGAACGGTCCCGTAGAGCTGATGCAGGGTCACAACTAATAACAATCTTCAGCCCAGATCAGAGAACTCCAACCCAGTGGAAGAAGTTTCTCTCTGACGGAAAAAATAAGGAAGCACTGGCCGAATTCCTTTATGTGGCATGGACACATGCAGACCTCACAACAGTGGGTAAAAACCTCAGCTTGTACATTGCCCATCAAAATCAATGCCACTGTGTAACTGTCATGGAGGGTGTACAGTCTGTTGATGTTGTTGAAGACCTGCAGTGTGATCATGAGGAATGTGACACACGGGTGTTTTTACATGCCCAACATGCTGCACAGGAGCACAAAGCTGTCATCATCAAGAGCTCGGACACTGATGTGGCAGTCATTGCTGTAAGTCTGCAGGCAGATTTGCCATGCAGCTTATATGTGTTCACAGGGACTGGCAACAGGACACGGATCATTGACATTGCCATGGTGTCATCAGCTCTCGGAACCAGTGTGTGTTCAGCCTTGATTGGAATTCACACGTTCTCTGGGTGTGACTCCACAAGCGCTTTCTATGGCAAAGGCAAAAGAAAGTCATTTGCTGTTGCATGTGAGAAAGATGACTACCTTAAGGCTTTCAGAAGTTTAGGTACTAACTTTGACTTGGAGCAATCAACATTTGCACTTCTTTGCCGGTATGTATGTCACCTGTATGATCAGCCAGCAGCCGAACATGTAAATGATGCTAGGTACAAGGCTTTCTGTATGGCATCATCGGCCTTGCCAGAATTAAGCATTCCCCCTACTCATGATGCCCTCCATCAGCACTGCAAAAGGGCAAATTACCAGGCAGCAATAATGAGGTCCTGTCTCAAAAGAGAAATGAATGCTCCATCACCTGCTGGATATGGTTGGGAAATAGAGGATGGGAACTTACACGTCACCTGGATGACAAGAAATCCTGCCCCTGACAGTGTGTTGCATGTGATACACTGCAGCTGCAAAGAGTCTGCCTGTGAGAAAGGCAGATGTTCATGCTTCTCTGCAGGACTCTGTTGCACAGACTTATGTCGTTGCTCAAATTGTGCAAATAAAAAAGAAACAGAGGAAGAGAACGATGACTGCCCTGACACTGACAGTGAGGAATAGGAATAAAAGAGCCTTCTTTCCATCTTTCTTAAGCTCTTTTCTGTTCTTTTGGTTTTAGTGCCTGGCCGACGCGCTCACACATCACTCATAGATACGTTTGTTTTTGGTACTAGAACAGAGTATAATCAGCAGGACTCTTTTAACCAGCTGAGGCAATCACAGCACCAATCAGCCGCTCCGCCCAGCCTGACACCAATCAATTATACTACATTACATGTCCTTCTACTGTTTTCTATGTCATACCTTTTATATTTGTAATAAATCTCGTTTTTATGGTTCATCAGTGTTGTTTTCATTTGTGGAGGGATGAATGAGTAAATAAATGAATCAATGGACATTGGTATAAGTAAGGCAAGGCAAGTTTATTTATATAGCACTTTTCAACACAAGGCAATTCAAAGTGTTTTACAAAAAATTAAAGACATTAAGAAAATGGCATTTAAAATCAGTCATTCAAAAGAAAAGCTAATAAAAGAAACATTAAAAGAAAAAATACATGGATAAAAGTTACAGTGCAGTCTAAGATATGAATAGTTCAATTAAAAGCAGCAACAAAAAGAAAAGTCTTCAGCCTGGAAGTACTGCATTTTATTGATCTAAATTACTTAACGTAACAAGTTAACCTTCTTCTTGGAAGCAGAAATCAAGTCATTTTAAGAGTGCATTTAACGTGTACAGGGTAACAACAGACAGACAAAAAGTCCTCAGTCTAATGGAATAATCCCAATGAACCTAGCGATGTGAACATGGCAGTCCAGGAATGATAGTTTGATAAATATGAGTTTGATATACTTTATTAATCCCCGTGGGGAAATTGTTTGTAGCTGGAGTTGGCTGATAAACGCTGCTAGTCAATGTTGATTCGATGGTCAACTCTGTTCCCAGATAGTAAAACCTCTCACAAATACCGCGTATATAACGCAAATACCTCGGACTTAGTGATGTATTAAGACATATGACAAAACATGACATAAAACAAGCATACAGCACTGTTTAGAATCCATTTGGTCTGGTTTAGCGTAACCATGGCGGCCGCCATCTTTCACTTCTGTTGACAATATGCAGCTACCCAATTGGTGTAGCACGATCACGTGACGAACCGTGGCACGACTTTGGACCAAGATATTATTACGCTTCGAAGGGACTAGTTCAGCCAATAATTACGTGCCTAGAAGAATTGGCAGGAATTTTAGCGACGATATTTTTTTTGGTGGATAAGCATGACTCGTTCTTTTTTATGAACTAAAGATTGTGTAGTTTCACTTCTGTGGAGCGGGTTGAGACGATAACAGGGTTCACCTTATGGCCTATATGGAGATGCAGTTATTTCCAGCATTCTTTATTTACCATTCATTCAAGTATGTGATGCCTTTTATCTGCTAATGTACAGGAGGAAGAGTGATACACTGTCTGTCTACTTGGCTTACATAACAGTTACAGTTTACAGCCTAAAAAACATGGAGCATTTTTCCCCCTTTTATTCATTTTTATGTCAATTTGCACATTTCATGGTGATGCTCAGCCTCTCCCCTTAACTCCTAACAGTCATCATCATGGTGATGCTCAGCCTCTCCCCTTAACTCCTAACAGTCATCATCATGTCAACCACAACACAGAGAAATACTGAAATGTGTGTGTAGTTGTTGATGCATTGCTGACAGAGAGAACTACATTTGAATACAGATTTAAGAAATATCAGTTTTTGAGCATGTCATAAGCATGTTTTGTCTTGACTATATTACAACTATATTATAATAAAACAATATAGTATTTATATTATTGAATTGATTATGATTATTATTATTAGTAGAAGTAGTTTATTTGCATTAATTATATTTTAATCTTTTTGAGGCTAGTATTTGGCAGGAAATGCAAAATTCACCTGTAAACCCATACTGAACGACATTTACCATTTACCTCACTGTATAAAAAAGTAACCGTTGATAATAATAATAAACAGGAATTATATTTGCAAAGTAGCCTACTTTGTTTCCAAAAAAAAAAGTTCACTCCTGTCGGTTGGGGGGGCCTCATCTCACAATGTCGCTTGGGGCCCCAAGTTGGCCAGGGGCGGCCCTGGTTACACCCCTACTGTACGGAGTTCTGCACCTGCTGTGCAGAATGTCAAAATGTATCCCCTAACGTTTCTGAGGAACCTGACATTTAACATTATATTCTAGTATCTATATACTTGACCTCTCACAGAATTATTTGATGAATTGTATACTGTACTTTGAATTAACCTGTTAAGCCCCGAGTCTGTTTTTCAGGTCTCAGGCTCGAAAATGACATTCCCAGAACAAATGACCATATCTTCCCTTCTAAGAGGGTTACATTAATAATCTTTTTTCTCAAAGCAAGGTTACACCTGTGAGTTGGATGTATAAGTGTCAGAATCAATATAGATGTTTTTATTTTAAAGTAAATTCAGATTGAACACAGTAAAAAAAAAAAAATTATTGTGTCCGTCCAAAAAAAATAATTACTTATAGTGAAAACCAGTGGTGTAGTGGGCGTTGGACGCGGGGGTACGCCGTACCCCCACTTATTTGGAGCATGATCTTTTTTTTAAGTCTAATAAATATAAAATAATTGCCAGTGTTATCAGTTGCAAGTGTGTATTTGTTGTAATAATGACGAAAACATAATACATTTCACAGTAATTATAATAAAAAATAAAAATGATTTCCTTAAAAAAGTATGATTCATCATCACGCTCATGACCCCGCGGTCACTGACACACCCACGGCGAGCCAGCTCGCCGCGCCCGCCGATTTTGCGGAAGCTCTTTCCCTCAAGAACACTAACGAAAAAGCTCTATAATGGCAGGCTAACATGTTTTACTTGACTTCTTTTCTAAAAAGAATATAATTCACAAGAAGAAAGAGGCTAGCAGCACCGAAGCTACAAGTGAAGCTGCTAGTAATACATCATCAGAAGAGCCGCCTAAAGACGTGGATAATGCTAGCTAACGTGCACGTTAGCTGCGCTAGCAACGTTCCCCTGGCTATCTCAAGCTCACCTTTCCCAGAGGTATGGACGGAGGAGATGTGGCGGAGGAAACAAGAGGCTACCCGTGGATAGACTGCATAGCTGGGAAACTGGGATGCAAAGTTTGTTCATCCATTTAAGATGTATCAGTCTTCAAAACCCAAGGTGTGTGTGTGTGTGTGTGTGTGTGTGTGTGTGTGTGTGTGTGTGTGTGTGTGTGTGTGTGTGTGTGTGTGTGTGTGTGTGTGTGTGTGTGTGTGTGTGTGTGTGTGTGTGTGTGTGTGTGTGTGTGTGTGAAGCAGCGCTGTCTGCTTCTTTGCAATGTAGGCTAGGCCTAATCAGAATAATGTCAAGTCCAGATTCAATGTTGTTTGCATAAGTATGGCTATATTTTTCGTTTTGTTTATTTAATAATTTAATTTCAAGACAACTTTGGACATTTTGTTGGTTTGTTATGAGTTTTAAATAGATTTTGAAAGTGGAGAGAGAGATAGAGAGAGAAGCAGCACTGTCTGCTTAGTTGCAATACTGTAGCTTATGCAATTTAGGCCTATAAATTGTTTATGTAACGTATGTGCCAGTGTGTTCATGGTTTTGAGTCTGCGTGTGTGTTGAGCACAGCGCCGTCTGCTTTTTGCAGTACAGTAACTAAAGTAGGACTAAGCATACCGGTAGTTTCTGTGGACCTGTCTGCCCGTTATGTGAGTGCACTGCGCGCATGCGCACTTGTGTGGCATTATTTGGGATGACCTAATTAAAATAGCGTCCCCCCAGTAAAAAAATCCCCACTACACCACTGGTGAAAACCACCCTTGAATGATGGGATGGTAGACTAAAAGCTTCAGGAATCCAAACTACAACATATAATAAGTACCCTGTATCAAGATTGATGCAAAACAAGTGAAATTTGACCTTTTAGATAGATTTAGCAAAAAAAAAACACTTCTCGGGTCATTTGGGTGGATTTGACCTATCTCTGGCCCTCCTTGCTCGATTTTGCTGATTGACATCTCTTTCTAAACGTCAGAGCCAATGGAATCGAGGGGAACTCCTTATTTGGTAATGTGTGTGTGTGAGACTGACGCATAGCCAAAACCGGAAGCTGCGATAACTCTGGTGACTACCATTAGCAGCTAACTTTTACTCTCCGATTTTTACATAAAAATGGAATTATGGATTATAAATAAATAAAAATATTCCACAGAAACATTATCAACCTATGGATTAACCGATTCAGCCGCGTTTTTTCTCCTTTTAATGCCATTGAACAAGTCTTTTGATCAGATTGACAGCTAAGGTGAGACAATCTCCCGTAAAAGCTACGTAAAGGTACGTGTTGTGATGTCTGTGTTTGCTTTCCCTGTCGCGAGTTCGGATCACTCAGTGATGATACTATACCTAAATAATCTGTGGAACCTCAGCTTTAATTGGATATCTTGTATGTGCAGCTACGATAAGTAATAAGGGTACTTTTATCTTGAGTTCTGTGCCAAAGTGCGTTAGCATTTTTCGCTCAGGGGTCATTTAGATGCTTCTTATGAGACTTGTGTTTTGTTTTGGTAAAAATGGTTTGTATTGTCAGTTAGCTGAGATTATTCCCGTTCATCTGGTATAACACATTAATAGGTTCTTAAATATTAGGATCCCCTGAGACACAGTGTCGTGAAAAAAAAAAAAAGTGCCCGCCGAGGGGGACCTTGAGGCTTAACAGGTCTTAAGGTTCCAGTTTCAATAAAACCTGTACTATTTACAACTATGTTTTAGAGGCTAGAAATAATACACTTTATTGTATTGGGTGACTCTTATTCTGACTATTTGGTGATGTAGTTCAGCCACCTGGTATTTCCCTCTCCAAATATAATGACCATCAGAGTGAGCATTCTTAACTTGGCTATTGTACCACTTATCCCCCATTCGGAATTTGACTGTATCAGAGAAGAGGTAGGCCTATGTCTAAAGAAATCTCATTTGCAATAGAACTGTACCAGATATTTCCATACAACTACTGGTTAGTGTTCAATAGCACTCTAGACAATTCAGTAATGGTATATTTTTTTAGGGATTTCTGTTTTTCTGATAAATGAGAGAAAAGTGATTGAGTCCTATTTTCCTATCACCAAAAGCACAATTTCCGTCTAAACTAAAGCTAAGTCTACAGGACTATAATTCAGTATTTTATTAGTTAAATAATTGTCTGACTATTTGATGTAGGACAGCCACCTGGTTAATACCTCAGCAGATCTGAAGAGGAAAAGAGTGGCCATTCTCAAGTTATGGGCTTTTTTGTCACCTTTCCCATATTCGGCCTGGTCTAATTTGGCTCTTTTTTAGGGATTGGGGTAAAAAAAAAAAAAAAAAATGTTCTCCCCCAAAATAAAATGTGACAACAATCAATTTCATTAATGGGAGACCCTAAAGATAATTTGTTCTACCTCGCGTAGGGGTATCTCGAAAACTAAAGCTTTTTTTGAGGACTTGCTGCTGGACTATTAAGTATCCTTGCGTCAGCGTATCACGTGTTGGGCGCGCTCTCTTCTGACCATATTTGGAAGTACAGCTTCCTACAGGTTCAACCTCCACCGACTGGCTGCGGCTGCAGCTGGACCCTTCTCCAGTGAGGGACGGAAGGATTGCATTTAAGAGAAGTGAGATGCAGCCACAGTGACAATTGTGCAGCGGCAAGCAGAAGTAAAAGCTTCAAACATTGAATAACAGCAGCAGAAGAAGCGACATTATTCCTCTGCGTGTGAAAGATGTCCAGACTTCAGAGTCTAAAGCAGTATATCAACCAGCGGCTCACTGCGGCTGTCGAGGACATATTTGAGCACTTTGAAAGAACAATAACCGAGTATGAAGAGGAGATGGACCTCCGACACCGGAAACTGTGCGAGTTGGTTTCAAGACCTGAAGTACATCTGCAGACAGAAGCAGGTACGTTTCTGTCTCCTGTTGGAAACATGTTAAGTGATAATGCCCTCCGTGCTAAGCTAACGTTAGCATAACCCCCCACACACAGCCTGTTAGCAGCTATGTATCTGTGGTAAGATAACATTAGCTACACCCTCCAAACACAGCCTATAATGAGATAGCTTCTCCTTCCACATACAGCCTGTTAGCAGCTAGCTCATACCGGAAGCATGTTTACTACCAATGATATCCGTGCTAACTTACGTTAGCTAAACCCTCCACACATCCCGTTGGCAGCTAGCTTGTGATGGAAAAATGTTGACGGCTACTGCTGTCCGTGCTGAGCTAACGTTAGCTACATTCTCCATACATAGCTTTAGCTAAAGGGGATCACTGTCTGAGTTTAAAGAACAGACCAACATGAACCCAAATTCATTTATAAAGAGCTAGTAGCCGGTTTCAAGCTAGCAGTTCTGTAATGTTATTACACGTGCACGAGTAGAACTGACTACTGTGTAGGTGTAGCGTTTTAAAAGTTGTACATTATTATGTTTAACCCTCTGGAGTCTAAGGGTATTTTCTCGATTTTTAGATGTCTCCTTAAATGAACTTTTAAATGTACTTCTCATAACATGGCACCACATGTGTTACATATCAAAATATTCAGGACAGTCTCTGGTCTTGCTAGAAATGCAAGTCACTCACCCACCTTAGAGCACTGTGTGATGAGATGATTAGCTCTAAAGCTTAAGATTTGACATCCGATTTTTGGAAATCTTCAAAACTCCAATTGTTTTGGTGTTTTAGATGTGGTTACCAAAGTCTTAGGATCACACAAGTAGTGAAATATTTGAATTACACTGTATATAAATGTGTAATTCATGTCTAAAAAAAATAAATGTATTTTGAGTAGAATAGGTGTTTATCACTCTACTTTCACCACAGCAGGGACTGCGATACGTTAGGACTGAATAATGACTTCATATTACATACCGAGGTTCATGTGATGTGTACAAATACAAATTGAGCATTAACATTTTTTTCTTCTCAACCAACAATTTATTATAAATATGTTTTTTTTCAACCAACTATTTATACAAATATAAGAAACTGGAAAATCTAACTATTTACAATATTGAACATCAGAACTTTCAACCAACTATTCATTATAAATGTCAAGACAGTGTCAAGGTCTTTGTCTGTCTTCCAAGACAGTGGGTCTGGCTGCTGTGAAGATGGGGGTGATGGTGCATGGGCTGCTGTGTAGGTGGGGGGTCACGTGTGCTCTACGAGACCTCCACGAGACATTGAAATAAAGTTCAATTAAAATGTTGCACAAATAACAATGCACAACTAAAAATAAATTTTGGGAGGTGGTCTCTCTCTCTCTCACACAGGTATTTCCAGTTACTTTACATCCAGTATAAAACCACAGACACACACAGGGTCGGCCCTGACCAATTTGCTGCCCTAGGCAAGATTTTAGCTGGTGTGTTAACTGCATGTTCTGAGGCTCTATCTTCACTGCTGCTAGCGAAAAAAATCTCTAGCTAAGTCTGCAACTGAAACGTTTTTTTTAGCCATTTTCTCTGTCTCTCTCTCTCTTCCTCACAGACGTAAACTGATGGGAGACACGTGGTTTATGTTTTTTGGTGGGTAGGTTCTTAGTGATTTCTCGAGTCATGTTGGTAATTTCAGACCAACATGGCTGCCGGCCGAGATTTCCTTGACGGAAACACGAATCCACCAATCCCACACAGTGTAACGCCAAGTCAGGCTGCTTCAAGCAGCCCAATTGGCTGCTGTGCCCTGTTAGTCTCACAGGAGGTACCGCTGGAAAGCTACACTTCCAGCGATTCCGTGGTTATCTGAATCATATTTCTACTCCTTATAATCAAAAATATATGATTCATTATGTAAGTTATGCACATCTTGACGCACCGGCGAGTCCACCGACTCCATAGGGTTAATCATCTCCCAGCTCTACTTCAAGTATATTTTTATGCTAATACTTAACTGTACTTTTACTGAAATAAAGTTTTAAATATTATAATATGACTTATTTTAGTAAGTAAATCATGTTTTTGTTTGTACTGCTGATAACACAGGGTGTCCGCAGGGTCTTAAAAAGTATTAAAAGTTGATAAATCAATTTAGCGACAATTAAGGCTATTAAAAAGTATTAAACAGCATATTCCAAGGTATTACATTTTGTAGCTTGTCTTCAAGAAGTATATAAATTGTCCAAAGAGGTTGCATTCTACAGTGTGCCTGAATGTAATCATTGCGTAGGTGTGAGGTCTTAAAATGTATGGAAAGGGTCTTAAAAAAGGTCTTAAAAGGTATTACATTTGACTTCAGGATTCCTGCATATACCCTGTAACGGGTAATACAGGTAATCTGTTGTCTCTTCTATATTCTTTCTGCAGTGAACTTTTTTTGACACATCTGTATTCTCGATATCTGTATACATACACACATATATATATATATATATATATATATATGTGTGTATATATATATATATTTGTATGTGTGTGTGTATATATATATATATATATATTTGTATGTGTATATATGTGTGTATATATATATATATATATATATATGTGTATAAACATTAGGGCTGTCAAGTTAACGCGTTAATAACGCGTTAACGCAAAAAAAAATTAACGCCACTAATTATTTTAATGCGATTAACGCATGTGTATTTTTTTTCCTCGGCCGCCCCGTAGTTTCAGAGCGCATCGAGTTTAAAATACTATCTACAAGCTGATGCTGACAGCTCCTGCCGCCCGCTTGTGGCAGACCACACTTCCACGCTCACCGGCAGGCACCGACTGGCTATTGGGAGGACCGGGAGGGTGTGTGTATGTGTGGCCCGAGCGAGCGAGAGAGAGACCTTACGTGCATTGTTGTTGTTAGCATCTGGTGCTAGCTAGCTGCGCTAACGGATATAAGGAGCTGTTTAAATGAAAACAGAGGAGCGACATTTCGCCACAACTGCGCCGAGCACTTGACTTTATGCAGGAAGCCAGACAGTGGGACATTGTACGAGAAGTCAGCACACTCAGCACGGATAGTGCGCAACATGATTGCAGCGTCCAGGCAGCTCCCGTTCGAGCATATGCCTTGAGTTGCACATAGCTCCAACGATCCATCACACACACACACACACACACACACACACACACACACACACACACACACACACTTTGTATTGTATTATTGTAGGAGAGAGGTTCCAGGTTGAATTGAGGCGAATATTTGTAATGTTCAGAGGTTGTTGTGTTTAATATTCATGAGAATATTTGTCATTGTTCAAATGATAATAAACATTAGCATAAAGCATATTTGTCCACTCATATGTTGATAACAGTATTAAAAACTTGAAAAATATTCCTCTAAGGTACATTTAAACAAATCAAAAATATGCGATTAATCGCGATTAACTATGGACAATCATGCGATTAATCGCGATTAAATATTATAATCGACTGACAGCCCTAATATATATATGTGTGTATGTATATGTGTATATCAGGGTATCCGCTAGGATTTTTTCTCGCCGGTCAAATGTCCGGGCAGAATTTATTTTATCGGACAAATTTGAAACTTACCGGTCATATTTCAATAATAATAATAAGAGTTGTGTAGCAGAGTTTCCGTTAGCAGGTAATTACCGGACTATGACCGGATATGCTGATGTTTAAAACTCAGTTAATGGACTCATTTTTATATTGCTTCAGTTTATAATCGTAACAGATGGAAAAATTCAGATTAATTTTCCAATAAATTATTCCACAAACAACAAACAACATAATTATTACATTCAAGCAAACTACTTGTAGTAGATGAAGTACATTATTCAAAAGTTTACATTAACTTTGAATAATAACACGGGAGAAACGGATCCTCTCTTTTCCCCTCTCCCTCCCTCTCTCTCCTCACAGCCCGTCAGTTTCTCATGCAGCTCCTGCAGCTCGCTAAACAGTGGGCGGGGCTTCAGGTGATTATGCAGAGCTGCGTGTCTCCATCAGACTCAGCAGCTGATCTGATCTCTCTCTCGTCCGGTTATACTTCACTCGCGTTTATGTCCATATCGATCAGATCCAGCTCTCCTGATCGGCCTTTATAGAGAGCACCGATCAAACTATTAAGAGTGAATATCGGCCGATAATGACCGGCGGCCGATCTATCGGAGCCTTCCTAATTATTACCAGACATTTTGACCGGCAGGTTTTGAATTTACCGGTTTTTAATACATTTTACCAGCTAAAAACCGGTAATTACCGGCTAACAGAAACCCTGGTGTATATATGTGTGTATATATCTATGTGTGTTTATATATATCTATTAGGGCTGTCAAACGATTACAATTTTTAATCAGATTAATCACAGCTTAAAAATTAATTAATCATGATTAATCACCATTCGAACTATGTCCAAAATATGCCATTTCTTTATGTATATTGTTGTGGGAATGGAAAGATAAATGAAAGAAGGCGGATATATCGATTTAACATACAGTATCCATGTTTATTATAACATTTTTCTGCATGTCAAAATGAAAGACAACCCACACACCTATCAATCATCAAACCGTGGGGTCTTAATTCATTACGTGTTGATTTCTATCAACGGTGGAGTACTTCAGGAAAGTCGACAGAGGGGGGGGGGCGGCTAGAGGAGTACTTTGTGACCACAGAGTGTGAACGTTGTGATCAGCTGTTTTAGCGCAGTTCTCCAGTGAAGGGGGGGAGTCTCCCTCCGCAGCCGGTTGGCGTAGTTTGGGCACAATTCCGTTGTACAGACCGACGTTAACAGCAGCCCTGTCTGTGCACACGGAGACCGACTCTGTCGTCCGGTGATCTAACCGCCTTCTGGAAAAGCTTCACAAGTACGTCGGTGCGCTTTGTGAGACAAGTGACGGTACGCATTTCAGATTACGCACATAACCTGCATACCAGTTATGTGCACCCCTGTACTACAGCAAAAGTATTCTCCGTCGGGACTTCCTGCAACAACACCACGCCGTTATCTTGATTCTGATTGGCCTGAAGACATTATCAAAGATGTTCTATTGAGAAGACGATCACTACGTGACAAAAGTTTTCAAAACCGTTTCTGGTCTTCGGTATTTCCAGACAAGTGGCTACTGAAATCAATCTTACTAACTGCTGTCTGTGCAATTTACTCCACGAGTTGGCAGACTTTATTTAGTTTAACATCATTTTTCATGGTGGGGCTAAGCCATTTCTTGGTATGGGTGTAGCCTACCCCAGCCATACCCTGGCGCTGCCACTGGTGGCACGTATGGGGCGGGCCATTCTGCACATGCGTTAAATGCGTTAAATATTTTAACGCAATTAATTCAAAAAATTAATTACCGCCGTTAACGTGATAATTTTGACAGCACTAATATATATATATATATATATATATATATATATATATATACATACATACAGTGGGGCAAAAAAGTATTTAGTCAGCCACCAATTGTGCAAGTTCTCCCACTTAAAAAGATGAGAGGCCTGTATTTTCATCCTAGGTACACTTCAACTATGAGAGACAGAATGGGGGGAAAGAATCCAGGAAATCACATTGTAGGATTTTTAATGAATTAATTGGTGAATTCCTCGGTAAAATAAGTATTTGGTCACCTACAAACAAACAAGATTTCTGGCTCTCACAGACCTGTAACTTCTTCTTTAAGAGCCTCCTCTGTCCTCCACTCGTTAACTGTATTAATGGCACCTGTTTGAACTTGTTATCAGTATAAAAGACACCTGTCCACAACCTCAGTCACACTCCAAACTCCACTATGGCCAAGACCGAAGAGCTATCAAAGGACACCAGAAACAAAATGGTAGACCTGCACCAGGCCGGGAAGACTGAATCTGCAATAGGTAAGCAGCTTGGTGTGAAGAAATCAACTGTGGGAGCAATTATTAGAAAATGGAAGACATAGAAGACCACTGATACTCTCCCTCGATCTGGGGCTCCACGCAAGATCTCACCCCGTGGGGTCAAAATGATCACAAGAACCGTGAGCAAAAATCCCAGAACCACACGGGGGGACCTAGTCAATGACCTGCAGAGAGCTGGGACCAAAGTAACAAAGGCTACCATCAGTAACACACTATGCCGCCAGGGACTCAAATCCTGCAGTGCCAGACGTGTCCCCCTGCCTAAGCCAGTACATGTCCAGGCCCGTCTGAAGTTTGCTAGAGAGCATTTAGATGATCCAGAAGAGGATTGGGAGAATGTCATATGGTCAGATGAAACCAAAATAGAACTTTTTGGTAAAAACTCAACGAGACGTGTTTGGAGGAGAAAGAATGCTGAGTTGCATCCAAAGAACACCATACCTACTGTGAAACATGGGGGTGGAAACATCATGCTTTGGGGCTGTTTTTCTGCAAAGGGACCGGTACGACTGCTCCGTGTAAAGGAAAGAATGAATGGGGCCATGCATCGTGAGATTTTGAGTGACAACCTCCTTCCATCAGCAAGGGCATTGAAGATGAAACGTGGCTGAGTCTTTCAGCATGACAATGATCCCAAACACACCGCCTGGGCAACAGAGTGGCTTTGTAAGAAGCATTTCAAGGTCCTGGAGTGGCCTATCCAGTCTCCAGATCTCAACCCCATAGAAAATCTTTGGAGGGAGTTGAAAGTCCGTGTTGCCCAGCGACAGCCCCAAAACATCACTGCTCTAGAGGAGATCTGCATGGAGGAATGGGCCAAAAATACCAGCAACAGTGTGTGAAAACCTTGTGAAGACTTACAGAAAACGTTTGACCTCTGTCATTGCCAACAAAGGGTATAGAACAAATTATTGAGATGAACTTTTGTTATTGACCAAATACTTATTTTCCACCATAATTTGCAAATAAAGTCTTTAAAAATCAGACAATGTGATGTTCTGGATTTTTTTTCTTCTAATTTTGTCTCATAGTTGAGGTATACCTAGGACCTCTCATATTTTTAAGTGGGAGAACTTGCACAATTGGTGGCTGACTAAATACTTGTTTGCCCCACTGTGTGTGTGTGTGTGTGTGTGTGTGTGTGTGTATATATATCATGTGTGTGTTGATACACACACACACACACACACAAATAGAAGTGCTATTTTTATTTACCATTTCCTTGCAATCCTACTAGAGAAAAGTGAAAATCAACTACACATGTTGTCTGTGACAAGGACTCTTTAACACTCTCCTTCTCTACTCCACCTTCCCTTTCTTGTGATCATCGCTACCTTACATGTCATCAATGATACGTAGCGTAGTTTGTGATAGACATGAGGATGTCATTTTGAAACTGTGCCTGTTTTAATAGGCCCGTCAACTTATTCCCATTAGCTGCTGGTCATAGGTCACACTTGACCCTAGGCTGGCAGGCCTGACCAACCTTCAGGCCCCTGGGAAATGTCCGGGTGCTCCCGATGGCCATTTCGCCCCTACCTGAAAGGATATGAAAGCTTTTGTACAGAAGTATAACAATTTCCCCTGTAAATGTCATACTGTAATAGATTATACAACCAAAGTATTATTGCACATGCATTATTGTTAAAGAATGAATTAGTAGTTTGTTTAGGTGGAGCTGATTTTGAACTATTCAAACTAATGATTAATGTATACGTTTTAACATGGAAAGATGTGTGAGATGTCAGTCTATATTTCACTCTCATATCACTTTCCCTCTGCGTGTTTCCTTTTTGCTGCAGATGTCCAGCAGCTGTTGGTGGTTAATGAAGAGGTTCCCCCTGAGCAGCAGGAAGGCCAGGAAAACCCAGAGCCCCCCCCACACATAAAACAGGAACAGGAGGAACCCTGGAGCAGTCAGGAGGGAGAGCAGCTTCAAGGGCTGAATGAAGCAGATATCACCAAGTTCACCTTCACTCCTGTCCCTGTGAAGAGTGAACATGATGAAGAGAAACCTCAGTCCTCACGGCTTCATCAAAGACAAACTGAACACATGGAAGCAGAAGCTGATGGAGAGGACTGTGGAGGACTAGAACCAGCCAGGGACTCAGATCCAGAGAGACATTTACTACCAGGGACTGAGGACAAGAAACCATTTGGATGTGCAGAGTGTGGGAAAAGATTTGGAAAGGAAACACATCTGAATACACACATGAGAACTCACACAGGAGAGAAACCATTCAGCTGCGCGTTCTGTGAGAAATCTTTTACACAGAGCGGAAGTTTACAGAAACACATTAGAATCCACACTGGAGAGAAACCATACAATTGCTCAGTATGCGGTAAAGCTTTCATTGAAAGTGGAAATCTGACAAGACACATGATAACTCACACAGGAGAGAAACCCTTCAGCTGCTCAGTTTGTGCGAAAACCTACAGAAGCAAGGCTGACCTCAGGAGACACATGAGAACTCACACAGGAGAGACTCTCTTTAGCTGCTCATTTTGTAACCGCAAATTTCCCTGGCGTTATCAGGTCAATACACATAAATGTGTTGGTCGTCAGTCCTCACAGCTTCATCAGACTCAAAGTGAGGAGAACTGAGAGGCAGAGCCAGGAGCTGGAGACTCTTCAAGGGTTCACATATCCATGGAAAGTCTGCAAAATGTTTGAAATGCTAAAGTTCCATACCGTTTTCTGTTTAACTAATTGTCACAGTAATCTTTCTTGGTTATCCTTCCATACAGTGTAACATGTTCCATACATTACTGATAATTTATTAGTGCGAATGCTGTTTACAGCATTCCACTATAGCAGTGGTTCCCAAACTGTTTGTGCCCAAGGCACACCAAAGGACAAGTAAAAATCTCAAGGCACACCTATTGTGCAAAATAGCCCTCATAACACGTGTTATCACTCATATCATGTAAAATATCTGTAAATGTGCATAATTATTTACTAATGCCAAATAAAATGTGACAAAGACAACTATTACTCATGAAATATTTATTAACGAAATATTTCAGAAATTAATTTGAAACTTTATCAAATTAGGCTTCATCAAAGCAGCAACACACCTTTAAACCAGACAGGTCACACAATTAAAAATGAGGCAAAGGAAACTCAGCAGAAATTCAGCACAGAGAACTGTCAATGCAAGGAAGCTGCATTGTCCATGGTCCTGAACTACAAATTATAAATGTAACATTTCAGCAATCAGCATTGAAACATGTGCTATTGTAAATATTTTGCTGACTTACAAATTAGTGAGATACATGTGCCTGTCGGGGCGCGCAGAATGTTTTAATCCTTGGTGGCACTGAGGAGAGGGCCACTCGCAAGTCCTGTTCAACAGAGAGCCGTGACTTCCTGTTGTTCTTCATGTAAATCAGAGTAGAGAACGCCAACTCCAGAGATGGGGTCGTTACTAAAAAAATTTAATATATTACATATTACTTTTTTTTTAAAAAAGTAATATATTACACTACTTTGTTACTATCTACATAAAGTAACTCGTTACTTTACTCGCCGAGCACGTACGAACTGCGCATGCGTAAGTGGCAATAACTTTCCTTACCAGCAGGCGGCGGTAGTGTGTATTTGTCATTCAAAACAGGCAACAACCGGAAGACAGAGAAGAAGAACAGACTACGTGATATAAACAAACAACAAATAGCGTGTGCGTTAGCTTCACCTTAGCATGTGTTCTTTGCAGGTGCTTGTTGAGGTTTGACCACGTGGTGTTTACAGCAGTGGATAACAGCTTCTGGCCTGGACACAGTTTGCACCTCACCGTCACATTCCTGTCTATTCTTCGGACGAACTCAAAGTAATGGGCATACCTCCACCCCTCGAAAGTTATCGCTGACTCAGCCATGTTTATGCAGCACTGCACATGGAGATGTGGACGCGCAAGTCGCGCAGATTACGTACATATAAACCTACAAAGTACTGATATAGTAAATAGTTGTAGTTGTGTAGTTGTATATTGCAATAATAACGTATGGCTGTCACAAAATCCCACGGCACACCCGGACTTGCCTCACGGCACACCAGTGTGCCGCGGCACACCGTTTGGGAACCACTGCACTATAGTACTTCAAATCTTTATTCTTCCTCTGATTATTTCAGCCCATATTTTGACTCTCCATAACTTCAGCTTATTTTCAGCTACAGAAACCATTCAAATATTAAACTATTCAGCCTTTTCAGGAATCGATGGGAAACCTTCAACTTAAAAAAAATATGTTATACTTTTTGAAATATTCAGCTTTTTAAACTCTTTTTTAACATGGAAGTCAATGGGAGATGCCTTCAAATCCTTTTTTCCTACACCTTGCGCCAAATGCTACTCCTTCCACATACTTTCAGCTAGACACTTCATTCCAACTTTCAAATGTTCACAAGACCTTCAGCTATTCAAAATTGAATTGAACTTTTTGAGATATTTAACTTAGTTTGGAGCTTGGTAGAGGCCTTTTCAGATTTTAACATTAGAGTGGATGGAGCAGCTCGTTAAGTCTAGAGTGCTTTGATCTCAAAACAGAGTGCAGGAGATGCTTGAAATTCTCCCCAAAAAATGTTTTAAACTTGCCATAATTCCCAAACCCTACACTCCTCAGACATCTTTTTTCATGAAAAACGTAGGAAAACCTCTCCTAGGTTGAAAAAATAATAATAATTAAACAAAATGTCTCTTGAGGGCATGAAGACACAAAAAGTCCACCTAGCTCCCAATTGATTCCCATGTTAAATGTTTCCGGATCTTTCTTCAGAGCAGAGAGAAGTACACTTTAGACAAACTGCTCCCATCTCCACATTTTACACACAAAACCAAAAAAGGCTCCGCAGCCGTTGCGAGGTTCCGGCGCTAACAGTTCATGAGCGTGCTCCCCCGCCCTCTGTCAACACTCGTGACTAGGGTTGGGTACCGAGAACCGGTTCCAACATTTCGATTCCAACGGCATCATTTAGACATGTGAATTTCGGTTCCGCTTTTCGAAGCCTGAGGAAATGTTTCTCGCCGCTCTCCGTAGCCTACTGTATGACTGCGGCGGGGCAGGAAATGTAGCGTTGTACCTACACTTCCTACAGCGTAACCTGAGACCAGGGCCGGCCCATCGCACTGGCGTTATAGATGTTCGCCTTGGGCGCCAGATCTGTGGAGGCGCTGCGCTGACAGCTCTGGGAGGGAAAACAAATGTTTTTACCGTTGCTGCTCATCCTAATTTTCGGCCTTGATGTAACAACATTCATAATTAAGTAAATGTAACACCCTTTTCATCCCGGTTACACTTTTCATTTGCCCTGTACGATGGGCGCTGTAAGTGATGAAAATGGGGGATGTTGGCTTATCTGGCACCCGCAGCTCACAGCCAAAGTGCGAGTGAGCGTGGGAGCGAGCGAGGGAGAAAGAAAGGGAGGGCGCTGTTGTTATTAGCATCTGGTGCTAGCTGCTCCAACGGAAGAAGAAGATGTTTCTACAATAATGTGGAGGGAGAGTCCTCTCCAGTCAGACTGAGAGGCTGATAACTACAGCTCAGTGAGGTAAAGGACTGAGTGTTTAGATAGTTCACTTTAGTCTAAGTTATCTCAGTGGGTCTCAAACGTTTTGATCACAATTTATGTAAACACATATTTCCAAGGCACTCCTTTATAATTATTGGGATAAAACAGGTTTTAAATCATTCCAATGTATACTATAGGACAGTAAACCAGACATATCCTTTTAAACTGGAGAGATAAAAAAATATGCATAAATAAAATAGTAAAATAAGATATGAATGAACAACAAAAATAAAACACGTTACATGTATTTGTTATTGGCTATGGTAGGTTATTGGTTATGTTCACATACTTATTTGATTATTAAAATGTAAACCGATCTTTTTCATATGGGTGTTTAGAGTTGTACCCCCTAGATCTAGACTCTAGTAATCCTGCTTAAAGTGCACCAGATTGAAGCATTTTACTTTAAAATGTTCAAACATTTCTTCCCGGTATGCCTGAGAAGGCAGATATGCTTGTTTTTCTCAACAAGAACTGTTTTTAAATGGGGGGGGGGGGGGTTTCCTTTAAAAGTTGGACTGTTGCACTGTTGTAGCTTCAGTGGTTCTCAGGTTACAGTTACATAGCAGTGAATATAAACAGACTGATTAATGTGAATATTACTGTAAGCTAACCTGTGTCAAAGTTTCTCGAATAAATGTAATTTTTTTGGTGGAAGAAGCCATTTATAATTTTTTTACCCTGCCCCTCAAAGAATCGGAATTGAGAACCGTTAAGAATCGGAATCGGAATCAGAATCGTGGAAATTCAAACGATACCCAACCCTACTCGTGACACATGAGTGGCCAGCCTAAACAACAATAATCGCTGCTTGGCAACGGTGTGTGGCGACAAAGTACATAGACATTTTGACAGGAGAGATTTAGTTTTGCCGGTATTCAACATATTTTACCAGTCATAGTCCGGTAATTATTTACACTCTAAGAAGAGTCCTACACAACAGACATGGCGTCAAAAAGGAGTAATGTGTGGAAATATTTCGACCAGGTTAGTGAGTGCGGTGTAGAGGTCAAACTATGCCAAATTAAACGTATACATGCTATACCTTGCTATACCCGCAACCTCCGTTCCAGCTGAGAGGGTCTTCTCTACAGTTGGCCTGATTGTGAATCGCCTCTGCACATGAAAGCTGTAGGCCTATAGCTGTCAAACTGTGATCACCAGTTCAATACATTTGATAAATTAGACTTGGTTTCTATACTTATTTGAACATGTGTTTATTTATTTCCAAAAGTTATTGAAAATATATTTTTGGAAAATAATTTTTAGAATCTTTTTTTTTACCCAACTTTTTTTTTTTAATAGGATATATACATTTCGGTTAACCGGTTAACCGTTTTTTGGGGGGTCGAATATTCGAATATACATTGCTTTCAAATTCCCATCCCTAATACGGACATGTATGAGTACATAGCCTGCCACCCTTGAAAGCCAGTGCCAGCGTAATTCACACACTCTCCATGTTTGTGTTAGCATTGTTTTTAGACTTGCATCCAGAAATGTGTTAATAATCAAATGCATAAAAAAATATATCTGATCTATGCCTTAAAGCAGGGGTCTCCAACCTTTTTTAGGATGAGAGCTACTTTCAAAAAATAAAACAAGTCCTGAGCTACTTCTATTCCTCTTTTTGTGTATATATTTAGCACATTTTAACATTATTATATGCTTACCTTTAACCTTTGTGTGCTGTTTGGGTCTGTGGGACCCGTTTTCAGGGTTTACTAAAAGAAAATGTTAATTATTTGAATATGATCACAACCAATAACAAATCATTTAAACTTGTTCATTCTTATCTTATGTTACCTAGTTAGCATTCTTTCTTTTTATTTATGCATATTTTACTAATCACTCTCCTTTTAAACTGTTTTTTTTGTACTGTCCTATAGTACACACTGGAATGATTTCTTACTTTATTACAACTATATTAAATAGATAAAGGTGTGCTCTCTCTGTCTCGCTCGCTCACAGAGGCTGTGTGCTCCTCCGTGGCGATGACGGCTAGTGTTAAAAAATAATAATACACATATTTACACATGTCCCCCCTGTCCCCAGTGGAAATTACGTCGTGTGTGTGTGCATCAAGTGCAAGTATGCAAGTTGCAGCGCACACACACAGTAAAACTCTGCCCCTAATGTGCTGTATAGGCTGGCATGAATAGGCTGTGTTCAATGGGGCTGATGTGTTGTGTAGATTCTGCAAGAAGGAAAGGTCACACTCCTTATGAAGCGGTGAGCTACCGCTCCACATTGCTTTTCTTCCCGACTGCAACGCTAGTTCCGCAAATCAAGCAAGAACGTGATTGGTCGACATTCATTGTGGGGGAGGAGGGGTGTTAGATAGATATAGAGTTGTAGTAAGTAGATAGGGTTCGCTATGATTTAGGTTTCGTTTATGCATAGGGTAGATTCTTTTAATTACATTTCCTTTTTTTGTGTGTATTTTTTACATTTTGGATTTGCTTGGCGATCTACTTCTTGAGGGCTTGCGAGCAGAGTTGGGTGTACTAATATTACTTTTGTCGGTAACGGAGTAGTGTAATGCGCTACTTTTTATAATTCAGTAATCACACTACAGTTACTAACATTTGCCCGACAGGCGTTACTTACTAAAATCAGTCATAGAGTGGCAAAGTCACACCCATCTACTTCCGGTCCTTGGGACCTTATTTCGTAAAAATAATGTATTGAAGTCAATGGAGAGAGAAAACGTATCTTTCGATCCCGTTTGAATTGTGCCATGAATGACACATATGATGTTTGTCAATCTTAAAAAATCATTTCCATGTCAAAAAAGTCACAGTTTGTCGTAAAACTGTTGAAATATAAGACTATGAAAAATACGCAACTAGAAAGACTACAAATCCCAGAGTCGCGTAAGTGATGTCACAATTGTTTTCCTCCACTAAGAGATAGCTAAGATCAGCGCCATATAGATAGAATCTATCTATATGGCGCTGATCTTAGCTAAGATGAGATAACTTTAACAAGATGCCTGTGTGCTGAGTGCTCACCATCACAAAGATGGCCGTCACGTTAGCAAATTTCACCTGTTTCTTTCAGAATGAGGCGAACAGTATAAAACGAGGTGAAAATCACTACAAGTCTGGGCATGTTGAGAGCTGTACATACACGAAAGGGGAGTTAGTCGGTTCTGTAAGAGCCAGCATGCGGGACCGGCTTTTCAAGGTTTCGGTGAGTAATATGAGTGCAATGTGTAACGTTAATGTCAGCTAGCTAACATTAGGTACACTAACGTGTTTTGTTTTAGCAACTAGTTTTCTCCTTAAGAACTTCGTGGTCTCTGTGTATGCTGTGGATAACATTAGTGTTCACAAGAACAAGATACACTCCCGTGTTTTGTTTTAGTTACTCTTCAGATTGAAGCGGCCAGTTTTATATCGACTATACTGTATGTGATCTCCTTTTACATCTCGTTGTGTCATTTGAGTTTATTTGCCTCAATGCGACTGACCAGAGACCAGCAAGCTGCCATCCAGACAGCCACCGTAGGACAGCGGACAAATCCTCAGTGGCAGTTAGTAAGTTACACAGACAGGGCAGGTTGACAGCCAGCAATTTTGGTGCTGTGCTGCGGTTAGGACTTTCATCCACTCCATGCGCGTCCCTCATGAAGAGGGTGCTTGGGGGGTACAACTTGGACGGAGTCATGGCTGTCAACTGGGGGGTTGTAAACGAGGCCGAAGGGGTGAAGGCTTTTGTGCAGGCATATCGGGTGACAGTGTTCAAGTCTGGTCTCTTTATGAGTGAGTCGGGTGTTTTGGGAGCATCACCCGATGGACTTGTGCAGCCATCTGCCCTGCTGGAGGTGAAGTGTCCACACAGCCAGAGGAACATGACCATCGCGGAGGCAGTCCAGTTACCATCCTTCTGTCTCCGTGAGGAGGGTGGGTCATACATTCTCAAGGAGAATCACCCATACTGGCACCAGGTCCAAGGGCAGCTGCACATCACAGACCGGAGTCTCTGCTACTTTGTTGTGTGGACCACGAAGGAGGCGATCTTCATCCCCATCCCCAAAGACCCTGCATGGCATGGAAATCTCCTCCTCCTGGAAAAATTCTACACCCAGCATATGCTCCCTGTGTTGGCCAGTAGAGAGGAGGACATTTAAATAAACATACTCTTAACACCCTCTGACTCTGCGTTGTGTTTCGTATGTGTGATGGGGTGTTATGCAGAGGGGAGGAAAACAGGACACAGCAGATTGGAATTGTGTTGGAGATGCTGAGCAGTTATTTAATTGTTGCATGTAATTATTATTATACTGCGTGCTTCTTAGTTATTCCATCTTTTGCTGTAACATGGATCTGTATGTAACTCTATATTTACTTGTTATCTACCACACTTCCTTCTACATCATACACCAGTGACCACCAACTGGCGGCCCGCGGGCCACATTCGGCCCGCCAGACATTCTCATCCGGCCCGCACGACGGGGGTGACTGCGGCGTTACTGCGTTCGCCCCACACCCATTTTTTTTATTACAACGTCGCGTGAGTAAGGTACAGTACCGTAGTCCAACAGAGAGGCAGCAGCTGCGGGACAGTAGACTGCGAAACCTTCCCTGCCTTGAAGAAGAAGTGATCCTTCGTTGTGAAGAGTCTGCTTTGTGGCTCCGCAGCACAGCAGTAGCCCCGCTGCGACAGAGTCAACACATCCTCACTCCCAGGTCGGCCTATGTTGACGTTATGTCAAGTCCTGTGTCGGCTTTTTCCAACGCAAGGGGGGGCCTTAGCGTCCATTTTCAACGCAAGGGGGGGGGGGCCCTTAGCGTCCATGTTCAGCTTTCCGGGATGTCCATATGCTTCTATGGACGCTCATGGAAGCACGGCATTCGTTTGTGTCGGCTGCCCTTAAAGGCAATGTGAGCGTCCATTCTCATTGGATAACGGAGAATTGTACACCCGGAAGTAAGTATTCCCCTTACTGTCGATTGATTTTACAGTGATATCTGCACTACTCATCGACTAAAAAACACCAGATTATCCTTGTTAATTACACAACATTGATTGGTTTAAATTGTGTGCAATGCTTTTGTATTTTTCCCCTTCCATTCGGAGAAACAAATATGTTTTCGGAGTAAAGGATGGCAGAAGACACTACACTACCCAGATTCCCCAGCTATCGTTTGGACTACACCATGTGCTCTGTTTGACAAACCCAGTGATAGTCCTCAAGCTCTGTGATTGGAGAGTGTGCTCCGAGGGTTACGCCGATTCTCGAACAGCACTTGAAATGGGATGGAACCAAGGCAGACTGTCCAAAACTGGATTTGAACGGGTCCACCGCGTCCCCCCCTCCCCCACCCCATCCCCAGAACTACACATGCTGGCTATTCTGTTTCGCAACATGTTCTCTATCTATGGCACGTCTCTACTGGGAGTTGTAGTTATAAAAGACGTTTTCGTATTTCCCATAATAAGAAGTTGCCAGTATTAAACTTTGTACATCCCTGGAGGTTTAGGGGATAGGAAACACTCACATTTAAAACATATAATTAATAAATGGGTGAAAATTGCTTGTGCCCATAATGGGCAGCATTAATATATATATACACACATGCCAGCTAAGGTCAGAAGAGCTTTATTTAACAGCTGGTCTTATGTGTGTGACCCCTGTTGTTAATTGATAACATTACATTACATTAATTGATAAGCCTGAAACATGCACTTGTCAAGGTTCAGAGGCACATTTTGCAAATATGGCAGGAGCCATCGATCAGCTTAAGATAAGATATACTTTATTGATCCCAAGTTGGAACATTTGCGTTACATCAGCATGTGTAACAGTTAAATATGCAGTGGTGTTTATTTGTAAATCATTTAGTATAATCACACAAATTCTGTGTTTTATATTCAACAATTCTGTGTTCTTTATTTATTGATTGTTCAATACCTGACAAGGTCGGAGATGAAATATCTACATAAATCTTATAAGAGTATAATACATTATGTATAATATCAGTTAAAATAAGTGCTTCAACATAGTTAACATTGCTGGAGGTATATGCACAAATATTGATAGATGTCTTGTAATGCACTATTGAGGAACCTGCGACCCAAGTTTTTCATTCAATGCATAACTACTACACCATAGTTGTGTAGGCCTATATGATATGTCAATAAACCTTAGAAAATCTTGAAATCTTGAAAGGGATGTGCAAAATAGTCATTATATACAGTCTTTAATGAACTATTAGTAGAGAATAACGAGTAATGAATATACTTTATAGGGATCCTATTAATATCTAATAATAAAAATAATGAAATTCAATAACATGCTTTAACCACTCGGTGTCCTTTATATCAGCTGTGCACCTTTATGGTGTAAATACAGCCTATCTACCAATTGGATCAAATATAAAAGTCAGCCGAATTAGTGTTGATACTGCAAGGAGACGTATTGTGTGAAAATAAATGTAAGATGTTGTTTAATGGCTGATATATTTATGATCAACGTCACGTTTTCAGTTCCTCATGTTTGTCTATAAGTCTTCTCATCAGGGCTCTATAAATACAGAACTACGGCAGATATGTAATATTTAATGCAGCCGAATCGTGTATTACAATGCCGGTATGTGATGACTTTCAAAGAGAAAAGCAAGCACACTCGGAATAAAGTATTATTTAAAAAAAAAAAATGTTTTCGGTCTGTTTCCGGTATTTGTTAATGACGATGTGCTGTGAGATGTGAGACTGCAATTGCACAGGGGAAAATAACGTATCTTTAGATGCGGATTTTGTTAAACTAATATGTTTGCGCAGTGGACCAACACTATACATTGACGGGGAAGGGGGTAGCAATAAAGATAACACCATTAAACAGTTACACAACATAACAGAAATAATATCGATAGCAGCGTCCCTAGCAACCACCTTGGTAACAATGAAAACGTTATGGACGCAATTTCCTGAAGTAATCTTCGTAATAACTAGCAAACTAAAGATCATGTGGGCACTGCACACATAATCTGAAATAACAACTCATATTTCTCGCATCAAATGACATCAAAACGCATTTGAATGGCCAAACTAACTTTAAAATAGGCATTTTCCACCGAGAATAAAACGAAGTTCCGCCATGTTTGTTTTTTCTGCAGGGAGAAATGTGAAGATCACGTGACGTCAAACAGAGCACATGGTGTAGTCCAAACGATAGCTGGGGATTCTGGGTAGTGTAGTGTCTTCTGCCATCCTTTACTCCGAAAAAATATTTGTTTCTCCGAATCGAAGGGGAAAAATACAAAAGCATTGCACACAATTTAAACCAATCAATGTTGTGTAATTAACAAGGATACTCTGGTGTTTTTTAGTCGATGAGTAGTGCAGATATCACTGTAAAATCAATCGACAGTAAGGGGAATACTTACTTCCGGGTGTACAATTCTCCGTTATCCAATGAGAATGGACGCTCACATTGCCTTTAAGGGCAGCCGACACAAACGAATGCCGTGCTTCCATGAGCGTCCATAGAAGCATATGGACATCCCGGAAGGCTGAAAATGGACGCTAAGGGCCCCCCTCTTGCGTTGAAAATGGACGCTAAGGCCCCCCCTTGCGTTGGAAAAAGCCGACACAGGACTTGACATAACGTCAACATAGGCCGACCTGGGAGTGAGGATGTGTTGACAGAGTCCAACAGAGAGGCAGGAGCTGTGGGACAGTAGCCTAGAAGCAGGGTTGGGTTGTAACGGAATATATGTAACGGCGTTACGTAATCAGAATACAAAAATCAAGTGTATTCAGCTGGCGTTACATTTGAAAAACGAGTAATCTGATTACAGTTACTTTCGTAAACCTGAAGTGAATACATTTTGGAATACTTATTGGAATTATTGGTGGAAAAGTTTCCTCACAAAATGTAATATTCATTACCGGCATAACTGTGTGCACTGCACAGCGCTGCAGCATGTCTGGGAGCGAGAGAGAGATGCAGAGTGTCTGTGAGGCCCCGCCCCCGCACGCAGATTAGAGAGAGAGAGAGAGATCTCTTTTAAAATATATTGAAAGTTAGAAACGGAGATGGTTAGATAAAATGTGCAAGATAACGTTTATGTAGCATTTATTTATTGTCGAAATGATGACATTCATAACGGGATAAAATCAAAGTGAATGGCCTGCTGCTGCTGAAGGCATGGGGAAAGTGACTGGAAAACGTTTTAAAAGTTATTACATCGTTTCAGATAATAATAATAAATAATAATGATAATTCATTATATTTAGGGGCGCCTTTCAAAGCACCAAGGACACCTTACAATTCATAACATATTCCAAGGAAAGTTTTAAGGCAGTACAAAGAATGCAGTCCGGGTGATTTTTTTATGTGGGGTGCAGATGAGAGGGAGCTGTCCAGAATGACACCAAGATGTTGTGTTTGAGTTCTTGATAAGCCATTAAAACAGTAAAATAAGTGTCTCCTGTTCACCAAAACATACCCATCTGTTATGGAAAAAGAAAGTATTCCAAAAGTATTCTAAAAGTAATCTGAATACGTTACTAACTGTATTCTGATTACTTTCAGAGCATGTATTCAGTAACTGATTACATTTACAAAGTAACCCTCCCAACCCTGCCTAGAAGTGATGCTTCGTTAGCGTGAAGAGTCTGCTAAGCTTTATGCGGTCCGCACCTGAGCGTGCTCCACTAGCATTGTGGACTATATAAAAATCGCTGGCCTGCGATAGTGTCTATTTGGATACATTTTGGCCCTTGGACAAATGTAGTTGGTGATCCCTGTCATACACCATCATTATAAATGATGGTGTATATAGGATATATATATTTGTATACATATCTGTAAATTGTATAATTAAATTTTTCGTATTTGGGATTGTTGGAAACGTCTTTTTGATCTCTCTGTCTATAAACACAAACTGAGTAAGATTGACAAAGTTGACTTTGAAAAATATATATATTCTTTATGAAAATAGTTGACTGTTGTCAAATGAATCCAAATGAAACGTTGGACTGAACTACAACTACGCCTTTAAATCTCTACGGACTGTTTTTCAGTGGGATGGCAAGTTCCTATCTTTAAACATTTATTAGTTTTTTCTCAGAACAGATTTGATTTTCTGAAGTTAATTTAACTTTGCCGACCATGTAAGGTCATTATTAAAAGGTACAATCAATTTGTTTAGGGTTGACTAAAATAATGAAAAACATTCATTTGGATAATTTACTGACAGAATAAGAAACTCAATGATGCTCTACTCACCTGTTCCCCTTTTATAAAGTGAAACAGTTGAAACGATAGATTTTAGTAAACTTAAAAACAACCTTCTCCAAAAGCTATCAAGGAATATACAGAATACTTGTTTTAGAACTTTATTACATATTTTTATATAAATAGTTTGAATGATCCATAATTGACAGAAGCTTGTGTTTACACTGACCTGTTACTCATATATTAATGTCTTTGTAACTTCAGTAAACCACTACCTCACTAATTTCTTTCATTCATCACGGTTCAGTAAACTAAGTGATACATGAACCAGTTTAATCATTATAATAACGTAGGATTGCAACTCTTTGAAACTGTAGGTGGCTCTTAAAAGAGCTGTTGTGCATAGCCGCGGGAAGTAGGAGTGCTGGGGGTGCTGCAGCACCCCCTGTTGACGAGTGGTGTACATTTGAAAAACTGAGTGACCACCTAAATAAAAATGATTAAACTACATAAAATAGTTATGATTTTACTTAAAATAAAATTAGCTGTATACAGTAGCATATAATAGTCATAGTATATATTTGTATATATCAGGTGGCTTGAATTTATTTTCCAAATAAATAAAATCTGAGTCATCTAGGTCATAGGTCGTGGGAGAGTGACGTAATTGACGCGACACACACACTGCAGAGTGACAACTTTATAGAATGGCGCAAAAAAGGATTTTGGATTTTTTTCTCCAACAAACAACCCAATAAAAAGAGTGGACCACCAGCTACTCCTCAGCCCACCACCTCTACAACTAGAGTAATATGACACAGAAGAGACTGACACATCTGACTTTAATGCATGTCCATAGTAACATTTTGGACAATGTGGATGTATCTGCTCTAATGAGGGTCTTCATTAGTGCCACCCCAGGCTACATTTGGAGTTTTGTGAAGCCCCAACACAAGGTAAGACGATGTTTCCTTTAATGCTGCTGCCGCTGTGCAGTGTTTTGCCTTGTCAATCAGTTAAAATTGAATTCATAGTTTTATTAATATTATAAATAATATTTTCTGACTATTTGTAATGTTATGTAGGTTTGTAAGACCCATAGTTAGCATGTGGGCATGTGCAGCTGTTGCTAAGGTCTATAATGGTTTATTAAAGTTAAGGCGAGACACCCCAGGTGAATAGGGTAATTTCTCCAGTTAATTACCTACAATAAGGAAATTGTTTCTTATATTACAAGTTTTCTGAATATGCAAATGAGGCATTATCTCATTACATTTGCGCATATTTTAACACATTTCAGGAACCGAAATCTGAACTTTGGATAAAGCCAGGTTCAAAATGCTCGTTTCATTTTGTAGTCATATTAGCATCTAAGGCTTTTACAGAAGGGATTTTGGATATCTCTTTTTATCACTCCATAAATCAGAAAATACTGTCAACAGCCCTAAAATATCAATTTTCGCCATGTTTCTAGTTATAACATCTTATATAATTCAGACTTCTGCCTTATCTTTCTTACAGTTCTTCTTATTCTCTGAAAACTTCGAGCAGCGGCTCCTGGACATTAACTGATCACTGTGACAGTTCATCTTCGTAAATAGACGGAGGGTTTCAGCCATATTTCAACATTTTTACGACGACGTCAGTCTTACAATAGCGTGGCCTAGCAACAGCTAAAGCCTGGTAGGCTACTGCTATTTAGCTTAAGCTAGTTGGTAGCAAAATGCCTCCGTTCTCTACAGATGACTTCCAGAAACTTATACAGAAGATGGCTGTGTTGGAAATGAAAATGCAACGGTTGGAAGTTAACGTGGAAGTGAATGGACTATGTCGTGGGAATGACACGACTTTACCAGTGTTGCAAAGTAATGGAGAAGGGTATGCTAACTCACAGCTAGTTAGCAGCTACAAGGATTCCAAGGAACAGGAGGGCTGTGTACCGGGTAATAAATCTACAAGTGGTAGTCCTCCCTGGAACTCTCTGGGTGCAAAGCCTAAGAGTAAATCATTTCCATGGGATTTGGGAGGACGGATAACAGGCAGAGCCCAGAGCTCCGAAATCTGTGATGCGACCGGCTGGCCTGCATTGTTATCACCCAGGAAGAGCGCCTCTTCAACCCCTATTCATACTAGGAAACAGCAGTGGACAGCTGCTAAAGGGAGAATTACAAACAATCCTCCTAAACCACCAAGTGTGCCAATCCAGAACAGATACGCTCCGCTGACCGAGAACCGGAGATCTGATGACCTGGATAACCTGTCCTCTTCACGCAGCAGGGTAAGGACCAATAGCTACTCTAAAAGTAAAAGGCTAGAGGGAAAGCTAACGACTGGGCCTGAAACTCTGATTGTGGGTGACTCTGCTGTAAGAGATGTAAAAGGTCTGTGTAATAAGAACAACACCAAAGTACTCTGTTTTCCCAAGGATGTGGTCTCTGACTTGGCTGAGAAGATCCTGCATATTGGGGCTGAACATCCGACTGTGAAGAATGTGGTACTGCACATTGGAACAAATGATGTTGTGAAACAACAGTCAGAAGTGCTGAAAAAAGACTTTAAATGTCTGTTGGAAACTGCCAGCTCTCTAAATGCAGAGGTGTTCATCAGTGGCCCTCTACCGCCAGTCAGAAGAGGAGTGGAGAGATTCAGCAGATTGTTTGCACTGAACACCTGGCTTTCAACGGCCTGTACTGACCATTCTGTCCATTTTATTGACAATTTTAACTTTTTCTGGGATCGCAGACATCTTTTCAAGGCAAATGGAGTTTGCCTGAACAAGTCAGGAGTGAAATTGTTTATCTCTAACATATTCAACTGCCTGCGTCATCAATCTGTTCCCTCTGCCAAGGACAAGCGGCAAGAGGAATCAAAACACGAGAAAGACACAACACATCACGCAGAAAACCCTGAAGAATTATCACTGCACCCGCCTGAGGAATGTTCTGATTATGGGAGACATATGAGACACATGGAGGAGTCTCCACTGCCCCCCCCCCCCTGTCAACGCCTTTGAGGATACTCCGTTCACCCTTTCACCCTCGCCCACCCTCCTGGAGATCGATGAACACACAATGGAGATACAGAGGGTTGGCACCGATTCCTTCCTGGAGTTCAAAGACCAAACGAAGGCGATACGCAGGGCTGGCACCATGTCCTTTACCCCCGCTCCTCAACGACGCCCACCAAAATCACCGCGGAGACGCGCACCATCTCCCCCGTCCTCATCACCGCGCCTACGTCAACCACCCCCCCCCCCCTGGCAGCATGTCCTCTACCCCCGCACCATCTAGCCCGTCTCCATCACCGTGCCTACGTCGACCACCTCCCCTCCCTTCGAGGGGGCTTCTGCAGTCTCCGAAGCCTGATAAGGATGTGTGTGTACAAAACACAACAAACTCTTACTGATATGTGATGGGTCCAGGCTCAAGGGCGTATGGCACTCTCAACTCTTTCCAGGACATGTCGGGGCCCTGCCTGCCAGTAGCTTTGCCGATATCTGTGTTGATAGGTAATAGATTAAGAGCGGTGAATCATAGAAACAGGAAGCGCTCAAACGTTTGTGTGAGTGTATCTAATTTAGCAGTGATTCCATGTCAGCCACAGCTTGTTACAAAAAACATGACTGATAGTGTGTTTAACAAACTTAAACTAGCTTTATTAAATGTCAGGTCTTTGGCAGGAAAAACATTTTTAATCAATGATTTAATCACTGAGCACAATCTCGATTTTATGTTTTTAACAGAAACTTGGATTGAACAAAATAACAGTGCAGCTGTTCTTATCGAATCAACCCCTCCCAACTTTAGTTTTATGAGTCAGGAAAGAATGCATAAGAAAGGGGGTGGAGTTGCTATTCTGTTCAATGATTCCCTTCAATGCAGGAAGACATCGTATGGAAACTTTGATTCTTTTGAATATGTGGCCCTTCGGCTGAAATGCTCCTCTCGAGCTCTGTTCCTAAATATCTATAGACCACCCAAATACTGTGCAAGCTTTTTTGATGACTTTACTGAACTGCTGTCTATAGTGTGTATTGACTTTGACCGTCTAGTCATTGTTGGTGATTTTAACATCCATGTTGACAACCCCCAGGACAGAGGGGCTAAAGAACTGTTTTGTGTTCTTGATAGCTATGGACTGACTCAGCATGTGACGGAGCCCACGCACAATAAGTGGCACACTCTGGACTTAATTATCTCAAAGGGTCTGAATATCTCTAAGGTTGTGGTGACTGATGTTGCACTCTCTGACCATTCCTGTGTTTTCTTTGAGAGCTCTATTTCTGTTCACAAAAATGTTCAAAAAGAGGTAACCACAAAGCGATATTTAACTGAAAATACTAGGGAAATGTTTACTGAGAATTTCTCTTCCACACTTGCCCCTGCCAACATCTCAGTAAATGAGCTAGTAGATCATTTTAATTCAAAAATTAAAAATGTTATAGATGCCATTGCTCCAACTAAGGTAAAGGAAGTGTCTGGCAAGAAAATATCTCCATGGAGAAAGGCCATGACCGTGAAAACAGAAAAAAGAGAATGTCGAAAAGCTGAACGCAGATGGCGAAAAACAAATCTCCAGGTTCACTTTGAAATCTATAAAGAGAGACTTGGCCTTTATAATTTGGAATTGAAAAACGCACGACAATCGTTCTTCTCTGACATCATTACCAAAAACAAAAACAACGCACGTGCCTTGTTTGCTACCGTCGACAGACTAACTAACCCCCCAGTGTCAGTAGCCTCTGAATTTCTATCCACCAGGGCGTGCAATGATTTTGCCTCCTTTTTCACTTACAAAATTCAGAAAATCAGACAAGCAGTCAGTGCCTCTGCATCAGGAACAGCAAATGTGTTGTCCCTATCTCCACTTAACATCAATTCAGACATCATGACACAATTCCATCAGATTAATGATAAAAACCTAGAGGACATTATTCAACTTCTGAAATCCTCCTCTTGCTGCCTTGATATTATTCCAACAGGATTTTTCAAAGATGTTTTGCCTTGCATGGCCTCAGATCTACTTCATATAGTAAACAAATCTCTTCACTGAGGTATTTTTCCACAGGCCCTGAAAACTGCAGTCATTAAACCGCTCTTAAAAAAGAATAATCTAGATGCTTCAGTAATGAACAATTACAGGCCCATATCAAACCTCCCATTTCTAGGTAAAATCATTGAAAAAGTTGTTTTTCAACAGTTGAGTAATTTCTTGCATTTAAATGACTGTTTTGATGTGTTCCAGTCAGGCTTTCGTCCAAACCACAGCACTGAGACTGCTCTTGTAAAGGTCTTTAATGACATCCACTTAAACACAGACAGTGGCAGAACTTCAGTGTTAGTATTATTAGATCTCAGTGCTGCGTTTGACACTGTTGACCACAGCATATTACTAGACCGACTGGAAAACTGGGTGGGACTTTCGGAAACAGTTCTGAATTGGTTTGAATCCTACTTAAAGGACAGAAACAACTTTGTTTCTATAGGTAAATACACATCTGAGTTGACAAATATGACATGTGGGGTTCCTCAAGGCTCCATCTTGGGGCCTCTTCTCTTTAACATCTACATGCTACCACTGGCTCAGATAATGAAGAACAACAAAATAAGTTACCATAGCTATGCAGATGACACACAAATTTACGTAACAATTTCACCAGGAGACTATGCTCCAATTCAAACACTGAGTAAGTGCATTGAACAAATCAATGACTAGATGTGTCAGAACTTTCTCCAATTAAACAAAGATAAAACTGAGGTAATGGTTTTTGGAGCCAAGTCAGAACGTATAAAAGTTAGCGCTGAGCTTCAGTCTGCAATGTTCAAAACAACAGATAAAGCCAGAAATCTAGGTGTAGTCATGGACTCTGACCTGAGTTTCAACAGTCACATTAAAACTGTTACTAAATCAGCCTACTATCACCTAAAGAATATATCTAGGATTAAAAGACTAATGTCACAGCAGGATTTGGAAAAACTTGTCCATGCTTTTATCTTCAGTAGACTCGACTACTGCAATGGTGTCTTCACAGGTCTCACTAAAAAATCTATTAGGAAGCTGCAGCTAATTCAGAACGCTGCTGCTCGAGTCCTCACTAACACTAAGAAAGTGGATCACATCACTCCAGTTCTGAAGTCTTTACACTGTGTCAAAGAATAGATTTCAAAATACTGCTGCTGGTTTATAAAGCACTGAATGGTTTAGGCCCAAAATACATTTCTGACCTCCTGCTAAATTATGAACCATCCAGATCTCTCAGGTCTTCAGGGACTGGTCAGCTTTCTGTCCCCAGAGTCAGAACTAAACATGGTAAAGCAGCGTTCAGTTATTATGCTCCAAATATCTGGAACAAACTCCCAGAAACCTGCAGGTCCGCTGCAACTCTTACTACTTTTAAATCCAGGCTGAAGACTTTTCTTTTTGTCGCTGCTTTTAATTGAACTATTCATATCTTAGACTGCACTGTAACTTTTATCCATGTATTTTTTCTTTTAATGTTTATTTTATTAGCTTTTCTTTTTAATGACTGATTTTAAATGCCATTTTCTTAATCTCTTTCATTTTTTGTAAAGCACTTTGAATTGCCTTGTGTTGAAAAGTGCTATATAAATAAACTTGCCTTGCCTTGCCTTGCCTATGAATGATCTATGAACAAACCCTTCTGTAAAAGCCTTCATAATATTGATAGGAATATAACTGGAAGGTTTGGTGTATGTACGTGCAACTGAAGTTGAAATTTCGAACTCAGAGTAGGAGAAAAAACTCATTTTGAGAAAAGGACCTTTAAAGATTGCAGTGAGGCGCTAGCTAAACCCTCTGTTCTTTGGACGACAGCTTGCGCATCGACGCACTCCGTGAAGGTATTTCATGTTCGGGGTCATTTGTGTTTTGTATAACCTTGCTTCGTGCAAGTGAAAATTGTTGTTGTCTTCTCTGTGAACGTTTTTTTCGCCGTTCCTTTGCCATTTTGAGATTTACATTTCTAGCGGAAAGCTAACCAGGAAGTGTTTTAGCACATCACGTGACGCATCTGAACGAATCACGTTGTCAGAAGTTGCCACGAGCCAATGTGATTTCGTTTCTTGGTTTAAGACCCCTTTGTACTTTCACGATTGGTTGCTGATACAAAGGAAATGATCATATTTGGATCCGATGAGATTGTGCAGGAGAGACTCAGCTTTCCAATGATGACATGGTGCAAACAGCGGTCGCGGTACTTTATGTTACGTTAGAATGCTAACTTTTGGTGAATTTAGGAGAAATATACAGACGCAAATAGACCAACTATAGTAAAATGAACATTTAAATGTGTATTTTGTACGTTTTACTTCCAAAAGCCTTAAAGAAAACATGTTATGGAATCAAAATAGTACAACATCTCAAAATTGACCAGTGCATGAAAAACGATGTTTTTGCCTGCCGTGTCTCGCCTTTAACAAACAATGTATGCGGCTCGTATCGCTGACAGCTGGGCCCGGCCCGGCACTGCCTTTTTTTTTTTTTTTAAGCGGCTCCCTCCTCACTTTTGGCAGCACCCCCTGAGCAAAATGACTTCCCGCGGCTATGCCGTTGTGTTTGGGTGTGCTGGTCTCAGGTCAGTCTAAGCCCTCTCTCCACGGATGCGGCGGGCCAGC
The DNA here is from genome assembly GCF_902827175.1 of Gymnodraco acuticeps. NCBI lineage: Eukaryota > Metazoa > Chordata > Actinopteri > Perciformes > Bathydraconidae > Gymnodraco > Gymnodraco acuticeps. The sequence goes on from NW_022992187.1 coordinate 1,156,618, forward strand.
TGGATGTCCTTGGCCATGATGGTGACTCTCTTGGCGTGGATGGCGCACAGTTTGCTGTCCTCGAACAGGCCGACCAGGTAGGCCTCACTGGACTCCTGCACACACACATACACACACACACACACACACACACACACACACACACACACACACACACACACACACACACACACACACACACACACACACACACACACACACACCACTCGACACTGGCTTAGTCAACAGTGCACCTGGTGGAGGGGGTGATAGGCTACTCTTCAAATGTTTCACAAAATACTTACCATCATGACTACTCTTACTGTTTAACATTTTGGTTTACTTCATGTTAAGGCTAATACAAATGACAAGGCTAAGTAATGTGATGCTACAACCCAGTCTCATGGCATTTCGTGTTCACCAACACGATTTTTAATCTATTGATTCGTGTTCACCAACACGATTTTCCCCTTTTTTTCGTGTTGCACAGCACGATTTTAAAAGCAATGTATTTCTACTGGTAATGTGTTTCTTGCCTGCAGCACGTCTTTTTCTCCGGTCGGGTCGTGGAAGACCGGAATCTGTGTGTTTCATAAAAACATGTTCTTACTCAATATCAAGCCACAATTATTGCTTTTATTTTAAATCGTATAATTTCGGACTTTTGTTGCCGTCTGTGAGGAAAATAAATGGGGCTCAGAGCCTCAGAATACTGAAATCTGTATTTTTAAATATTTTGTTCCTTCTAATTTGTTATTCTTTTCAAAATAACACACTGTTATTTACTCACCAATAACACACAATTATCCTTGCTTTTATTTATTGGTTTAATTCCATAATCTCTGGCTTTTTTGGCGTCCGTCAGGAACTGAATTTCAAAATAAAAATAACCGGAAACAGACGTATGCCTATAATGGACATTTCGAGCAATATTGCGATTGTCAACATTTCTGAGTTTAGGATGGCCGAAGACACTACACTACCCATAATCCCCAGCTATCGTTTAGGACTACAGTCCCCGTAAGGTTACGCAGAGCGTCAAACAGCTGTGTGAAATGGAATGAAACCACGCCAGACTATCCAAAACTGGAATCGAACGCCCCCCCCAGAACTACACATGCTGGCTATTGTGTTTCGCAAAATGTTCTATGGGACGTCTCTACTGAACGTTTTCGTTTTTCCCACAATTAGAAGTTGCCAGTATTAAACACATTGGTGTTATCAAATGTAAAACATATAATTAATAAATGGGTGAAAATCGCTTGTGTCCATAATGCGCAGCATTAATATATACCCACATGACAGCTCATTGTTACTTTGTAATTCTACTCCACTACAATTCAGAGGTTAACCTGGTATTTTTACTCCACTACACTTATTTGAGTTACTTTGCAGATTCTGATTAATTAAGTGAAATATAAACAACCCTTAAATCAGACTTTAGTTACACCTGAGTAAAATTTAGGTAAGGTGATTGTCAAGTGCCAACAATCAGGAGAGATATTTAATAGTTGGTGCTTGAGAAGACTAAACATGTATCTGCAATTGACATGAATGGAAACGAGTAACAAAGTATATTCATTACTCGTTATTCTCTACTAATAGTTCATTAAAGACTGTATATAATTGCTATTTTGCACATCCCTTTCAAGATTTCAAGATTTTCAAAGGTTTATTGACATATCATTATACACAACTACGGTGTAGTTATGCAATGAATGAAAAACTTGGGTCACAGGTTCCTCAACAGCGCATTATAAGACATCTATCAATATGTGTGTACCTCCACCATTAAACTGTCATATTCTGCACATTTCTTATTCTATCTACATACATAAGAGTATAATTCATATGTATAATATCAGTTAAAATAAGTGATTCAACATAGTTAACATTGCAGGAAAGCAATATATTAGACGTTAAGTACTTTGTCAGGCTTAATATTTATCTGTAGATAAAGTTTTTTTCTTATTTAAAAGAAAATCTGTTATTTAATGTTTAAATAAAGGTTAATTCGTTTTTCTGTTTTGCACCTCCTCCTATTAATATCTTTGTACATCCTGCACTAAACTGTTTTATTGTAGAGATCACTTATAGTATCTTCTTGATTTGTTATATTCTATATTTCTATATTTATACTTTCCCCCTATGAAAGTATGTACTCTTAATATTTTTGTAATCAAATATAACACATAAAAACAATAATTCAATAACGTGCTTTAACCACTAGGCGGTGCACACAAGGTACACACAGCCATAATAACTTTGTATTATTAGTGTAGGACACTTATGTATGTACAACATCTGAAGATGTGTAGTTTTATTCATGCTTTCACATAATTTTACAGCATATTGCTATACTATTTCAGACTCAGTATTTACATTCTTACATTCAAAGAAAATCAGTAATATCTTTAAAAACTACAGTCCTTTTATATCAGCTGTGCACCGTTATGGTGTAAATATAACCTATCTATGAATTAGATCAAATGTAAAAGTCAGCCGAATTAGTGTTGATACTGCAAGGAGACGTATTGTGTGAAGAGAAATTGAAGATGTTGTTTAATTGTTGATATATTTATGTCAAGTATTCAGTTTCGGCGGCATTTCTTCAGTTTTTCCAAAGGTCTTCTCATCAGGGCTCTATAAATAAAGAACTACGGCAGATCTGTAATATGTAATGCAGCCGAACCGTGTATTACAATGCCGTTATGTGATGACTTTCAAAGAGAAAAGCAAGAGCTCTCGGAATTACGTATTATTTTATTCTTTTAAAATGTTTTCCGGATTTCATATCATATAAACACCAAATCCCAGCATGCATTGCGGCTAAAACATCCAATCAGTGAGCTTAAAACCATAGCTGAGGATCTTGGGTAATCGCTCGAAATGCTTACGTCTGTTTCCGGTTATTTTTATTTTGAAATTCAGTTCCTGACGGACGCCAAAAAAGCCAGAGATTATGGAATTAAACCAATAAGTAAAAGCAAGGATAATTGTGTGTTATTGGTGAGTAAATAACAGTGTGTTATTTTGAAAAGAATAAAAAATTAGAAGGAAAAAAAGATTTAAAAAATACAGATTTCAGTATTCTGAGGCTCTGAGCCCCATTTATTTTCCCCACAGACGGCAACAAAAGTCCGAAATTATACGATTTAAATAAAAGCAATAACTGTGGCTTGATATTGATTACCAACATGTTTTTATGAACCACACAGCTTCCGGTCTTCCACGACCCGACCGGAGAAAAATACATTACCAGTAGAAATACATTGCTTTTAAAATCGTGCTGTACAACACGAAGAAAAGGGGAAAATCGTGTTGGTGAACATGAATCAATAGATTACAAATCGTGTTGGTGAACACGAAATGCCATGAGACTGGGTTGGATGCTAACTAGCGTGCTCGCTACTAGCTAGGTAGCTAACTTGACTATGTTCCATGCAAAACATGTATATTACCTGATATGTTTGGTCCAACGACTCCTGGTCCTTTCATCAGACGGGAAGCGATAGAACGAGCAAGTGGTATGATCACTTTTGTGATTACAACCTGCACTTTTACAAGATGCACATAGGCATCTTGTAAAAGTGAATTTATTGGAGCAATCTCTTATATATTGGATGGAATAAATCAGTTATGAGATCTTCTTCTTTGCTTTTCTTTGCTCTGCAACCAGTCTTGGACATGGTCTTGGAGCATTATCGCCTATGACATCACTTACGCGACCCAGAATGGGATCTGGGATTTGTAGTCTTTCTAGTTGCGTGTTTTTCATAGTCTTATATTTCAACAGTTTTATGACAAACTGTGACTTTTTTTACATGGAAATGATTTTTTAAGATTGACAAACATCATATGTGTCATTCGTGGCACAATTCAAACGGGATCAAAAGATAACTTTTCTCTCTCCATTGACTTCAATGTATAATTTTACGCTTCCGGGGTCCCATGGACCGGAAGTAGATGGGCGTGAGTTCGCCACTCTATAATCACACTGACAGACAAGAGGGGTTTCCGCCGCAGGTTTATATGTATACGTAATCTGCGCGACTTGCGCGTCCACTTCACTACGTGCAGTGCTGCATAAACATGGCTGAGTTAGCGATAACTTTCGAGGGGTGGAGGCATGGGCGTAGGAAGCATCCTGAATGTGGGGGGGACATTTTTAATGGGGGGTGTGGGGGTCCTCCCCCATGAAAAAAAAATTAGATTTCCTGTATTCTGGTGCATTTTAACAGGTGGTTTGATACTTTTATGTGGCTATACTAGCATGAGGAAAATGATGGGTACATTTGATTATTAATTCAGAGCCGTCTTTGAATTAATAAAAAGCAGTTTAAATGCCCATTTTTTGTACATTTATATACAACAATAAATATTTGTGAGTGAATTGAGAGATATTGTTGTGGAGAGTCATTTATATATAAATCGTAAAATACATGTGTGAATCCTTCTGTGAGCATTTATTAATATTGAGACTGATCTGACTCCATACAGATTTTAAGTTCACATAGGAATAGTATCATTGACTTAAATGTTCAAATAAATGTTGCTCTTCTGTCTATATTGGTCATATGATGCCCCTTGACTGAAATGTTTCCTGTTCAATATCCCCACTGATTTCCTTAACATTCTGGGATCTGGATCTGGATTAATACTGAGCAGAACCCAGAGGTATCACGCTCAGTGGGGGATGGATGATCCCCGCTAAATGTCTCTTAAAATTTGCCGGAAGCACTCCACGGTTTCTGCGATGACAGCTTCTTCTGGTAGCAAGTTCCACTCTCTGATTGTTCTCGGAAAGAAGGAGTATTTAAGAGTGTCACTAGTTGCGAAAATTCGCTCGAAGTTCAAAGAGTTGGCTTTGCGGGTTGCACTTCTTCTAACTGGCTCTAGGTACATTGATGCATCAATGGCTGAGATGTTATGGACAATCTTGAAGAAGAGAACCAAACGAGCCAATCGCCGCCATTCACTTAATTCCACCCAGTTCAACCGCTTAAGCATTTCTGTGACACTGCTGTCCCATTCATAATCTCCAAAAATGAATCTTGCACCTCTTCTTTGTACTGATTCCAGGGCATCACTGTCTTTATCAGTGTAGGGGTCCCAGACCGAGCTGGCGTACTCTAGTTTAGTACGTACTAGGGCCACAAAAGCTGTCTCTTTCAGTTTCTGGGGACAGCGTAGGAAGCCGAGCGAACGGTTTGCCTGGGTTACAATTTGGTCAATGTGTTGGGCCAAATTTCAGGTTGTTATGGATTTCTACCCCAAGATAAGGCTGGTGGGTCACCTCTTTTAACACCTGGCCACATAGAGTATAGTTTTTAATGTGCGGGTTTGTTGATCTGCTTGTTCGTAGGATGTAGCACTTACTAGTATTAAAGCACATTCCCCAAGTGTTAGCCCATTACTGAAGTCTATTCAGGTCACCCTGTAGGTCTTCTTGTTCACTTCCATTTTTAATAGGCCTGTAGGGATGAGAGTCCACATCACAATTTACTCTAAACTGTCATTTCCCTTTCATCACTCACCTCAGCAATGGACCTCTCTCCACTGTCCCTGTGTTCTGCCTCTGACTCACTCTCAAGCGCCTAGATGTCAAGAGAGGTGGTGAAGGGATCATTATTTATTGAGCAGTATACTCTTTCACATTGAATCATAACAAGTCATACTGAATGTAAATACAACTGACTCTAGTAAGTCCCAGTCTGTGACATTGGACATTTTGAAGACTCAAAGTCCCAAGCAGTAGGTAGAATATTAGCTAGTCTATGTAATGTGCACAGAAAATAAATAGTTAACTGAATACTGGGATGGAAATTGCCTATAAGCACTCAGTAAAACATAAACACACACAAAAAGCTTCTGAATGATAAGAAGTATAATTAAAACATAATGCACATTACCATTTTGAGAGAGTACCTAAGTTAAAGAACTCAGACAATAATCTCTTATCGAACTGAGGCTCCAGTAAAACACACTGACTGCGTATCTACACTGAACACACCTGTGTTCGTCGTCCATAACATACGCCTGCCCATACCATACGCCTGCTCATACCATAACCCCACCACCACCATGGGCCACTCGATTCACAACATTGACATCAGAAAACCGCTCACCCACACGACGCCACACACACTGTCTGCCATCTGCCCTGAACAGTGAAAACCGGGATTCATCCGTGAAGAGAACACCTCTCCAACGTGCCAGACGCGATCGAATGTGAGCATTTGCCCACTCAAGTCGGTTACGACGACGGACCGGAGTCAGGTCGAGACCCCGATTAGGACGACGAGCATGCAGATGAGCTTCCCTGAGACGGTTTCTGACAGTTTGTGCAGAAATTCTTTGGTTATGCAAACCGATTGTTGCAGTAGCTGTCCGAGTGGCTGGTCTTAGACGATCTTGGAGGTGAACATGCTGGATGTGGAGGTCCTGGGCTGGTGTGGTTACACGTGGTCTGCGGTTGTGAGAAAAAATGGCTGGCTCAAGTCAGCAGGAGCAATTTCACAACCAACAGCAAAAACATATGTGAGGTAATTATATACAAACACTGCATTTGCACTTTTTCACAAAACGAAAACCACACCATTGGGAAAGCTTAATGTTTTGTTTAATACAAAAAAACAGAGAAAGGCTTGAAAAACACAGAGTTGAGACTCAGGGTGCAGGGTGAGGGTCTCAGTGCAGGTATTCAGGCTCCATTGAATCCCCCTCTGGTTCTTGTGCTGAAAGAGGGAGTAACAGACAGGAGAAAGGGTTATACACACCTATATAGCACACCTATTGGATGGGAAATTGCCTTGGGGAGATAAGGTGTGGTCTTTGTTCCCAACTGAAGTTATGGAACTTTATTATTTGTGAGTTTAACAAAGTATGACAAATGGCATCAGTAACAGATGTGATATGAATTTCTATAAAGTTGTCTCACATTCTTGGTCATATTTTATATACAGTATGTAATCATTCATTTCATTTCAAACCTTTATTTAACCAGATTGGTCCCATTGAGATCATAGATCTCTTTTTCAAGGGAGACCTGCAGCATATAGGTTCCACATGAAACATAAAACAATAAAGGACATTATACATTATATTTACAGGATACATTTACATAGTTATAGACATTTACAAGTGGCCATAGTATCAATGAGCATTTCATTTAGCCTAGCTTTAAAAACATGCAGAGGAATGAGATTGCTCAGTTTCAATTCTTGCTGAAGATTGTTCCAAGCAAATGGAGCTGCGCACATAAAAGCTGTATTACCTAAGACAGTCCTTGCTCTTGGCACATCTAACAATACTACATCATGCGATCTCAGACAATAGCTGCTTGCAACTCTCTGTGTTATCAGAGAGCAGATATAATATGGGAGTTACCCAACAAAGCTTTATAAATAAACGTGTACCAATGACTGAGCCTCTTTACAGTAAGTGATGGCAGACCTGCCTTGGCATACAGGGTACAGTGATGAGTAAGTGCTTTACAATTTGTGACACATCTCAGTGCGCTGTGATAGGCGGCATCTAACTTGTTCAGGCAATAGGCAGGTGCATTCATATACAACAAATCACCATAGTCCAGCACAGGACAAAAGGTCACAGTGACTAGCCTTTTCCTGGCTTCAAAAGAGAAACAGGACTTGTTTCTGAAAAAGAAACCTAGTCTAACCCTCAGCTTTTTAAGCAGGTTATTGACATGAAGTTTAAAAGTAAGACAATCATCAAGCCAGATACCTAGGTATTTATAACTGGTAACCACTTCAAGTACTTGTCCTTGCATAGTAACAATATCCAAAACAGGCTCTGGTGTCTTTTTAGCTTTTGAAAATAGCATTACCTTGGTTTTATCAACATTTAAAATAAGCTTAAGTTCAGCAAGCTGAGTCTGAATAATGTTAAAAACAGCCTGTAATTTAACACCAGCCTCCTTAATGGAGGGACCTGCACAATACATCACGGTATCATCAGCATAAAAATGTAAAGTAGCTTCATCCACATTTTCACCTAAACTGTTGATATATATGGAGAATAAAAGTGGACCTAAAACAGAACCTTGAAGAACACCATTAACAATGTTTAACCACTCAGAAGACTGCCCATCAAAGTGAACACATTGGGACCTTTCAGAGAGGTAGTTCACAAACCAACCCACTGCATGGCTGGATATGCCAATACTGAGTAGCCTCTGCTTTAAGATGCGATGATCGACGGTATCAAACGCTTTGGAAAGGTCAATAAATAGAGCTGCACAACTCTGCTTATTGTCTAAAATACTCGTAATGTCATTCACCACTTTCATTGTGGCAGTGATGGTGCTATGTTGTTTTCTGAAGCCTGACTGATGTTTAGACAGGATATCATTTTTACATTAAAACTCCTTTACCTGTTCACTCACTAGGCGTTCGAGCACCTTCGCCAGAACGGACAATTTAGAGATTGGCCTATAGTTATTTAAAATAGTTGCCTCCCCTCCTTTTAGTAAAGGCAAGACATAAGCTGAATTCCATACTTTTGGAATTGCATTTGTGTTGAGGGAGAGGTTAAAAAGAGTAGTAAGAGGAAGATCAATAAAATCTGCAGCTATCTTTAAAAATAAAGGTTCTACGTTGTCCGGGCCAGCCGGTTTCTTAGGATCTAACTTGGTTAAAGCTTCATGAACAACATTGACAGTAAAAGGAGTAAAACTGAAAGGGTTTTCCAGACCACATTGTTCAGAGTCACGGATTGGGGTGTTCACAGAAGCAGAGTTAGTCACAGAATCAAACATAGAACCGCAGGACACAAAATGCTCATTAAAGCCATTTAACATAGTGGCCCTGTCCGATATAGTGCCAGATGCTGTGGTAAGGCACGGAGGTAGCTCATTACGGATCCCACCGGTGGATATCGATTTTATTGCTTTCCAAAATTTCCTAGGATTATTTAGGTTTTCTGTGGTAACTGACAGATAGTACTTCGACTTTGCACTTTTGACATTTGAAGTGAAGCTATTCCTTAGCTGCCTAAAACGCAGCCATTCTACCTCTGAGCCTGATTGCCTAACCTTTGCCCAGGCCTTGTTTCTCTCATGAAGGAGACTAGACAGCTCAGCAGAAAACCAAGGATTGTCTCGTCCCTTGACTCTAAATTTACGCAGGGGTGCATGTCTATCAATGATCTCCATAAAACCAAGATAAAAATAAGACCATGCGGTTTCCACATCAGCACACAGATCGATTTTACCCCAATCAAAATCAAACAAATCATGCACAAAACCCTGCTCAACAAAATGTTTTTTATCTCTCTTAATGATAATGCGAGGTTTAACCTTTTGGACCTTAGTGTCCCTAATTGTGGCTACAACACAGTGATCGCTCAGATCATTTGCAAATACTCCCACAGAGGAATATTTATGGGGAACATTAGTTAAAATGAGATCAATTAGGGAGGATTTATTAGGGGACTTAATATTTGGGCGAGTAGGACTGTCAACAATCTGAGTAACATTCAAAGAGATACAAAGGTTTTTAAAATCCTCTGACACTGCAGTTACCCCAGTGAGATGATAGTGAACTGTTCATGAACTTGTCATGAGAAGTTCATGGAAATTCCGTGAACCATATTCATGAACAGCTGTTCATGAAAGTTCCATGAACATTAAATGGCACTAGGGCAGTTCATGAACTACTCATGAAACTCCTGTGCTGGAATGGTTCATGAACAATTCATGGAATATGGTTTTAGGCAGGTTCATGAACAATTCATGAAATGGAGTTTTCAGTGAGTATGTAGGGATATTCAGTATTCAACCAAGAACATTTCAAGAATTGTTCATGAATTAACCATGGTTCATGAACATATCAAGAACTGTTCATAACAACTTCATGAACAGTTCATACCCAGTCACTGAATATAATTCAATGGCTGGCTATGAACTGTTCATGAACTGTTCATGTACATGAACTGTTCATGAACCATTGACTGTGGGTCAATTGGCAACCATAGAAAACAACAATGATGTCAATCACAATGGAACTTTATTCAAATTAACAAACATACAAACATACATGTATACAGGTGGAGCACTACAATTAATCCTATAACTATTTGAAGCACAGTTCTTGACACTGAGCTGCACACATTTTGTTGTTACGGGTCCCAAAAGCTTGGGTACCACAGCAACAATAAATGATTTCTGTAGAAAACAGAAAAGTGCAGCAGCAATAATTATACACAGGATCCGGTTGATCGTCTGGATTGCTTCTTATTCAAAATTCAAAGTACACAGTTACATTCAAATAGCTGTACTTTACAAACATCACATTTCTCCATTTAAGTTATCCGTCTGTCACAGTCCATTACTGTATCTCAAGGAGAAATTCAACATAGTCAATATAAACACATAACGCTATCAAATAATACTTTCTATCAATATATCTATCTTTACCAAATATAACATATTATGGAGATCACAAAAATACACTGTCAATGTTAATAAACAAAAGACAAGGCAATATGCCTGCAAGACTTCACTCAGGTAAACAAAACATATTACCCGTGCGCAGCAGCTAACCTGCCTGCGAGCCTTCGCCCAGGTCACATTTACCCAGGCGCGGCTGAAGCCCGCGAAAATGGCATCTATTGTTGCCGACAGTTTAGTATTTTTAAAATACCGTTACTATGTCAAACATGCTCAAAACTTTCTGACACACTCTCCTAAACATCTCCAACATCATATCTAATTCACACAAGTTAACATCGATCATTTTCATCATGTACTGACCTGTAGAAAAGTGCAGCAGCAATAATTATACACAGGATCCGATTGATCGTCTGGATTGCTTCTGACTGGAGGGGGCGGAAGTGTCCCCCCTAAGATAACCCAGATGTCACCGCTCACCTGCCAAAGGTTCCACCTTGATGCTACTTACTCGTACTGCTTCTCAAACAGTACAGATAAACCATAAAATGATATGAATGTCACCAAAATAAATACAGATAATGTTCAGTTTCAAATGCACTATTGTTTTGTTTTAAGATTAAAAGTTTTAAAAAATAAAGAAATGTTCAAATAGTAGATGAATATTCAAGAGGTCTTTAAAATCATCACACTGATCATCAAAAGTTCATAAAATGCTCATGAATATTCAAAAATATTCTGAACTTGCCACAATCATCCAAAATTCATGAAATGCTCATAGTCATGAAAAGTTCATGAAATGCTCATGCACACTTTTGGGGGTTTTAATTATAATTTTGTGATTGGCTGGATCATGAAAAGTTCATAAATTGCTCATAAAAGTCTGTCATGAGCAAAACAGGAACTTTATATTAATGAACAATGTTCATCAACATTTCATGAACTGCTCTTTAAAATGGTTCATGAGCATTTTAAGAATTTTGGTTCATGAACATGACAAGTGAACATATAATGAGTTGTTCATGAATGTTTCATGAGTGCTCATGAACAGCTCATAAAGTCATGAACTCCATCTCGCAGGGGTAACCAGTCCCAGTTAAAATCTCCAAGTAGCACTATTTCCTTGTAGTCTAGTTGTGATACAAATATTTGCTAGTGAAGACAAGGTGTCTTTGACAGCTGAGGGGGGTCTGTAACAACTCACTACCATGACCTGTTGACCCTTTGCCACTTCTATATTTATGGCTAAAAATTCAAATTGCTTACTGATCGATTTGGAAACTAATGTGGTTACACTGAACTTATTCTTAACATAAATGGCAACGCCACCACCTTTATTAGGCCGGTCGGTACGATACACATTAAAACCATTTAAGGCAATGTCAGAGGCCAAAATAGATTTGTTTAGCCATGTTTCTGATAAGACAATGACGTCAGCGTCAGTCGATTTTGCCCAGATACGGACAAAATCTAGTTTACCTAACAGACTGCGCACATTCAAGTGGATGAAACCCAACCCAGACCTAGCTTTAAAATCAGCAGGAGTAGCGATCTGACTACTACTACTGGGCGGACCAGGGTTAGGTTGTACATTTCCTGACAGTAATAACAACAACAAAAAACAGGCATCTTTTCCTCTTAAACGACACAAATACATTGTCATCTAATTTAGAAACACCGGAAAAGTCTGCGAGAGTGTGATTAGAGCTTAAGAAGCAGTCCTGAAGAACCATCATCGCAGGAAAATAAAAAAGACAAACATATTTTGTCCAGCAGATTGACTGTGACAAGGCAACCGGTAATTGTTTGAGCAACACATCCGAACCTTTGCAGGGGATGCCCACTGCGGGTGGCAGAACAGACCTGAATCCAGTAGTCTTCTCAGAATGACTAGAGATCTTCTCATAGTCCAAAACAGTTAACAGGCACAGCAGAATCCCGATATGGGCCATTTTCCCAGACCAGCACACAGTATCCGCGATGTTCCTGGAGCAAAATCAGCACAGCAGCAAAGGACAGGCGAAAACAGCAGCGTGGAAGCGCTCCGGTCCCTCCGTGGTATCCCCGGGGTGAAAGCAGGCCTCTGCAACAGCAGAACCAGGACAGGTGGAAAGCAGGCCCCAGCGGTGGTCAAATCCTCCTCCGCACAGCAGCACACGCCCGGTGGAAGCAGGCCAAGCCCGAAGCATGGATCCACTCCGTCTCTCCGCGACGACTCCAGGGTAAAAACCTCTCCAGTACAGCCGTATTCTACAGGTGGGAGCAGGCCTCCGTAGATCGCAGATCGCAGGCAGCAAACAGGTGGAGCCGCTCCGTCTCTTCGCGACGAGCAGGCCTCCGTAAATCGCAGATCGCATGCAGCAACAGGTGGAGCCGCTCCGTCTCTTCGCGACGTCTCCGGAGGAAAAACACCTCAGTACAGACGCACTCGACAGGTGGGAGTAGGCCTCCACAGTTCGCAAACAACTAAAACTACTACTTGTATAAGCAGGGATGGCAAAAAGTTTGTAAGCAGGAGAGCTAGATGCTGCTAGATGCTAACAGATGCTAACAGATGCCAGATGCTAACAGGTAAGTGCGAGCCTGTAGATTTTGCGACTGCCTCCAATGACAGTGTAGGTGTGAGTGTACTGTATGCCATGTAATGAGTATAACATGTCCAGTAAGTATAAAGTGTTTCCTAATACTGTGTATTCAACCACTATGGAATATGTATGTGGGCAGACAAGATTCAGACACAGTTGTTCTGTGTGTGAAGCAGTGGCGAGCCGTCAGGGCCCTCTAGGCCCTCTGTGAGGGCCTAAGATATTCTAAAAAATAATATTTGAAAACATAAAAAAAAAACGCTACATTTTTCATTAGTTTTACCAAAATAACTTGATTTACTTGTATTTAAAATAATATTTCCAAAGGTTGGAATGTGAAGGGTTAAATGCCGTCTCTGTGAGTTATGTGAAGACGGGATAGCTTGTTGGTCCTTCTCTACATTCACAGAGGGCCCGCTATAGTAACTCAACGAGAGAGTAATGTCAAATGACAGTACAATTGACCAATCATATCTTCCCTCTAAATGGGCGGGCTTTATGTTTGCGGACTTTATGACAAGTTCCGCCTGCTGTGAGGTCTATGCAAGTGGTGCAGTGACGCGTCCTAAAACCCGGAAGTAAGCTTCGCTCGGATTCCCTCGACAGAAAGCATTGGGATTTCTCCATAGAATTTTGGAAAATAGCTTGAAATAAGGTCTGTGGAAAACGCACCTGTTAGATAAATGCACGTTGTGTTCAGCCGGATAATATCCACATGTCTACCCTACTTTTATTATTTTCGAATCATAAATCTAAACGATAGATTTATGATCGATATATTTATAATTAGCATAAATTCGTTCATGATGGCTCACTTCAGTGACAGTGATGACATCGTTGCGAAATTATTAACCGAGTCATTTTCAAGATTGAGTTATAATGATAAACTGGAGTGGCAAAGGATCAGCTGAATGACCCGCAAGTGCTTCATCCAAAAGGAGAGGAGGATGGACTTGTGTTTCAGTGATTTGATCATCAAAGGTAGGCCTAAGTCATTTTCAATGCGGGCCGCCGTGCCGACTTAATTCATTTGCAATTGTTTCTTGGCTGTGGGTGCCCTGTCATGATAGGTGTTTATATAAATGGTGTTGATTTGTGTGGTAGAGGGTCGCTGTCATTGATGCGTTTTGCACGCCAACACACTCTCACTCCCTAAGCGTCCAGGAGCGACGTTTGGTCAGTGTCCGTGGCGTCCAGTTGTGACGCTCCTAGGCTCCTTCAGCGTCATAAAGGGACGCAAATAGCTTTCAACTGATTGCAATGTATTCCCATCTGCGGCGGGATTTGACGCTCATGGAAGCACGGCATTCGTTTGTGTCGGCTGCCCTTAAAGGCAATGTGAGCGTCCATTCCCATTGGATAACGGAGAATTGTACACCCGGAAGTAAGTATTCCTCTTACTGTCGATTGATTTTACAGTGATATCTTCACTACTCATTGACTAAAAAACACCAGATTATCTTTGATCATTACACAACATTGATTGGTTTAAATTGTGTGCAATGCTTTTGTATTTTTCCCCTTCGATTCGGAGAAACAAATATTTGTTCTGAGTAAATGATGGCAGAACACTACCCAGAATCCCCAGCTATCGTTTGGACTACACCATGTGCTCTGTTTGACAAACCCCGTTTTTTTCACTATTCATTCCAATGGCTATGTCACGTGATCTTCAAATTTCTCCCTGCAGAAAAAGAAAACATGGCCGAACTTCGTTTTATTCTCGGTGGAAAATGCCAATTTTAAAGTTAGTTTGGCCATTAAAATGCGTTTTGATGTCATTTGATGCGAGAAATATGAGTTGTTATTTCAGATTATGTGTGCAGTGCCCACATGATCTTTAGTTTGCTAGTTATTACGAAGATTACTTCAGGAAATTGCGTCCATAACGTTTTCATTGTTACCAAGGTGGTTGCTAGGGACGCTGCTATCGATATTATTTCTGTTATGTTGTGTAACTGTTTAATGGTGTTATCTTTATTGCTACCCCCTTCCCCGTCAATGTATAGTGTTGGTCCACTGCGCAAACATATTAGTTTAACAAAATCCGCATCTAAAGATACGTTATTTTCCCCTGTGCAATTGCAGTCTCACATCTCACAGCACATCGTCATTAACAAATACCGGAAACAGACCGAAAACTTTTTTAAAAATAAAATAATACTTTATTCCGAGTGTGCTTGCTTTTCTCTTTGAAAGTCATCACATAACGGCATTGTAATACACGGTTCGGCTGCATTAAATATTACATATCTGCCGTAGTTCTGTATTTATAGAGCCCTGATGAGAAGACTTATAGACAATCATGAGGAACTGAAAACGTGACGTGGATCATAAATATATCAGCCATTAAACAACATCTTACATTTATTTTCACACAATACGTCTCCTTGCAGTATCAACACTAATTCGGCTGACTTTTATATTTGATCCAATTGGTAGATAGGCTGTATTTACACCATAAAGGTGCACAGCTGATATAAAGGGACACCTAGTGGTTAAAGCATGTTATTGAATTTCATTATTTTTATTATTAGATATTAATAGGATCCCTATAAAGTATATTCATTACTCGTTATTCTCTACTAATAGTTCATTAAAGACTGTATATAATGACTATTTTGCACATCCCTTTCAAGATTTCAAGATTTTCTAAGGTTTATTGACATATCATATAGGCCTACACAACTATGGTGTAGTTCTGCATTGAATGAAAAACTTGGGTCGCAGGTTCCTCAATAGTGCATTACAAGACATCTATCAATATTTGTGCATACCTCCAGCAATGTTAACTATGTTGAAGCACTTATTTTAACTGATATTATACATAATGTATTATACTCTTATAAGATTTATGTAGATATTTAATCTCCGGCCTTGTCAGGTATTGAACAATCAATAAATAAAGAACACAGAATTGTTAAATATAAAACACAGAATTTGTGTGATTATACTAAATGATTTACAAATAAACACCACTGCATATTTACAACTGTTACACATGCTGATGTAACGCAAATGTTCCAACTTGGGATCAATAAAGTATATCTTATTTTAAGCTGATCGATGGCTACTGCCATATTTGCAAAATGTGCCTCTGAACCTTGACAAGTGCATGTTTCAGGCTTATCAATTAATGTAATGTAATGTTATCAATTAACAATAGGGGTCACAAACATAAGACCAGCTGTTAAATAAAGCTCTTCTGACCTTAGCTGGCATGTGTGTATATATATTAATGCTGCCCATTATGGGCACAAGCAATTTTCACCCATTTATTAATTATATGTTTTAAATTTGAGTGTTTCCTATCCCCTAAACCTCCAGGGATGTACACAGTTTAATACTGGCAACTTCTTATTATGGGAAATACGAAAACGTCTTTTAAAACTACAACTCCCAGTAGAGACGTGCCATAGATAGAGAACATGTTGCGAAACAGAATAGCCAGCATGTGTAGTTCTGGGGATGGGGTGGGGGAGGGGGGGACGCAGTGGACCCGTTCAAATCCAGTTTTGGACAGTCTGCCGTGCATGGTTCCATCCCATTTCAAGTGCTGTTCGAGAATCGGCGTAACCCTCGGAGCACACTCTCCAATCACAGAGCTTGAGGACTATCAAGGGGTTTGTCAAACAGAGCACATGGTGTAGTCCAAACGATAGCTGGGGATTCTGGGTAGTGTAGTGTCTTCTGCCATCCTTTACTCAGAAAAAACATTTGTTTCTCCGAATCGAAGGGGAAAAATACAAAAGCATTGCACACAATTTAAACCAATCAATGTTGTGTAATTAACAAGGATAATCTGGTGTTTTTTAGTCGATGAGTAGTGCAGATATCACTGTAAAATCAATCGACAGTAAGAGGAATACTTACTTCCGGGTGTACAATTCTCCGTTATCCAATGGGAATGGACGCTCACATTGGCAGCCGACACAAACGAATGCCGTGCTTCCATGAGCGTCAAATCCCGCCGCAGATGGGAATACATTGCAATCAGTTGAAAGCTATTTGCGTCCCTTTATGACGCTGAAGGAGCCTAGGAGCGTCACAACTGGACGCCACGGACACTGACCAAACGTCGCTCCTGGATGCTTAGGGAGTGAGAGTGTGTTGCCCGGGCCGTGGTTTTGACATTCCGCTGAAGTATACGCTAAGACGTAATATCTCTTCTTTTTTTTCTCGAGGGAAGGGGGGTCAGAGGGCCTAGGTATAAAAGTCACGGCTCGCCACTGGTGTGAAGTAACCTCATTTTGATGCAGACCAGTTTGTCAAGACCAAAAAGGGCAAGACTAGGCTGAGAGCAGAAGCTATATCCACCATCTTCGTGCATCGCCCTGTGGTCAAAAAGAGAAGGGCCCTTGCACCACGATGCATCCCGGGACCTGTATCTACAAAGCCCATAGCTCATGATCACAGCTATAGTGTGAACGGTGACACACGTATAATAAGTATGAACTCTTAGTAACAAAAGTAATATTTGTTATTTTTAAGTGGTATAATATTTAAAATGTTCGAAAATGTACAGTGCCATGTCTTCTACTTACATTAGTCTCAAAGATTGAGGGAAGAAGGGATGAGGAGACTGAGAGAAAGGAACGTGAGGGTGAAGAAAGAGAGGACATGGCTAGTGAGGAGAGACAGGGAGGGCGGACACCACCCAGTCAGCCAGCAGCCAGTCAGCATACCAGGGAATCAGCAGCCAGTCAGCATACGAGGGAACCAGCAGCCAGTCAGCATACGAGGGAACCAGCAGCCAGTCAAACAGATCTATTAAAAAAATTAAAGAGAAAATTAAAGAGCCAAGAAGGAATCACCAAAAAAGCAAAGGCTGCACTAAGAAAAATCAGGAAGGAAAATGCAGCTCTCAAGAAAACAATGACAATTAGGGACAAGAAATATAAGAAAACGTTTTCAAAAGACCAACTGAAGGCATTAGGCAGACTCACCACAAAGGGGATGAAATGGAGCAATGAGACAATTAAGAAGGCTTTAAAAATTTGCTTTGCGAGCGGACCAACGGGTTACAAAACTCTGCAGGAATTGAAGATTCCCCTTCCAGGAATAAGGACACTGCAAAGAAGGATGCAATGTGTTAAGTTTGAGCCTGGTGTGTTGACAGAGGTCTTTGATTTCCTAAAATTGAAGGCAGATAGATTGACAGACCTTGAAAGGGAGTGTGTGTTGACCTTGGATGAAATGGCAATCACACCAAGTGTGGAGTTAGACATGATTACAGGCAAACTGTACGGTGATGTGACTTTACCAGGTCACACAGGGGTGGCAACACATGCTTGTGTGTTTATGTTGGCTGGAAACATAACACGGTGGAAGCAAGTAGTGGCATATCATTACACTGGCAATTCTACCAATGGAGCAGAGTACAGGCCAATCATTATTGATATAATACAGAGGGCAGCATCCATAGGGCTACATGTGCTTGATGTCACCACCGACATGGGTAGCCCTAACCGAGCCATGTGGAAATCCTTTGGGGTGGACCAAAATAAAACATCTGTGCCACATCCAGCAAAACCAGACAGGCAGCTCTATTTCATGCCCGATGTACCACATCTGGTAAAACATTTAAAAAGTGACCTTGTCCGTGGGCAGGTCTTCATAATTCCTGAGGATGTTGTTAACAGAGAGAACCTCCCCTCTAACAAGGTTTCTGTGGTCCCCATTAAGGACTTATTGACCTTTCAGAAAGGGACGGCCTTAAAAATAGCTCCCCATCTTTCAGCTGCAGCCATCGAGCCAAGTCACTTTGATAAGATGAAGGTTGGTCTTGCTCTAAATGTGTTCAGTAAGGCTACAAGTGCTGGGCTGAAATACATGGTGCAGCAAGAAAACCGCCCTCTGTCATACCTGACGACAGCGTGGTTCCTGGAGCAGGTTGATCGTTGGTTTGATCTGATGTCATCTCGCCATCCAATTACAGCCCTGAGCAGGCTCAAGATGGAGGAGTACCAAAAGGCCATCACCTTCCTCCAGAACATCGTCCGTCTGTTTCGTGGGATAAAGATAGTAAAAAGGGAGGTTGGAAGCCTGTTCAAACAGGGGTGATAATGGCAACAACATCAATTTTGGCCATACAGGAGGAGATGCTTACACAAGGACACAGGTTTGTGTTAATGTCAAGGTTCACACAAGACTGCCTTGAAAATACATTCAGCTGTGTGAGGTCTAAAAATCCTGTCCCAACTCCAGTGGAATTCCATCATGCACTGAGAATCATATCTGTGGGGCAGTTCCTCACCACCATCAGCTCTGGGAGCTACCAGGAAGACCACAGTAGCTTTTTGGCAGACTTCCTGGACACAGGGGAGCCAAAAATCACTCCATCAGTCAGAGTGGAACAGCTGATGGCGGTGAACAGAGCAGCAGCACCTGAACTCACAAAAACTGAGAAATGTATTCTCTTCTATCTTGCAGGCTACATCGTCCACAAAATCATCAAGTTTGCCAGCATCTGTGAAAAATGCAAAATTGCAACAGAGCACCATGATGAGAGTCCTTCTGGTGACAACAGCTTGTTAGTGGACTTGAAAGACTTCAAGGCAGGTGCTCTTTGTCGTCCCTCCCAAGAAGCCTTTGACTTCATTCACCAAATTGAGGAACTATTTAGGACCAAGACTGGTTCCTCCCTCATGCAGCTCCCCAACGCAGTGGGTGTCTTGGAGAAAGAAGCTCAGGCCCTCTCTAGCAGGTTTCCGTCATGCTGTGGAACAACAAAAACTTGTAAAAAGATTCATACGGCTGAGGCTGAGAATTGAGGCCAAACAAATCAGAAATGACAGAAAAAAAATTAAATTAAAAGATGGCCATTTTGGAAGCAAGAGCCAATCCAAAAAGGTGAAAAGGAACAACAGCAGCCAAGCTACCACAAACAGATCCACAGCTGCAATCATTTCCATTAGCCGTTGCAATGGAAATATTTGGACTAAACATTGCTCTTCCACCTGCCAGCACCCAGCTAACATCACTGCCACTCCACCTGTAACATCACTGCCCCTCCACCTGCCAACATCACTGCCCTCCACCTGCCAGCACCCAGCCAGAGGAGCGCAAACAACAAAAACAAGCAAGGTGTCCCGTCATGTACCTGGAAGTTTGGGTTGGCAAAATGGAGTAAGAGAGGGACTTGAAAAACCTTGGTGGCTCTCTACTCATGTTGTTACAGTTGTCTTGGTTACAGCTCTCAAGTTTTTTTTTGTTGCCATTTCCACATCTTTAGAAAATATGAAATACAAAATTGAAGTGAAATCAACCTCTTCTCTGGAGAACAAACTTTGATTTCTCTGTCTTGTGAGTTTGCAGTCTTGCAGTTTTGCTCCTCCACCTGTAACATCACTGCCCCTCCACCTGCCATACAGTAGGTTACTAACAAGATTACTTATATAATACAGTGATATAATACATGTTTAGTATGCTTACTTATATAAAACAGTAGTATTAAACTTACCTTGTGTTTTCACTCTCACTTAAGTCCTTCTCCCTTTGCCATCAATCCAAAATCAGCTGAGCTGCAACATTATACAGACAGGTAATAATCAACATAATCACAAGGACACAATATGGCTCTGCTAAAAACACTCTCTCTTACACGCACCAAAGTTATATTTATCTATTATTGAACACCCTCCACCCCCGCATACAATCCCGTTTAGAAGCCCCTCTTCTCTAATTCAACAACGTTGGACGAAATGACATTAAGATAACGGAATTTACAATTAAAAGGCTGTTCAACGTGTGTTGCTAACTTGCTTCGGTATCCTAGTTTAATCTGTTATCTGTAAACGTTCCCTAAATCTACTAATTTAGGGATAATCCACTGACATCCTTTAATACACATGTTCATTTGAATCAGATGTACTGATAATATCCGCAATATAAATCTTTAAACTTCTTCTTACCTTTAAAAGTCCGTCACGAACGGTCTATTATGCTGCAACTCTACAGCTCTGCTAGCCTTGGCGCTAACTTCCGGGGAACGATTGAGAGGCTCCTCGATCCGCCATTGCTGTAAAAAAGTGGTCCATTGGAGTGAACGGAGATGTCGTAACTCTTCTATTATATGGCTCTGGAACCAACCAATCACAGTCTCCTAAACATGCCGCTCTATTCAAGCTGTCAGGTCTTCCTGCCTCTGCCTCGCTAATGCTGCTGCTGCCACTGCTGTGTTCACTTGCTGTTGCTGCATTCATGTTCCTGCTGCTGTGTTTCATGTTGCTGCTACTTGCCTGCCCCCCCACCACCCCAGCTCCACCCCAGCTTCCACCTGTAGGCTCGGGGGATAGTTATCTGATCATCACTCAATGTTCTTTGTAAATCTGTGGAGTGATGAGGCCCGAGCCTAGACGCCAAACTCAAACTATATGCTGCTTATAATAAACATATTAAGAACACGTGAGTTGTCTGACTGAACTTGCATATAAACTCTTATTGCACTATTTCACTTTTTTAAACTATTTGTCTTTTTGTATTTACTATTTACTTGCACTATATTTTTCTGTTTATTTGTGTTATTGTGTTGCACTGTTGGAGAAGCCTGTGACCTAAGATTTTCATCGGCATAACTACACTGTAGATATGTTCGTATGACTAAATAAAGAACCTTGAACCTTGAGTGAGGCTTCCACGTCTGAAGCAGGACAACCGACTTTAGAAGAGTGAACCTGAAGTCTCTGAGGGTCAGCCATGAACAGAAGAAGTATCTAGATGCTTTTAGTTGTGCATCCACGGAAAAAAGAATTTCACCTGACAGAAGCACGTTAATTACATCCACTGCCACACCATGAATACGTGGCCAGCTGTCAGTGCAGTCAGTTTCCTAACTCCTGCTGAATTCTCCTTAATTTCCTTAACGCCATGAAGTTTTTTTCCTGAGGTTATGGAAAAGTGGATAGAAAAAGACATAGGACCTGCATTTTTGACAATTCAACTGTAGGCCATGTCTATCCTTCCCTTCTTACCTTTCACAATAAAGGCCCTAGACATATAACAACATTTGTTAAAGAGTATTTACCATTTTGTGTACCACCCTGCTGTGTAAAGGCTTTAACCCTAAGACCTGTTTTATTTTTGAAGTCCAACCCTGTAGCGTATATTCTTTTTCCAACCCAGTTGAGATCTAACCCACTTCCACATGATGAAAGCATCAATGCAGCATCACCCTCTGCGTTTTCAACCAGCAAACATGAATTTCACAGCTACAGTTGCTTCATAGAGCAAATGTTTTCAAGTAGATAGATGAAAATATCACTTTTTTAATATGAAGATCTCAGTTATGCGCAGCTGACTACATTTTAATTAAACTTGTAATACTAGTTGACCATGGATTTAAACATAATAAACTAGAGAAAAATATGTAGCCTAATAGCTTGTTATTTAGTTTGTCACTCTTTGTACATAAGTACAGTATTTGAGTATATGTAGCCTACTTGTTACTTTCCCACTGGAGAAAGGTGGTTACCTAATTCTTAGTAGTATAATAAACAGCCCATATCGGGACGTGATATTACTTCAACGTTGTTAACATGGGGACGGCACCTTCTCTTTATACATCCATGATGCAGAAAAATTACAGCACTGTCACATGACTTCACGTCACCACCGCTAAGCTAAAGGCGGCTAATGTTGAGCGTGATGACGTTTAGTCGTCTCATTTAGAAACTTGTTAGCAACCTCTGTTTTAAAATTGACCAGTGGGGTATTTACTGGCGTATTTAATGTAGTAGAACAGAAGTTTCTGTCAACCGAAGCCCTTGTTTCAGGTTTCTTAGCGAAACATGTTCAACACATTCCAGAGGAGGAAACAGAAAGTTGTATAATGCTGACTCATGTCAGGGACTTAGGACACATTTCTCTCTATGAGAGCCACCTGGTTTCCCCGTGTTTGACGCTGCAGCTGTTGTCATCAGCGTTGGTGTTAATAAAGGTTCAAGAGAAGGCGTGCTGCTGTCCAGTCTGTTTTAGAAGACGTCAAGGCCTAGGGTCTAATCGCCAAAACACCATTACATTCGTGTATTATTGGCAATAAATATATATTGTTACATCAAAACAAGTCTTTCCTGATTGAACTGTGTATAGTTCTACTGCAGATACTTTAACCATGTATATTTTTACTTCATACAGTAAAATGTTACTGCAGATACATTTACTGCAAATACTTTGACTTCAGGAACTTGTACTGTGTATATTTGTTATGCAGGTACTTTAAATGATGGAGTAATGTGAGCCGAGCAGCTTAATGAAGAATCTTTATTTTAAGAAAAATAAATGAATCTGAGGGACAGACACTGAAACTGAAACAGAGAGACAGGCGAGACAGGTGTGTGTGTGTGTGTGTGTGTGTGTGTGTGTGTGTGTGTGTGTGTGTGTGTGTGTGTGTGTGTGTGTGTGTGTGTGTGTGTGTGTGTGTGTGTGTGTGTGTGTGTGTGTGTGTGTGTGTGTGTGTGTGTGTGTGTGTGTGTGTGTGTGTGTGTGTGTGTGTGTGTGTGTGTGTGTGTGTGTGTGTGTGTGTGTGTGTGTGTGTGTGTGTGTGTGTGTGTGTGTGTGTGTGTGTGTGTGTGTGTGTACGTGCGTGCGTGCAGTAGGCCGTTCCTCTCAGACAGTCACACAGCCGACCGATACGGGGACCATGTCTCATCGCACATCGCTCGCCCACATCACACTGAGAGGGAGACAGGAGAGCGAGAGAGACAGAAGAGAGAGGGAGACAGGAGAGAGAGAGAGACAGGAGAGAGACAGGAGAGAGGGGGAGACAGGAGAGAGAGAGACAGGGACAGGGGAGAGAGACAGAGACAGAGTTTTCCCTGAAGCTAAGCGAAAATCCTGCTTCGTAGTACAGGCCTCAGCTGTCAATCAATCACATCTCATTCATCCATTAATTCCTTCATTCCTTCATCCAGTCATTCATCCATTCATGTCCTTTTTGTTTCCTGCTCTGCTGGTTCATCAGATAGATCATATGTGTAATGTTTATTTAATGTATTATCGTATATCTTATTAGAATCAGATTCAGAAACAGGTTTATTACCAGGTAGGTTGACACGTACAAGGAATTTGACTTGGTGCATACATAAAAGTATTTAAGTAAAACAAAAATGTAAAACACAGGTAGAGAACTATTTTAAGAAAACTATTATAACATTACAAATTAATAAGAAATACAGTAAAAGTGTGATCACTCTGATACATGAATGAGCAAAAGGTGTATAAAGCTAAGGGAATCAGCACAAGGCTCATATACTCACTGACTGGAGACCAGTGCCATCAGGAAGAACAACCCAGTCTCACAAAAAAAACGTGTAATAACTACGTTGGTCCACAACGTAGGACGTAGTATTTCTACAAAAACGCCTCTGAAATTGTAGGATCCCTACGTTTTTTTTCACCATTCATTCCTATGGCTGGCGTCTATGTCATGTGATCTTCACATTTCTCCCTGCAGAAAAAAAAAACATGGCCGACATTCGTTTTATTCTCGGTGGAAAATGCCTATTTTAAAGTTTGGCCATTAAGGCGAGACACCCCAGGTGAATAGGGTAATTTTGTTAACTTAAAGGTATCAGATATACATTTCACCAGTTAATTACTTACAATAAGGCAATTGATTTTTGTATTACAAGTTTTCTGAAATAGCATGTTTAAATATGCAAATTAACCATTATCTCATTAAATATGCACATATTTTAACACATTTCAGGAATCGAAATCTGAACTTTGGATAAAGCCAGGTTCAAAATTCTTGTTTCATTTTGTAGTCATATTGGTATCTAAGGCTTTTACAGAATGGATATTGGATATCTCTTTTTATCACTCCATAAATCAGAAAATACTGTCAACAGCCCTAAAATATCAATTTTCGCCATGTTTTTAGGTATACAATGTTGTATAATTCAGGCTATGAATGATATATGAACAAACCCTTCTGTAAAAGCCTTCATAATATTGATAGGAATATAACTGGAAGGTTTGGTGTATGTACGTGCTACTGAGGTTGAAATTTCGAACTCAGAGTAGGAGAAAAAACTCATTTTGAGAAAACAACCTTTAAAGATTGCTGTGGGGCGCTAGCTAAACCCTCCTGTTCTTTGGATGATAGCTTGTACATCGACGCACTCCGTGAAGGTATTTCATGTTCGGGGTCATTTGTTTTTTGTATAACCTTGCTTCGTGCAAGTGACAATTGTTGTCGTCTTCTCTGTGAACGTTTTTTTCGCCGTTCTTTTGCCATTTTGAGATTTCAATTTCTAGCAGAAAGCTAACCAGGAAGTGTTTTAGCACACAACGTGACGTATCTGAACAAATCATGTTGTCAGAAATTGACACCAGCCAATGAGATTTCGTTTCTTGGTTTAAGACCCCTTTGTGCTTTCACGATTGGTTGCTGATACAAAGGAAATAACTATATTTGGATCCGATGAGATTGTGCAGGAGAGACACAGCTTTCCAACTATATCTCTGTTGACATGGTGCACACAGCGGTCGCGGTACTTTATGTTAAGTTAGAATGCTAACTTTTGGTGAATTTAGGAGAAATCTTCAGACGCAAATAGACAAACTATAGTAAAATAAACACTTAAATGTGTATTTTGTACGTTTTCCTTCCAAAAGCCTGAAAGAAAACATGTTATAGATAGGGTTGGGTACCGGTTCCAACATTTCGATTCCAACGGCATCATTTAGACATGTGAATTTCGGTTCCGCTTTTCGATGCCTGAGGAAATGTTTCTTGCCGCTCTCCGTAGCCTACTGTAAGACTGGGGCGGGAAATGTAGCGTTGTACCTACACTTCCTACAGCGTAACCTGAGACCAGGGCCGGCCAATCCGGGCCCATGGCACTGGCGTTATAGATGTTCGCCTAGGGTGCCAGATCTGTGGAGGCACCGCGCTGACAGCTCTGGGAGGGAAAACAAATGTTTTGACCGTTGGTGCTCATCCTAGATGTAACAACATTCATAATTAAGTAAATGTAACACCCTTTTCATCCCGGTTACACTTTTCATTTGCCCTGTACGATGGGCGCTGTAAGTTATGAAAATGGAGGATGTTGGCTTATCTGGCACCCGCAGCTCACAGCCAAAGTGCGAGTGAGCGTGGGAGCAAGCGAGGGAGAAAGGGATGGCGCTGTTGTTATTAGCATCTGGTGCTAGCTGCTCTAACGGAAGAAGAAGATGTTTCTACAATGATGTGGAGGGAGAGTCATCTCCAGTCAGACTGAGGCTGATAACTACAGCTCAGTGAGGTAAAGGACTGAGTGTTTAGATAGTTCACTTTAGTCTAATGGCGCGTTTCCACTGCAGCGGGGTAGCCCCGTTTAAACGTCCCTAAGCGTCCTCGCTCTGGCCTCGGGGCTGCCTCGCTGGCCGGCCCAGGCCGTGGCGCATTTCTATTACAGTTTAGGACCTGGGGTAGCAACGCAGTGTAGGCGGGGCGATCGGCTTTGTTTTTGTTCACATTTCGAGTTGTTCCGTCGAGCTCCCGCTGGATTTGATCATCCCCAATGAGATGTAGGAACGTCGTCACCTCCTCGGTCGACCACGGTGTGCTTTTCTTATTAGACGTAGCCATTTTTGTAGCTCATCCGTTTACAAAATGCTGTTTATAAAAATGCTGCAGGCTTGCTTCTAGATATATATGCGACGCTAGGGATGAACTCGCGCGCAATCTTGTGACGATTCTCTCTGACCAATCAACAGTCGAGAGTGTTGACGTCACTAGTTCAGCCCTGGCCCTGGTCTGAGGGAACCACGATTTTATGAGGCCGGAAAAAGAGGGAAAAAGTACCCGCTGGCCGGTACTAGGCTATATGGAAACGCCACCAAAAACCGGCCTGGCCGCTTGAGGACGGTTAAGGACGCTTAAACGGGGCTACCCGCTGCAGTGGAAACGCGCCATAAGTTATCTCAGTGAGCAGTGGCGTTTCTATATGTACAAAAGTGGGGGGCACACAAAACTCAGATGTCTATATATAAGCTTCTGCAGTGAGGTTCATTGCTGGTGAGGCACTGGCACTGACTCTTCAGGTTTACAAATATTATATTTTGACCTAAATCAAAATATAATATTATTTTCAAAAGCCTCTTTAGTCTGATGCTTCAATTAATTTTAAACAGACAGTTCAACAGAAGGATACCCAAAAAATGTAATTTTATCATTTAAATATTGAATTGTTCTCTCTTAGTAAGATCCCATTTTCAATAAAATGGTGGTCTTACCTTGACTTGAAGATGAAGTCCATTTGCCTATCCTTCTGGACAAAAATCTCTATTACTTTTTTGTAAAAGTCCTCCTTATCTTCTTGTAGTTTCAAAAGTCTATCATAAATCTAATCTAATCAATAGATTTATGATTCGAAAATGATAAAAGTAGGGTAGACATGTGGATATTATCCGGCTGAACAAAACGTGCATTTATCTAACAGCTACGTTTCCCACAGATCTTATTTTGAGCTATTTTCTAAAATCCTATGGAGAAATCTCATTGCTTTTTTGTGGAGGGAAGCCATGCGCAGCTTACTTCCTGGTTTTAGGACGCGTCTCTCTCCTCCTCTTCACACACCACACTTTCGCGGCACACGTACTTACAGCCAATCAGCTCTGAATTATGTGAGATGACGTATGGTGGGGATGGCAGCTCTATGCCCCTATGGTCATTATTTTTTGCCACACACATTAAATAGGAAAATACTCTGAGCATGCGCAGTGTAGTTTTTACAGTCACCGTTCACTTAGACAGTGAGAGGGAGGGGCAGGATCGGGTTTTGTCCCACATGGCTCTCAACAGCTCAATAGGCACACACTGTAGACACTAATTAGAAGAACACATACTAAAACAACAATGTACAGACGAATCAGATGATTAAACATGATCTTAAAATATATTTAATATATTTTTTTATTTATTTTTTGCATTTTGTTGTAATCATTATTTTAATACTTTCTGCTGACACTAGGTGGGGCTGTGCCTAATGACCAGTCGCCACTTTCAGTGGGTCTCAAACGTTTTGATCACAATTTATGTAAACACATATTTCCAAGGCACTCCAACAAAAATAAAATAAGTTACATGCATTTGTTATTGGCTATGGTAGGTTACTGGTTATGTTCACATACTTATTTGATTATTAAAATGTAAACCGATCTTTTTCATATGGGTGTTTAGAGTTGTACCCCCTAGATCTAGTCTCTAGTCATTCTGCATAAAGTGCACCAGATTGAAGCATTTTACTTTAAAATGTTCAAACATTTCTTCCCGGTATGCCTGAGAAGGCAGATATGCTTGTTTTTCTCAACAAGAACTGTTTCCTTTAAAAGTTGGATTGTTGCACTGTTGTAGCTTCAGTGGCTCAGGTTACAGTTACATAGCAGTGAATATAAACAGACTGATTAATGTGAATATTACTGTAAACTAACCTGTGTAAAAGTTTCTCGAATAAATGTAATTTTTTTGGTGGAAGAAGCAATTTATAATTGTTGTACCCTGCCCCTCAAAGAATCGGAATTGAGAACCGTTAAGAACCGGAATCGAAAAGTAGAATCAGAATCGTGGAAATTCAAACGATACCCAACCCTAGTTATATAGCACAAAATCTCAAAATTGACCAGTACTTGAAAAACGATGTTTTTGCCTGCCGTGTCTCGCCTTAAAATGCCTTTTGATGTCATTTGATGCGAGAAATATGAGTTGTTATTTCAGATTATGTGTGCAGTGGATGTACATGATCTTTAGTTTGCTAGTTATTATGAAGATTACTTCAGGAAATTGTGTCTTCACAACGTTTTCATTGTTACCAAGGTGGTTGCTAGGGACGCTGCTATCGATATTATTTCTGTTATGTTGTGTAACTGTTTAATGGTGTTATCTTTATTGCTACCACCTTCCCCGTCAATGTATAGTGTTGGTCTACAGCGCAAACGTATTAGTTTAACAAAATCCACATCTACAATTGTGGCATAGATACATTATTTTCCCCTGTGCAATTCTCCATTTACTCAACAATAACACATAATTATCCTTGTGTTTTTATTATTTGTTTGATTAATAAACACAAGTGGGAGTCCGTCAGGACCGAGGGTCGGAGCAGCTCATTTGCTTTACAGAATATTACACCCGGAAGTAAGTATTCTCTCCGCTTCGCTTGACAAACCTCAAGCTCTGTGATTGGAGAGTGTGCTCCGAGGGTTACGCCGAGCGTCGAACAGCACTTTGAAATGGGATGGAACCACGGCAGACTGTCCAAAACTGGATTTGAACGGGTCCACCCCGTCCCCCCTCCCTGTCCCCAGAACTACACATGCTGGCTATTGTGTTTCGCAACATGTTCTATGGCATGTCTCTACTGGGAGTTGTAGTTTTAAAATACGTTTTCGTATTTCCCATAATAAGAAGTTGCCAGTATTAAACTGTGTACATCCCTGGAGGTTTAGGGGATAGGAAACACTCAAATTTAAAACATATAATTAATAAATGGGTGAAAATTGCTTGTGCCCATAATGGGCAGCATTAATATATACCCACATGCCAGCTAAGGTCAGAAGAGCTTTATTTAACAGCTGGTCTTATGTCTGTGATCCCTCCTGTTGTTAATTGATGAGCCTGAAACATGCACTTGTCAAGGTTCAGAGGCACATTTTGCAAATATGGCAGTAGCCATCGATCATCGTAAGATAAGATATACTTTATTGATCCCAAGTTGGAAACATTTGCGTTACATCAGCATGTGTAACAGTTGTAAATATGCAGTGGTGTTTATTTGTAAATCATTTAGTATAATCACACAAATTCTGTGTTTTATATTTAATAATTCTTTGTTCTTTATTTATTGATTGTTCAATACCTGACAAGGTCGGAGATGAAAAACTTTGGTCGCAGGTTCCTCAACAGTGCATTACAAGACATCTATCAATATGTGTGTACCTCCACCATTAAACTGTTGTATTCTGCACATTTCTTATACTATCTACATATATCTTATATAAGAGTATAATACATATGTATAATATCAGTCAAAATAAGTGCTTCAACATAGTTAACATTGCTGGAGGTATACACAAAGTTTTTCATTCATTGCATAACTACACCGTAGTTGTGTCTATGATATGTCAATAAACCTTAGAAAATCTTGAAATCTTGAAAGGGATGTGCAAAATAGTCATTATATACAGTCTTTAATTATTTATTAGTAGAGAATAACGAGTAATGAATATACTTTATTGGGATCCTATTAATATCTAATAATAAAAATAATGTAATTCAATAATATGCTTTAACCACTAGGTGTCCCTTTATATCAGCTGTGCTCGTTTATGGTGTAAATACAGCCTATCTACCAATTGGATCAAATATAAAAGTCAGCCGAATTAGTGTTGATACTGCAAGGAGACGTATTGTGTGAAAATAAATGTAAGATGTTGTTTAATTGCTGATATATTTATGATCCATGTCACGTTTTCAGTGTTTTCAGTTCCTCATGTTTGTCTAGAAGTCTTCTCATCAGGGCTCTATAAATAGAGAACTACGGCAGATATGTAATATTTAATGCAGCCGAACCGTGTATTACAATGCCGTTATGTGATGACTTTCAAAGAGAAAAGCAAGCACACTCGGAATAAAGGGTTTTCGGTCTGTTTCCGGTATTTGTTTATGACGATGTGCTGTGAGATGTGAGACTGGAATTGCACAGGGGAAAATAACGTATCTATGCCACAATTTTAGATGCGGATTTTGTTAAACTAATACGTTTGCGCTGTGGACCAACACTATACATTGACGGAGAAGGGGGTAGCAATACATATAACACCATTAAACAGTTACACAACATAACAGAAATAATATCGATAGCAGCGTTCCTAGCAACCACCTTGGTAACAATGAAAATGTAGTATCGACACAATTTCCTGAAGTAATCTTCGTAATAACTAGCAAACTAAAGATCATGTACATCCACTGCACACATAATTTGAAATAACAAATCATATTTCTCGCATAAAATTACATCAAAACACATTTTAATGGCCAAACTAACTTTAAAATAAGCATTTTACACCGAGAATAAAACGAAGTTCGGCCATGTTTTTTTTTTCTGCAGGGAGAAATGTGAAGATCACGTTCTCCATTGGAATGAATGGTGAAAAAAAACGTAGGGATCTTACAATTTCAGAGGCGTTTTTGTAGAAATACTACGTCCTACGTTGTGGACCAACGTAGTTATTACATGTTTTTTTATGAGACTAGGTTGGGAAGAATGATAGTTACGTCTGTAACTACGGTTCTACGAGTCCCGGATGACCGCCAGAGGCGGTGCTTTAGCACTGGTTATGTCCATCGCGCACATGCGCAGCTCGAGTACAATTAACAGCAAAGTCACCTGTGACCCACGTGACACCGGCTATATATGCCGGTGTCGTCAGAGGATCGGCTCCCAGAATCTTCTCGCGAGCACACAAGAATTCTGAGTGACAGGATACTCTGGCGGTCATCCGGGACTCATAGAACCGTAGTTACAGACGTAACTATCATTCTATTTCGTCCCTACTGACCGCCAGAGGCGGTGCTTTAGCACTGGATGACTTATACCAACCATGTCATGAAGAATCCAAGCCACTGGGCCCATAGGCAAGTGAGATGGTATTGACGAGCCAGTGGGGCAGCCGCTATTTAGAGGGCCCAACCTCTTTTAGTGCCGCCATGGCAAACGAAGAGCTGCTCCTTGGAGGGCGCCGGTAAGGCTCTGAGGCACGAGGCCGCCTAGAAGGCTGGCGACAGGGGGCACGAAAGCTCCCGGGAGGCCGATGAGTGGGCCGCTGGGACCTGCGCAGACCACCACTGTAAGCTGGTGGCTGAGTGTGGCTGCTAGAGGGGCCCCTGGGCCTGCTGGGAGTGGGCACAGGCCTATGAAGACCCGAGAGCTGCTGCTTGGTACAGGCAGTAGCCTCAATATACGCCCTTAGGGCACCCACAGGGCACAGAAACTCCGACGTGCCGTTCTCCGTCAAAGCGTGCCAGCTGGACAGGCTAATTGAAGTGGGTTTGTGGAAGCACCTTGGGCAGGAATGCCACATTTGCCCAAAGGGCAACACCTGAGAGTCCCACCTCGGGTAAGTATCGTTTATGGAGAGGACATGCAACTCCCCAACTCGCTGAAATGGCAAGCAGAAATGGTGCCTTCGTGGACAGCCACTTAAGCCCTACCTGGGCCAGGGGCTCGATGATAGGGCATCCGGCAGTAGGGGCAGGTCCCAAGCCGGGGTGCAAGGGGGATGCTGCCGTAAAGCCCCCTCTCAGGAAGAGGGACACTGACCTGTGGCACCCCACAGGGGGGCACGAAAGCGATCACAGAGGGCGATCACAGAGGGCGATCAGAGGGCGATCAGAGGGCGATCAGAGGGCGATCAGAGGTCGATCACAGAGGGCGATCAGAGCTTTGTTCTTTAGCTAAGAGACAGACTCCTGCCAGGACTTCAGGCCAGTAACTCAGAAATCATGATATAATGAAGTTTAAAACCCTCTGAATCCTCACAAGTTTGTATGGATTTCTAAAGTACAACATCACACGTGTATTTGTTTTATCTCCACCCATAAGTTTCCGGTCCTGCGACGCTGGTTCTCTTCTTAGCGGGCTAGATCTCCATGGTAACTTATGTTGAGCGGCTAACCTGCCCCCAGAGCAGGTTAGGTTGCAGGCTAAGAGATCAACTCAGTGAAAGCACTGCCTGCTGACCAATCAGAGCTCAGTGTGCGGAGTTTAAAGCGATCAAGTCATATTACAGGAGAAAGGAAATACAGAAAAACTGCCGTTGCAGGAAAGACGGCCGGCAAAAATTACCGACTGTGTGAACGTGAACATGAATAGAATATCACCTCCATCTTCAGAGCAATCTGACTATTATAACATTAGCGTTAAGAAAGCTTAATTAAATATCTGCCACAATATAAGTAACCGGATCAGAGTAACATTAAGTACAGTCCGCGGCATATCATTTCATAATGTATCATATATCTCCTTATCTGAGTCAGCTGAGCCGTATCTGGCCGTGCAACACTCACAGTGTCACATACTGTATGCAGAAGTATTATTTTAAGCAACACATTAAGTTGACGAAACACTTGAGTCAAATGTATTTAAAGTCAGATCGTGGGCAGTGATATCATAAACCTGTTAATGTACGCATTCAAACACTTTTTCTTTTACCAGCTGTATTCACCTTGCAGGTGCAGCTCTGTGGCTTTGATCCTGGATAAAGTGTTTAAGTCATGGATGTTTAAAGTTTAACTTATTCATATGTCTAATAGCGGATACAAGCGGCCGAGATGGGTTTTCTCCGCAGGGTGGCTGGTGTCTCCCTTAGGGATAAGGTGAGAAGTTCGGTCATCAGGGAGGGACTCGGAGTTGAGCCGCTCCTCCTTCGCGTCGAAAGGAGCCAGTTGAGGTGGTTCGGGCACCTAGTTAGGATGCCACCTGGGCGCCTCCCTAGGGAGGTGTTCCAGGCACGTCCAGCTGGGAAGAGACCAAGGGGTAGACCTAGGACCAGGTGGAGGGATTATATCTCTTCGCTGGCCTGGGAGCGCCTTGGGATCCCCCAGTCAGAGCTGGTTGATGTCGCCAGGGAAAAGAAAGTTTGGGGCTCTCTGCTGGAACTGCTACCCCCGCGACCCGACCACGGATAAGCGGGAGAAGATGGATGGATGGATATGTCTAATATTATAGTTGACTTTTCATTCAGGAAGTATGACGCTGTGCTGTCAGCACGCTTGTCCATGTTTGTGATTGATCGAATGCTCCAAATACCACCCCTTTCATGTGAACGCGCACCTAACTAGATAGGGCACGGCTGGCTTGAGCGATCCACTTAATAACCCGCGTCGTAGTACAGTTTAGCGAGAGCGCGTATGTTTTGGATTAGGCCAACCGGCTAACTCAAACATATCCAGGTTAGGTTGAACCAGCTTCGTAGTACAGGCCTCTGGTGTTACCCGGGGGATGACGCTGGCCTTCTTCTCCACGGAGAGAGACACACTGCTGTCAGCCTGATCCAGGAGAGCAGCCTACACACACACACACACACAAATTATTGAGTCTTACTAAAACAATATAATTTATTTTTACTCTATATTTGTTAACATTAACTCATGTTGTGTATAAAGTATGCAGAATATATTCTGAGAAACGGCAGTATTTGTTCTGCTCTTTCAAAGGTGCATTATTCAGATAGATTAAACTATGACTAGAATAAGATTTCACTTATATTATTAAGTATGATAAGCAGATGAAGATAAAACACATCATTTTAATATGATGATCTTGCAAATGTATTTATCTGCAATTTTCCAACATTTACCTTGTTTATTATTTCAAATTATACCATATTTTAACCAACATTAACATTATTTACTGATTTTAAAACTCTACAGTAGTTTGATCTGTCTTAATTTAAGATCATGTATACAGTAAGTATTTAAATATATATATGTTTAGCTTCATTATTGTTTATCTTCATTAGTTTATCACTGGACATAACTATACACTGTTTCCACAACCCATGCTAACATATTATTAGTAGTAGACCAAAAAGGTAGATAGATATGTCACTATGTGTACAGATGTCCATTTTCACTTATTCTGTACTTTATAACTTAGATGACGGGCAGAGTTCAAAAAGGGGGATTCGGGCGGACGGCCCGGGGGCAAGGCAGAGTCCAAAAAGGGGGACTCGGGCGGACGGCCCGGGGGCAAGACAGAGTCCAAGGTGGGGACCATGGCGGGGCGAAGGCAGCAGCAGGAAGAGTCAGGGGACCGAGGGCGAGGACAACGGCAGGAAGAGTCAGGGGACCGGGCCCGAGGGCGAGGACCGCGGCTCTCAGAGGGCCGGGCCCGAGGGCGAGGACCGTGGCTCTCAGAGGGCTGAGCTCGAGGGCGAAGACCGTGGCTCTCAGAGGGCCGGGCTCGAGGGCGAAGACCGAGGCTCTCAGAGGGCCGGGCAGGAAGGCGCTGACGGGACAGCGCCGGAGGCCGGGCAGGACCCGGTGTCGGAGCTGGTGGGACAGGCCTCGGCAGGATCCCCCACGGAAGAGGACCAGGACACGGGATTGGCAGGACCCCCGGCAGGAGAGTAGTCGGCGGGGCCTCCAACGGCACAGGACAAAGGGTTGGCAGGACCCCCGGCAGGAGAGTAGTCGGTGGGACCTCCAACGAGACATGACAAGGAGCTGGCAGGACCCCCGGCAGGAGAGTAGACGGCGGGACCTCCAAGGGGACAGGACTAAGGGTTGGCAGGACCCCCGGCAGGAGAGTAGACGGCGGGACCTCCAACGGGACAGACATACGATTGGTAGGACCCCCGGCAGAGGAGTAGTCGACGGGGCCTCCAACGGGACAGGACATGGAGTTGGCAGGACCCCCAGCGGAACCTCCAACGGACCAGGACATTGGGTAGGGACTCGAGACGTGACTCGAGAGGGGAACCGAGAGGGGACTCGAGAGGGGAACCAAGGGGGAACTCGAGAGGAGACTCGAGAGGGGAACCAAGGGGGAACTCGAGAGGGGACTCGAGAGGGGAACTAGAGAGGGGACTAGAGGAGGAACTAGAGGAGGGACTAGAGGAGGAATTAGAGAAGGGAACTCGAGAGGGGACTCACGAGGGGAACTAGAGGATGGACTAGAGAGGGGACTAGAGCAGGGACTAGAGGAGGAACTGGAGAGGGGACTCGAGGAGGGACTAAAGGAGGGACTCGAGAGGGGACTCGAGAGGGGACTCGAGAGGGGACTGGAGAGGAGACTGGAGAGGAGACTCGAGAAGGGATTTGAGAGGAGACTGGAGAGGGGACCCGAGAGGGGACTCGAGAGGGGACCCGAGAGGGAACTGGAGAGGGGACTCGGGTAGGAACTGGAGAGGGGACTCGGGTAGGAACTGGAGAGGGGACTCGGGTAGGAACTGGAGAGGGGACTCGGGTAGGAACTGGAGAGGGGACTCGGGTAGGAACTGGAGAGGGGACTTGAGAGGGAACTTGTGTCGGTCGGTACGCCGACAGGACACGGGGAGCTGGCGTCGTCTGGGGAGCCAGCAGGAGACGAGGTGCTGGAGTCGGCCGGTACGCCGACAAGACTCGGGGAGCTGGCGTCGGCTGGGGAGCCAGCAGAAGACGAGGTGCTGGAGTCGGCCTGTACGCCGACAAGACTCGGGGAGCTGGCGTCGGCTGGGGAGCCAGCCCTGTAGCCGAAACTGGAGTCGAGCCCATGGCTTCCGGGGCCGGTACTGAAGCCGGAACCATGGCTGCTGGGGCCGGAACCATGGCTGCGGGGGCCGGAATTGAAGCCAGAATCATGGCTGTAAGTTCCCGGTTCTGGAGCCGGAAACATGGCTGTAAGGTCCGGTTCTGGAGCTGGAAACATGGCTGTAAGGTCCGGTTCTGGAGCCGGAAACATGGCTGAATGGGCCGGCTCTGGAGCCGGAATTGAAGCCAGAATCATGGCTGCTGAGTCCGGCGCGGAAGCCTGGACCCTGGCTGTGTAAACCAGGTAATCCAGTATGAACGCAAAGCTGCGTGGGCCGGTACTGGAGCCGGAACCATGGCTGTTGGGGCCTGTACTGGAGCCGGAACCATGGCTGCTGGGGCTCGGGCTGCTAGCCTGGCCTTGCGACAACTCCTCTTAGCAGCCTCCTGAATACTCCGTGGACCTCCATAAGCCAGACGAGTTCTGGAATACAACTCCTGGACAGGAGCAGGAACTGGGGCAGAAGCACGGGTTGACTTCAGGCGGAACCCACCAAGGCGTATGGTGCCAGGTTGGGAATTGGGGAACATGGAGAGTTAGCATGCCTGGGGCTAGCAGGCCGGGAATCACATGTTTCAAGGAAGTCCAAAATCCAGTCAGGTAAGAACTCCACAAAACATAGTTTCTCTGCTGCCAACCGGTGCGCCTCTACCAGAGCGGCCCTCTTCTGCCGAACACTGGACGCTCCCTTCCACCAATCGAAGCAGCAAGCCAGATAGAAGGTTAAATGCTGTAATTCAACCTCCCATGGATCATCTGCTGGGTCCATTTTGTGGTCGGTTCGTTCTGTTACGGTGTGTGAAGCAGGTAGGACCCAAATGCAGATTAAAGTGAGAATTCCTTTATTTCAAGGCTAGGTGCTAAACAAAGACAAAACAGAACACTCACTGACGAACTAGTCATGACAAAAGACGAACCGACAAAGACAGACAGAAAAACCAGAACTTAAATACACACAAGACTAATCACAGAAACAAGACACAGGTGAGGAGGGAGGAGAAAACACAGGTACACCAGGTGAACACAATCGGGTAAATTAGACACACCAGGGAAACTAACGACCGGGAACCACAGACAGATTTAAACAAGACACAACGCAGACAGAAACAGGCAAGACAGGAAGTGAATACCTTTCAACATAAAACATGAAACAAGACAAGACAACATAAAGACAGATCGTGACAAATAAGTTCAACACATATTTGACTAATAATCTTTAACCAGGTTCATGTATTAATATTTATCTTTCATTACATTATATTTGAGCAGGTTCTTCAAATCACCATTTTACCACCTTAACAGTCATTCTCTTTAATAATTTAAACATTTAAAAAGCAACATGGCCAGTTTCTTTCAGAATAGAAGCTTGTAAATACGCTGCAGAGATCCTGTACGCAGACAGATGCCTCACCAGCTCTTTGTCTGTGAGTCCGAAGAGCGTCTCCGGCATAGGCGGCGCGTGAGGCTCAGGTTTGGGAAGGCTAAATAACTTTTTTTTTCATTTTACGCTGCCCGCCTCCGGCGTCTATAGAAAAGAGATCAACTCAGTGAAAGCACCGCCTGCTGACCGATCAGAGCTCAGTGTGCAGAGTTTAAATCTATCAAGTCATATTACAGGAAAAAGGAAATGCAGTTTAAACTGCCGTATGCAGAGAAGACGCCAACGTGTCACACTTATCATTCATATCACACTGACATCACATCATCAATCAGATCATCGATCTCACATCGATATCACAATATTTCCTTATCTGAGTCAGCTTCTCGAGCCGTATCTGGCCGTGCAACACTTAGTTACATTGTCACATATACTGTATGCAGACATATTATTTTAAGCAACACATTAAGTTGACGAAACACTCAACTCAAGTGTAATAAAGTCAGATCCCCTCGTGTTTTAGATGGGGCAGTATCATAAAACTGTTGTACGCTTTCAAACACTCGGTAGTTTATTTTTTAACGAGTTGTTCTGTATTCTCCTTGCAGGTGCAACTATGTGGCTTGTATCCTGGATTATATGTTTAAGTCATCATGGATGTTTAAAGTTCATATTTGTCTAATATTAGTTTACTTTTCATTAATGAAGTATGATGTTGCGCTGTCAGTACACTTGTTCCTGTTTGTGATTGGTCAAATGTAGCTAACCCCGCCCCTTTCACGTGAACGCGTTCTCAGCTGGAGAGAGCAACCTGGCTTGATTTACCGAGTTGAAAACCAGCGCCGTAGGACCGTTTAGCGAGATCGCGTTTGTTAGGGTTAGTTAAGATAACTCAAGCATATCCAGGGTATGTTGAACTGGCTTCGTGGTACAGGGCACAGGTGGCTGCATAGCAGCGCTAATGTAAAAGACATTATATTTTTATTTTACCAGGATGCAGTTACACAAATATTTGGGAAGGCTTAGCCTTCCCTAGCCTACAGCACCCGCCGCCCCTGGTCTCTGGTGACCTTTGACCCTGACACAGGGAGGTCAGCAGGGACAGACAGACGGACAGGTAGACGGCCGCACGAACACTCTCCATCTCCAGAAACTGAGCAAAACACAGAGCATGGTTTTCTACCCCTGAACTTCTCAAAGCTCTAACTACGGAACAGGAAAATGTGAAGTCACTCACAGAGATGACGAAGGTCCTCCAGAAGATCACAAGTATTTTTTCTTCTGTGGTGGCTATGTTCAGCTCCTAGGACTATTTCTTCGTTGATTAAAATGTGTGTTCCTCTTCTTAGCCTCCTCTCTGATGCTGGCTCTGCCCCCCCATATAGCTCCTGCTGCTGTCAGATATTATTCATGTGTTCAGACATC
Source organism: Gymnodraco acuticeps (assembly GCF_902827175.1). Classification (NCBI taxonomy): domain Eukaryota; kingdom Metazoa; phylum Chordata; class Actinopteri; order Perciformes; family Bathydraconidae; genus Gymnodraco; species Gymnodraco acuticeps. Next base: position 1,195,675 of record NW_022992187.1, read on the forward strand.
AGATAAACTTGCCGACGTGTTTGGCTGTGATCGATGACGCGTCTGTGAGGTTAATATTAACATGTCGATGGCGTTCTGTGTGTTGTTGTACAGAGGTCAAGGGTCAGACTGTGACTCACAGCAGGAGGCTAAATTAACCTCGGGGGCCGTCGGATCATGGACAGGAGTTTCTGGTAATGATGAGTCTGTGTCTCTATAGCAGCTCCTCAGGAGGACTAAGGAGTGAACATCTCTTCACCTGTAGGTTCACTTCCTATCAGAGGTCAGGCCTCTGTCTCTCCTTCTTTTAGACGCTGTTTGTTGGACTGACCTGAGATCAGGAAGGTGATTTAAGGATGACGCAGGAGAAAGCTGCTCGTGCCCTTTTCCTCGTCTGATTATCATCTCCAGGCTCCGTGTTTCATTAACGCAGAAATGTCAGGAAACCTTTGCTGCACACAGCCATCGATAATCGGGGAGTACAAGTACATCACAAGTGTACAAACACACAGCCATCGATACTCAGGGAGTACAAGTACATCACAAGTGTACAAACATACAGCCATCGATACTCAGGGAGTACAAGTACATCACAAGTGTACAAACACACAGCCATCGATAATCAGGGAGTACAAGTACATCACAAGTGTAAAAAAAAAAATATATATATAAAAAAAAAATGTATACAAAAAAAAAGAAGCTCCATCCGTGCGCTGCAGCTGGAAACCCCCTCAAACTTCATTCAGAGCAGAGCCTGGTCATTAAGTTAATTTGGTCGGGTGGAAAATCTAAAGTGTGGATCTTTCTGAGCGAGAAAAAAGGACGAGCAAACTACGACGGCAAAAAGTCTCTTCCATATCCACACCATCATAGTGCAGTTTCCTGAATGCCGGCTTCATAACAAAACACGGAGCTTAATTATCCCGACGACAACGTCTGTTACTTTGTCAGATATGAATAATAGAAACTAAAACTAAATGTTCCATATGTGTCCTCGCTGCTTGTTCAAACACACAATAAGAATCCTAACCGGAGCTTCTGCTGTTTACACCACTGACGGGCGGACCGCTGCGTCCGTGCGCTGTGACTCTCATGCGCTAAATTTAATTGTATATTTCAAAGGTTTATTTTATATTTTATGTGAAGCACAACGTACCATGCTGTTATAATATCACTCTTTATCAGCCTTCGAGACTGAAACCATTTTGGGAAAAAAAAAAAAAAAATAATATATATTTATAATAATAAACGTGCAACGATTAGTCGACTAATCGCCTTAATTGACGACTATTGGTCGACTAAATCAATCTTTAGTCGAGGGCAGCCCTAGTACAAACACACAGCCATCGATACTCAGGGAGTACAAGTACAGGGTACAAGATTTATTTCAGAACAGTTGCTCCATTAAAGAGAAAAGATAAATGAATGAACAAATAATCATAGATCATTTAAAGCTTAATGTGCTACAAAACAACATGTTTGTAAACATATGTATTTTAGTATTATTGCAGTGCAGTAAAGTAACTACCCCCATGTGTTCTTCTTATTGTGTAACTGTATTAATGCTTGAAATGCTCCCTATGGTTAATTGTTAAATGTGTCATTATACTGGATGTGTCGTTCATCCAACCACACACCCCCACCCTCGCCTCAGGTCCGCTGACGCTCACCTACTGCAGCCCATCAGAACAAAGCTCCGGACCTGGGGTGACAGGGCTTTCGCAGCAGCTCTCAATAATAATACATATCACCTTAATGTGGTCACACATCTCATGGGTGCCACACGCTCCCCGACAACAAAAGTTTCTCCCGACACTTATTTGAAATCACAAGTTCCTATTCAGGATAACTTTAACATCCTCATAAAACACAAACTCACACCTCAAAATGTATGACCCTTAGGACTAATACTGTGTGTGACCTTTCAATGACCTTATATGGGACATCTAAATGGTGGATGTGGATATGGGATTAGGCGTGTGAAGTGGAATGATGGTGGGCACGTTTATGAAAACCAAATGTGAGTGTCGGGCATGAGGTATGTATCAATAGCATTTAGTGTGGGACACGACTGGCATGTTGGGTGGCCAAGAGATGAGTAGGTGAGAACTTGGCCTGGTTGTCTCTCCCGAGTAGACCGTCTCAGTGGGACAGGTGAATCAGGTCAGGGTCTTGTACCCGTTCCTCAAGACATGCACGTGAGGCAACTCTTGCTCATCCTCGGTCTGAAATACATTAGGGGCTGTCTTCTCATTGTCCTCCTCTGAGTCAGTTTGATGAGGGATTTCCGGTTCATCCTCAAGTTGAAGTCCACCCCTGTCTGACGAGTACTCTCCTTCACGAAGACCTCTAGCCTGTTCTCCAGCAATGTCCGTGTCAGGTAAGGTTTGGACCTCCAGCTGTCTCTCCGCACCAGAGTTCCTGGGAGTCTATCCACACATCTCCTCAGAAGACTGTGGTTCCAACACTGGTGTCTGCTCTCTTCTTAACATAATTGGTCTGTTTGGCGTAACTGTTATGATAGGCCTATCCCGATTTGCTGGTATCCTAAACCAGTAACCTCCTGCTGACTCATCCTCTGAATTAGATGTCTCAGCATTTTGGTCTCTCACATCCCTTTGTCTCCTTGGATGGCTTCCTTGATTCTGTGGTGGCTTTGGGGTTGGTTTGACTAACTGTGGTGGGAATTCCACTGGCAAGTCATTGACAAGCAGAAGCAGGTTTCTGTGCAAGGTTCTGGTATTCCTTTTTGCATCACTTTCTGGATGGACGACATATACTGGGTTATCTGAAACCTGTTCCTTTACCACATATATCCTCTTCTCAAGTTCAGACATCCGGGAGGGACTCAGAGTTGAACCGCTCCTCCTTCGCGTCGAAAGGAGCCAGTTGAGGTGATTCGGTCACCTAGTAAGGATGCCACCTGGGCGCATCCCTAGGGAGGTGTTCCAGGCACGTCCAGCTGGGAAGAGACCAAGGGGTAGACCTAGGACCAGGTGGAGGGATTATATCTCTTCGCTGGCCTGGGAGCGCCTTGGGATCCCCCAGTTAGAGCTGGTTGATGTCGCCAGGGAAAAGAAAGTTTGGGGCTCTCTGCTGGAACTGCTACCCCCGCGACCCGACCACGGATAAGTGGGAGAAGATGAATGGATGGACTAACACTCTATCCCCTTGCTTCAGAACCACTCCCCTCGCCTTCTGATCATAATAGGACTTGCCCTTTGCACTAGACGACAGACTGTTATCAGTAGCAATACGATATGCTTATGTCATCCTTTCGCGCCATTTCTCAGCATATCCTTTGTGTGTCACTGGATCTGTCTCCTCTGACAGGCCGAACAGGAGATCCACAGGGAAGGCAAGGTTCTACAGATGGCCAGTCCGCCACTGCTCACAAGTTTATTAAGATCCAAAGCTTTAGTGCGTTTTGAATCAATGCTGAGTACAGCCAAACTTGACAGTCTCTTCTCTTTCATTGTAGACTGAATGCTTCTCGTTTTGCGCTGTCCCGTTCAAATGACAATCACATTTCCAAGCTCGTGCCAGGACCGGGGGATGGAGTTACAAGGCTCGCGTCTTGTGCTGCATTCACTTGCACTCGGACATTAGGGACTTTCTCTCATAAATATCTGATGAGCCACAACTTTTCTTTCAAAACAAAGCCGCCAACTGGGGTGGCGGCATATGCACCACCAACCCTCGCCCTCCATGATCAAGCGGCTTCTCCGATTTTGAAAAAAAACACTGATGGAAAGACTGGGTTCCTAATTTCCTTGCAGATTGGTCCTGATGGCTACCCAGCCATCAAACGGAATAAGCTCACCATCAACTGCATTCACCTTTAGCTCGTCCAGATCCTCGATAATCTCCGACATTGGTCGAATGTCAAGGTTAGGCAGATATTGTTCTTTCCAGGCACGGCTTATTATACTGACTTGAGCATCGGAGTCAAGCAATGCGGTCACTGCCAATCCGTTTAGATTACATTGTATTAGTGACTTATTTCCTATCAGCTTCCAACAGCTCTACGTTTCACACCTGGTTCACCAAACGAAAACTGAGTCGAGGATTCAGCTTGTTTGTAACTATTCTGTGCACCAGCTACTTCAGCCATAATGGATGAGGAAAGGTCAGCTGTTTTGCCCTCAAAACTGGTTTGCGCTTTTATCTCACCAGAATGTTCAGTTTGGGGTCGTATTGCAGATCCGATCACTGGCAACCCTGCTGCAGTGACCGGTTTGAGTTTCCCTGACTCTCTTATCTCTTTAAACAGCCCACAGCCCTGTGTCCTTGATCCCCACAATAGAAACAGTGGTTACAATCTGGCCGGTTTTGTTCGACATATTTTGAAAAACCATAAGGTTTCTCTCTCTTGGGCCTGACTCTGTTTTGAGAATATTGGTTAATCATGTCTGCTGGGCGTGGCTGCTTTTGTTGTCTCATAGCCTCAACCATGCTTGTTAGCTCATCTACCTCTTTTATTGGGTCTGTCTTTGTTTTGTTAGCTGAGCTCTCTTGTCTGTTGCTATACTCTTGGACTGTGTTAAGCTCTAGTTGTGCACTATGAGCGCTTGTTGTTGTCGACACAAAGAGACCTATCCTCTTCTGTCTCTCACTCTCCTCACTTGTGATTCTCATTACATGGCGCAATATTGTTTCATCACTCACTTCACCACTTGAGAGAAGAGGCTTTAATTCTCTGCGCACATCACTGTGTTTATATCCAAGTCCTTGCAATACAATATTCAAAAACATATCTTGAACAGTAGCTGGACTGTATTTAATACCTGCGTCTGACAATTTGGATGTGAATAGGACACGTTGCTTTAACCCTATTACCCGGTAGAGAAACTGTTGTGGTGTTCTGCTCCCTTGCTCCGATGCATCAGTATACAAGACAAATGGCATGTCAAAGTCTGGGTATCCGAGAACTGGAGGATGAGTTAACATATCAACCAGTTCCTCAAATGTAGTCTGATGCACAGCAGTCCTCTCTATAGGCGCCCTGGATGACAGCTGGGGGCCTTTAGCTTTGATCGGCAGAGACTGAGCTTGTGTTGAGGCTTTCACTTGGAGCAACTCATATAATGGCTTTGCTATCTTCGAGAAGTCTTGTATGTACGACCTGTAGTAACTGAGAAAGCCAAGGACCCTTCACAGGTCACCTACGGTCTTCGGTGTTTTCGCTTTCAGGGCCAGTACAGCTTCTAGATCTCCTTCTGTCTTTATATCCAAGTCCTTGCAAGACAATATGTAAAAAAAACACATCTTGAACAGTAGCTGGACTGTATTTAATGCCTGCGTCTGACAATTTGGATGTGAATAGGACACGTTGCTTTAACCCTATCACCCGGTAGAGAAACTGTTGTGGTGTTTCATTATCATCTTGTCTAGCACAAATCTTAAGTGGGCCTGGAGAAAGCCTTTGAGCTCCAGTAACTCCATAACACTATCCAGTCTCTGATAGTGTTATGTTATGAGAGTGCTCTGAAATTGTATATATATATTTATATAAATATATATATATATATTAGGGCTGTCAGTCGATTAAAATATTTAATCGCGATTAATCGCATGATTGTCCATAGTTAATCGCGATTAATCGCAAATTAATCGCACATTTTTAATCTGTTCTAAATGTACCTTAGAGGAATATTTTTCAAGTTTTTAATACTCTTATCAACATATGAGTGGAACAAATATGCTTTATGGATAATGTTTTATTATCATTTGAACAATGACAAATATTATCATGATATTAAACACAACAACCTCTGAACATTACAAATATTCGCCTCAATTCAAACCTGGAACCTCTCTCATACAATAATACAATACAGCGTGTGGTGTGTTGTGTGTGTTGTGTGTGTGTGTGTGTGTGTGTGTGTGTGTGTGTTGTGTGTGTGGTGTGTGTGTGTATGTGTTGGTGTTGTGTGTGTGTGTGTGTGTGTGTGTGTGTGTGTGTGTGTGTGGTGTGTGTGTGTGTGTGTGTGTGTGTGTGTGTGTGTGTGTGTGTGTGTGTGTGTGTGTGGGTGTGTGTGTGTGTGTGTGTGTGTTGTGTGTGTGTGTGTGTGTGTGTGTGTGTGTGTGTGTGTGTGTGTGTGTGTGTGTGTGTGTGATGGATCGTTGGAGCTATGTGCAACTGAAGGCATATGCTCGAACGGGAGCTGCCTGGACGCTGCAATCATGGTCACTATCACTATCACAATCACTATCCGTGCTGAGTGTGCTGACTTTTCGTCCAATGTCCCACTGTCTGGCTTCCTGCATAAAGTCAAGTGCTCGGCGAAATGTCGCTCCTCTGTTTTCATTTAAACAGCTCCCTATATCCGTTAGCGCAGCTAGCTAGCACCAGATGCTAACAACAACAATGCACGTAAGGTCTCTCTCTCGCTCGCTCGGGCCACACATGCACACACCTTCCCGGTCCTCCCAATAGCCAGTCGGTGCCTGCCGGTGAGCGTGGAAGTGTGGTCTGCCACAAGCGGGCGGCAGGAGCGGGGCTGTCAGCATCAGCTTGTAGATAGTATTTTAAACTCGATGCGCTCTGAAACTACGGGGCGGCCAAGGAAAAAAAATACACATGCGTTAATCGCGTTAAAATAATTAGTGGCGTTCATTTTTTTTTGCGTTGACGCGTTATTAACGCGTTAACTTGACAGCCCTAATATATATATAAGTGTGTGTGTGTGTGTGTGTGTGTGTGTATATGTCCGCATCTGTAGCCTGTTATTGTCTCATTATACCGCACAATGAATTAATCAAAGTAAATATATAAGTCGTCATGAACACATCTGTCCATCAGACAGAGGGCTGCTGTGCCTCCTGTCATCATTAATGGACGTCTCTTTAAAATGACCGCTCAGAGGAGAGGAGTTCTCATTTCTCTAACCACCTGCTGCTTCCCCTCCTCTCTCCTCGGTTCCCCTCCTCGGCTCCTCCGCTCGCATCTCCTGTGGGCGGGACTAAGACACGAGGAGAGGAGTCAATGAGGGGAAATTAGATAAATGGGAAACGTTCACGGTGTGTTATGTTTCCTTCCAGATCGCTTCTGAGGAAACACCGGAAGTGTCTGTCCCTCTAACCGGTACCCCGGAACCATTGAAGCAATCACAAACGTTCCGCCTCACTTCTAACTGTATTTATCAACCCCGTTAGTGATATGAAATTAAACAAATGTACACACATAAATGCATATTATACCTCTCAATATAGGCTACATATCAACTTAATGTGGTCACACATCCCAGGGGTCCCACAATCAGGGCCGGCCCTTGGCATAGGCAGTATAGGTGAATGCTAAGAGCGCATCGATCCATGAGTGCCAGCTAACATCTTGCCTAGGGCAGCAAATTAGTCAGGGCTGGCCCTTGCCACAATAACAGCAGACCATCCAGCTGCACACACACACACACACGCACACACACACACACGCACGCACAATTATTTATTATTCACTTTATTCAGAGGAACCAGAGAAAAAAACAGCAACAGCCTTCAGAATGATCCGGTAGGAGACACAGGACAGAATATCCAACATTAAAATAGTGAAAATGTAAAAGTGCATGTCTCGGTCGTTCTGAGTCTCTCACTGCAGCAGGTGAGGAGTTTTTACACCAAAGTTAAAACTGTTCTGTCATTAGAAGAATGAGCTCCACATTATAGTTCCTGGATCTATTATCTGCTCAGTGTGGAAACATGTATTTACTTAAAGAGCCTGTGACATCATCCCGACAACTGTTGTGCAATGAAATATTGGGCTACTAGTCATCTCGAACCGTCAGTTTAAAAAATAAGTTGCAATACCGTTCCAATAAATATCAATAATTTCGAACATCGCGGGGAAATTCCTTCGACTCATTTTGAAGTTTTGGGGGAAGCCGGAAGTGACGTCAATGCGGGAACGCTTCACTGTGCGGCGAGAGAGCAAAACACGGACAAAGTGTGTTGTCATGCGGAGAAATTGTGAATTACTGAGTTTAGGCACGTTAATAACGTTGTAATGAAGTTGACTACAGTATATTCATATTTGTCAGTGCTTTCATGTCAATTCGGCGAACATAAACATAAATGATCGTGGTGAAGATGATGATTAAATTAGGATTACAAATCGGTAGTGAGAGCTGCTGAATTTCCTCCCGTGGGATGTGATATAAAAACAAATCGATTATTTTTGTAGTTGTAAACTCAAGTGGATGAAACTACATTTATTAGTGCTTTCATGTCAATTTGGCGAACATATGATACATTAAGGCGAGACACCCCAGGTGAATAGGGTAATTATTTTAACTTAAAGGTATCAGCTAGAAATGTCTCCAGTTAATTACTTACAGTAAGGAAACATTTTTTTTATATTACAAGTTTTCTGAAATAGCATGTTTAAATATGCTAATTATCTGAACTTTGGATAAAGCCAGGTTCAAAATTATTGTTTCATTTTGTAGTCATATTAGTATCTAAGGCTTTTACAGAATGGATATTGGATATCTCTTTTTATCACTCCATAAATCAGAAAATACTGTCAACAGCCCTAAAATATCAATTTTCGCCATGTTTTTAGGTATACAATGTTGTATAATTCAGGCTATGAATGATATATGAACAAACCCTTCTGTAAAAGCCTTCATAATATTGATAGGAATATAACTGGAAGGTTTGGTGTATGTACGTACTACTGAAGTTGAAATTTCGAACTCAGAGTAGGAGAAAAAACTCATTTTGAGAAAACGACCTTTAAAGATTGCAGTGAGGCGCTAGCTAAACCCTCCTGTTCTTTGGATGATAGCTTGCGCATCGACGCACTCCGTGAAGGTATTTCATGTTCGGGGTCATTTGTTTTTTGTATAATCTTGCTTCGTGCAAGTGACTTGTTGTAGTCTTCTCTGTGAACGTTTTTTTCGCCGTTCTTTTGCCATTTTGAGATTTCAATTTCTAGCGGAAAGCTAACCAGGAAGTGTTTTAGCACACCACGTGACGCATCTGAACGAATCACGTTGTCAGAAATTGACACCAGCCAATGAGATTTCGTTTCTTGGTTTAAGACCCCTTTGTGCTTTCACGATTGGTTGCTGATACAAAGGAAATGACCATATTTGGATCTGATGAGATTGTGCAGGAGAGACACAGCTTTCCAGCGATACCTCTGTTGACATGGTGCACACAGCGGTTGCGGTACTTTATGCTACGTTAGAATGCTAACTTTTGGTGAATTTAGGAGAAATCTACAGACGCAAATAGACAAACTATAGTAAAATAAACACTTAAATGTGTATTTTGTACATTTTCCTTCCAAAAGCCAGAAAGAAAACATGTTATGGAATCAAAATAGCACAAAATCTCAAAATTGACCAGTACTTGAAAAACGATGTTTTTGCCTGCCGTGTCTCGCCTTAAATGATCGTGAGGGTGATGACTACATATTGTTTGTTTGAGCCGGGTTAGGGTTAGGTCTGCATTTCCTGATGAGAAAACAAACCGATGCTTTTTATAGTTGTAGTACACCTACATGGATTAAACATGTGTTTTTTTTACCACAATGTTGGGGAAATTAATGGATAAAATGCACGGATTATTATTATTATTATTATTCCCACTCCGATCGAGACACTAGGTCCACCGTTTCCCCGCAGTGGGGCTCCCCCCGTTTACAGTTTACGTGGGCTGGGTGCAGTGGCGGACTGGCCATCGGGACGAATCCCGATGGGCCGGTACCGAAGTGGGCCGGTACCGAAGTGGGCCGGTCGGATAAGTCACTAGCACATCCCCCATAGGCGGCGCGTGAGGCTCAGGTTTGGGAAGGCTAAATAACTTTTTTTACCTGACGCTGCCCGCCTCCGGCGTCTATAGAAAAGAGATCAACTCAGTGTGCGGAGTTTAAATCTCTCAAGTCATATTACAGGATAAAGGAAATACAGTTTAAACTGCCGTATGCAGAGACGCCGACGTGTCGCACTTATCATTCATATTACATCATCAATCAGATCATCGATCATATAATATCATAATATATCATATATTTCCTTATCTGAGTCAGCTTCTCCAGCCGTATCTGGCCGTGCAACACTTACAGTGTCACATACTGTATGCAGAAGTATTATTTTAAGCAACACATTATGTTGACGAAACACTCGAGTCAAATGTAATTAAAGTCAGATCCACTCGTGTCTTAGATGGGGCAGTGATATCATAAAACTATACGCTTTCAAACACTCGGTAGGCCTAGCTATTTTTTAACCAGTTGTTCTGTATTCACCTAGGTGCAACTCTGTGGCTTGTATCCTGGATTATATGTTTAAGTCATGGATGTTTAAAGTTCATATTTGTCTAATATTAGTTTACTTTTCATTAATGAAGTATGACGCTGCGCTGTCAGTACACTTGTCCCTGTTTGTGATTGGTCAAATGTAGCTAACCCCGCCCCCGTGAACGCGCTCTCAGCTGGTGAGAGAAACCCTGGCTTGATTTACCGAGTTGATAACCAACGTCGTAGGACCGCTTAGCGAGATCTCGTTTGTTAGTTTGTTGTTGTTAGTTTGTTTGTTACTCAAACATATCCAGGGTATGTTGATCTGGCTTCGTAGTACAGGGCACAGGTGGCTAGCAGCGCTAATGTCAAAGACACGCGTACAGACATTATTACATTTGTATTTTACCAGGATGCAGTGACACAAATATTTGGGAAGGCTTAGCCTTCCCTAGCCTACAGCACCCGCCGCACCTGACATCCCCCACTCCCCCGTTGACAATTTACTAGCGGTACCGAAGTGGGCCGGTCGAGAGTCCCGGGATGATTTTTAGTCCCAGTCCACCACTGGCTACATGACCGTATGATCGCCCATATTGACGCACCTAATTCCTAAACTTCTAACAGATACAACATAAACCGATCCTTCAGCCTCATATGAGCTCTCAGACACGTTCAAAATTAAACTGTCATCGCTTGCTGCTGTGTGCGCCATCGTGCGTTTACATGCAGATGCTGGGATCCTGAACGGTGCAGCTGGAGCGCTGTGCCCGCAATGACGTCACACATCATTTGGCGGGACTTGAAGAATCCCCGAGAAGATCCAGAAAATGGTCAACATTGAAGGGCAGATTAATGGTTATCAAAGTACAAATATCCAAAATCAGTTCAGTAACGGTTTTCAAGGGGACAATATTTACTCAAATTGATGGGTTTGGATGATGGGGGAAACTCGTGTCACAGGCTCTTTAAGTTAAATGAATTGACTTGAGAAATGTATTTGTGATGAGTCGCAAAGCACTTGGGAGGTTACGGCTTCTTTGACTCTCAGTCGGCAGTTTTCATCTCAGCTCCTTTTATTCTGTTCAGGTCGAGCTATGGAACGTTATCTTGTCTTCTTCTTCCAACATTTTGAATGTTGTTCACCAGACAGATGTATCCAGATGTTCTCTGGTTACTCCACACGCTCTTTCCTTCCAGAGGATAACACTTTACAGCGGTGAGAATGTTTCCTGTCTGCATACTCCTGAAATAAACGTGCAGCCCGAGGCGTCCCCACGCTGTGAGCCACTGACGGTCCCGTGTTCGATACCCGACATCTCCCATCACCATCAAAAGGCCCTGCATGCAAACCCAGGAATAACTGTGAGCCCTGGGGGGGGGGGGGGACGACGACACTGTTCATACTCTGTAAAATAAACAATATAACCATATACAATGCCTTGCAAAAGTATTTACCCCCCGTGGCATTTTTCTTGTTTCATTGCTTTAAAACATGTAATTTGTATTATTTGATGTACACAACATGCATACAACTTTGAAGATGCAAAACAGATTTTTTATTGTGAAACAAACAAGAAATAATAATGAAAAAAACAAAACATGAGCGTGCATAACTATTCACCCCCCTAAAGTCAATACTTTGTAAAGCCACCTTTTGCAGCAATAACAGCTGCAAGTCTCTTGGGGTCTGTGTCTATGACCTTGGCACATCTTTCCATTGAGATTTGCTTCCATTCTTCTTGCCAAAACTGCTCCAGCTCCTTTAGGTTAGATGGGTTCCGCTCGTATGCAGCCATCTTTAGGTCGTACCACAGATTTTCGATTGGATTAAGGTCTGGGCTTTGACTAGGCCACTCCAAAACGTTTAAACGTTACCCCTTAACCTGTTAAGCCCGAAGGTCCCCGCCGGCGGGTACTTTAGTTTTTTTTTTCACGACACTGTGTCTCAGGGGATCTTAATATTTAAGAACCTATTAATGTGTTATACCAGATTAACGGGAATAATCTCAGCTAACTGACGATACAAACCATTTTGACCAAAACAAAACACAAGTCTCATAAGAAGCATCTAAATGACCCGAGCGAAAAATGCTAACCTATTACTGCACCGATAATCACTCCTAGCTCCCTTATTACTTATCCTAGGTGCACATCCAACACATCGTTTATGATCGCAAGGAGACACATAATCTAACGGTGCCCACCTCAACACTGAAAGATACAAACTCGCAAAAACAAAAACGTACATCAAAACAAGTGGCGCTAGGTAGCCCACAACGCTAACATGGCTTACCTTCGTCTTTGTCTGGTCTAAACTGGTCTTCAATGGCATTAAAACAATAAAAACGATGGTGTAGTTAATCCATAGGTTAATCCAATGTGACTGTGTCCCCTTTGAAATGTTCTGATAATCTATAAGCAATAAAACTGCTTTTCCGTTGATTGATATCAGAGTAATGATATTTCTCCCCTCTAAGGCAAGCTAGCATGCGCAGAGAGGCTACCTTTTAGGAAAACAGGCTAATTTCACGAAAACCAAGCAATTGAAAATTACAAAAAATAATATTAAAAAGGTAAACAATAAGGCTCCTCTATGTCAATAAATGCAAGAGATGCAGCATTTTCACAACCATGTTTAATTTACATTTTTCATCTTCCTCAGATTCAGATCGTTGGGCTGTCAGATTTGGACTTTATTACCCCAAAAACCCAAGCCACAGCTTTGCTATCATTGCAGTTTTGTCGTGTTTATATCCTACATTGGATTTGTAAGCATATAATGCTTCACCGAACACACAGTGGTGACTGGTACAGCCCCACCTAGTGTCAGCAGAAAGTATTACAAATAATGATTCCAAAACATGCAAAAAATAAATAACAAAATATATAAAATATATTTTAAGATCATGTTTAATCATCTTATTCGTCTGTACATTGCTGTTTTAGTCTGTGTTCTTCTAATTAGTGTCTACAGTGTGTGCCTATTGAGCTGTTTAGAGCCATGTGGGACAAAACCCGATCCTGCCCCTCCCTCTCATTGTCTAAGTGAACGGTGACTGTAAAAACTACACTGCGCATGCTCATAGTATTGTCCTATTTAATGTGTGTGGCAAAAAATTAATAACCATAGGGGCATAGAGCTGCCATCCCCACCATATGTCATCTCACATAATACAGAGCTGATTGGCTGTAAGTACGTATGCCGCGAAAAGTGTAGTGTGTGAAGAGAAGGAGAGAGACGCGTCCTAAAACCAGGAAGTAAGCTGCGCATGGCTTCCCTCCACAAAAAAGTAATGATATTTCTCCATGGGATTTTAGAAAATAGCTCAAAATAAGATCTGTTGGAAACGTACCTGTTAGATAAATGCACGTTTTGTTCAGCCGGATAATATCCACATGTCTACCCTACTTTTATCATTTTCTAATCATAAATCCATCATTTAGATTTATGATAGACTTTTGAAACTACAAGAAGATAAGGAGGACTTTTACAAAAAAGTAATAGAGATTTTTGTCCAGAAGGATAGGCAAATGGACTTCATCTTCAAGTCAAGGTAAGACCGCAATGTTATTGAAAATGGGATCTTACTAAGAGAGAACAATTCAATATGTAAATGATAACATTTAATTTTTTGGGTATCCTTTTGTTGAACTGTCTGTTTAAAATTAATCGAAGCATCAGACAAAAAAAGCTTTTGAAAATAATATTATATTTTGATTTAGGTCAAAATATAATATTTGTAAACCTGAAGAGTCAGTGCCAGTGCCTCACCAGCCATGAACCTCACTGCAGAAGCTTATATATACACATCTACGTTTTTTGTGCCCCACCACTTTTGTACATATAAAAACGCCACTGCAAACACAGGAGGGGGCTTGGCTGTCTACAAATGAAGACGGCTCATTTTAATTCTCCCCAAATATATTAAGGCTGAACCTGAACTTTTAATTTCTCTGCTCCCATCATAATCTTGGCGATCTTGTTAAAATTGTGAATGCAGAATAAAAAATACTATGTAACTGGTTTGCAGTTAATAAATTATCCCTTAATGTGGCCAAAACAAATTACACGTTATTCAATACAAAGTCTGAGAGTAGAAATTACTGCATTATACGGATTTGCAATACAGAGATAGAAAAAGTTGGTGCATGTACATTTTTAGGACTACTTGTTGATGAAAAACCCAATTGGAAGCACCATATAAATTATGTACAGACTAAACTGTCAAAAACAATAGGTATTTTGTATCATACTAAGAACATTCTTGAATAAAAGATACTCTTTATAACAGTCTTCTACTCATTTTGTTCATCTTTGTGTGTATGAATGAAACTTGTTTTGTTTTTTGGATGAATAAAAAATAAATAAAAATAAAAATACTTTCAGCTTGGGGGCACCCCTAGTGCCCCAGCATAGTCCGCCTATAGGAAGAAACGTCCCTGTATCTGGTTATCAATGCCATCGAGACGATTAAGTATCTCAGAACGTTGAGATTTTAACTCGGACATTATCTCAGCAAACGAAGGATTTCTATCAACCCCTTGAGACTCAGCCTCCAGTTCCGGTAGGCCCCCATTGCCTTGGTTGTTTCGTAGATTTTTTCTTGGCATCAGTAGTAATATTCATGCCGCATCCATCTCATTAGTATGCATACAAAAGTGAGAGGTCACACCTCTCCTACTTATGCTAATGAGCTAAGTCCCGCCCCCCATTTGGTCGAGGTGTGATATCCCAAGTAGGTGTGATATCCCAAGTAGGTATGAGATAGGAGGGGGTGATGTATATTCACAGGTGTGAAATGCCCCCACTGCCTTATGGTGCCCAATAAAAAAAAATACAAATGCTGCTTCAATCACATTAGTATGCATAAAAAGTGACAGGGGGGCCCGCCCCCAATTGTGTGTGTGTGTGTGTGTGTGTGTGTGTGTGTGTGTGTGTGTGTGGTGTGTGTGTGTGTGTGTGTGTGTGTGTGTGTGTGTGTGTGTGTGTGTGTGTGTGTGGTGTGTGTGTGTGTGTGTGTGGTGTGTGTGTGTGTGTGTGTGTGTGTGTGTGTGTGTGGTGTGTGTGTGTGTGTGTGTGTGTGTGTGTGTGTGTGTGTGTGTGTGTGTGTGTGTGTGTGGACCTTCACTGTTGTCCTCACATGGAGCTACAGGTTCCTATCAGGCTCTTAAGCGCCCATTGTCATGCAGTCGGCCTGATGCTGTAAAAGTATAGAAAAGCAGACAGGGGGGTTGAGAGTGACTCTGTATTAGAGAGCCTGAGGAGATAAATGTTACCGCCCCTGCCTGACTGTACACAATACAAAACAAAATGCCCAGTGCTGCTAAGAAATAAGTTCAGAAAGCTCTGACTCCCAATGGAACACAGTTAGATTAAAAACTCTCGATGTATTCAGACAAAAGTATGCGGATTCAGATTCAAAGAAAGCACCTTTTGCCTTCCTAGCCAAAAGTGTTGATTAAGTTAGTCTGCATACACTCCCTTCCTGTCACACTTACCTCTTCCTATGGCTGTCATGCCTTTTGCTGTGTGTGTGTGTGTGTGTGTGTGTGTGTGTGTGTGTGTGTGTGTGTGTGTGTGTGTGTGTGTGTGTGTGTGTGTGTGTGTGTGTGTGTGTGTGGTGTGTGTGTGTGTGTGTGTGTGTGTGTGTGTGTGTGTGTGTGTGTGTGTGACTGTGTGACTGTGTGAGCCTGGCCCTGCCCCCTCCTCCCCCCCCTTCCTGCCATGGTATGCAAAACCTTAAAACTAGAAAATGAAGTACATTGTCTGATTAGATTTTTTCTTAAAGACTGTTTCTCTAAAAGGAAAGTTTGTGATTTTAACACTGTTTCGATGAAACAATGCAGTCTTGATAACTTGACTAACATTACTTTTTTAAATATGTTTTTTAGATGCTTTACTTTGATTTATTTCATGTTATTTGCAAGTTAGCGTCCAAATGGTTGGAAAATAAGGAGGAGGGACAATCAATACTGTATATAGTAAAGTATATATCGCCTATGTAACTGGTTAGAACTCAAAGTGGCGATGAGGTCTTAAAATGTATGGAAAGGGTCTTAACAAAGGTCTTAAAAGGTATTACATTTGACTTCAGGATTCCTGCATATACCCTGAATCAGCATGAATTAACATTATAACATATGTAACAATAGTTAAGAACACAGTTTTGCCTGATTTGGACAATCTTGGAGTGGTTTGGGGAGTTATTGAGGAAGTCAAGGACCAATTTCAGAACCAATGTATGTAGTTGCTTTGCTTGACATAATCACAGTGCTTCACCTGCAGATGCCCTGCTGGCACCTTTTATCCAGCTCTGCAAAGTTGCAGTCCTTTTAGCTGCCTCCTTCAGATTTCTCTCTCTCTGCTTCAGTCATGTAGTTTGACCATTGTAACTGCTGTGCAGACATACTGATAACATAGGGCTTCTAACTAATTACCTTAAATAAACTCACTAATTAATGAAACCAGTTCAATACGCATTATTATCTTTAGAATTCGTTTTCCTCTTACCAACTGAATCCAACCTGATCTCATCAGAATGCGTGACTCCACCACGCAACCTTAACACCACATTGCGTGGTGGAGTCACGCATTCTGCTACATTTGCGTGTCGGCACCACGCAAAAAACCCCAATGTAAAGTGAATGAGGCTCTTTTGTCTTGGTGCACACACGCATTTCTACAACGTCCCGCAGTGAGCTTTTATTCTATAAAAAAATCTACTTTATAGCTTGTAGTAACTCACGGGAGGCTTCTTTTATTTTATTTGTATTCATAATCATTTGTATTTGTCGTCAGAATGTATTATGGTGCATTAGTTACGAATTTTTGTTCTCAAAAAACAGTGCATTGTGTGTAATACAACTGTGATTTTGATTAAATTAGTTAGTTTTTAAGGAAGGCCAGAGCTTCAGCTGTGTCAATAGATTGTTCCCTTTAGTTAACGTTATTTAAAAGATAATGATCATGTCCCCTTTATTGTATTACGAGCGTCCATTCCCATTGGATAACGGAGAATTTTACACCCGGAAGTGAGTATTCTCTTTACTGTCGATTGATTTTACAGTGATATCTGAACTACTCATCAACTCAAAAACACCAAATTATCCTTGTTAATTACACAACATTGATTGGTTTAAATTGTGTACAATGCTTTTGTATTTTTCCCCTTCGATTCGGAGAAACGAATATTTGTTCGGAGTTTTTGGATGGCAGAAGACACTACACTACCCAGAATCCTCAGCTATCGTTTGGGACTACACCATGTGCTTAGCTTGACAAACCCCGTGATCAGTCCCCAAGCTCTGTGATTGGATGTTGGAGTGGCAGTGCGCGAAGTTTACACGGAGCGTCAAAAAGCACCTTGAAATGGAATGAAACCCATCGACGGCACACTATTCAAAACAGGAATCGAACGTGTCCTATCCCCCCACCCCCCTTAGGTTGCAGGCTCCTCCAACAGTGCAACACAATAAAACAGATACACAGAAAAAATAGTGAAATAGTGCAATAAGAGTCTATATACAAGATTGATTGGAATCTTTTTTAATTTGTATTTAACCTTTATTTAACCAGATAAAAGCATTGAGATACAATCTCATTTTCAATGCTGACCTGGCCAAGAAGTTAGCAACGTTACACATAACACATAACACACACATATAAAAGAGAACATAACTAAGAAAACAAAAGACAAAAAAGCAGTCACTACATTGTGAATATGATATATTAGATAAATAATTTCTAAGTAGCAGCCAGATGAATGTTATGGATGTTGTTTCAAATATCAGGTGTTTAATAATCTTATGGCCTGTGGGATGAAGCTGTCCCTGAGTCTGGTGGTTTTAGTCCGGATGCTGCGGTACCGCCTGCCAGACGGCAGCAGACAGAACAGTTTGTGGCTGGGGTGATGGGGGTCTTTTATAATCCTGAGGGCTTTCTTTAAGGTTAACGTGGTGTTTTTACTCCACTACATTTATTTTAGTTACTTTACAGATTTGGATTAATGATGTGAAATATAAACAACCCTTAAATCAGACTTTAGTTACACCTGAGTAAAATTCAGTGAAGGTGATTGTCAAGTGCCAACAATCAGGAGAGATATTTGATAGTTGGTGCTCGAGAAGACTAAACATTTATCTGCAGATCCGTATAAAGCATATTCATTACTCGTTATTCTCTAATCGTTCATTAAAGACTGCATATAATTGATATTTTGCACATCCCTTTCAAGATTTCAAGATTTTCAAAGGTTTATTGACATATCATATACACAACTACGGTGTAGTTATGCAATGAATGAAAAACTTGGGTCACAGGTTCCTCAACAGTATACAAGACATCTATCAATATGTGTGTACCTCCACTATTAAACTGTCATATTCTGCACATTTCTTATACTATCTACATAAGAGTATAATTAATGTGTATAATATCAGTTAAAATAAATGCTTCAACATAGTTAACATTGCAGGAAAGTTGATTGTCAAGTTCCAAAACAAACCATGCAATATATTAGACGTTAAGCACTTTGTCAGGCTTAATATGTATCTGTAGATAGATACCCCCAAAGCTTTTTTCTTATTTAAAAGAAGACCTTAGCCTAAAGTATTCTTTAATGTTTAAATAAAGCCTTATTAGTTTGTCTGTTTTGCACATCCTCCTATCAGGCACTAAACTGTTTTGTTGTAGATATTATTTACAGTATCTTCTTGATATTTTCTATTCTATATTTATATCATTGACCTTCTACTTTCCCACTATTTTGTATGTACTCTTAATATTTAAATGTTTTCATCAAATATAACACATTCAAAAGTGCTTTACAAAAATGAAAGACATTAAGAAAAATGCATTTTAAACAGTCATTAAAAAGCAACATAATCTTCCTGCATTGCAATTACTCCAAACGTGTAATAACGTGCTTTAACCAGTAGGAGGTTTGGGTTAAAAAACTGTCAAGTTTAAAGTGTTAACAAAATAAAATATATTGCTGTTTCTGGTTTAGTTTACGACGGATATATGTTGTTATTGTTTTGATATTTGTAACAAAAGCGATGGAAAAAACCCACAGTAACACAGAAAAGATGGTCTTAACATGACCCAGCGGTCTAGTAGTTAATAAAAAACAATAATATCAAAACAGATTATTACTACTAACTTTATTGTGAAATTAAAACAGAACGGTAAAAGAATAGTTTCCGGTCTATTCTGATGCCCGATCTCTGTAGATAAATAAAGAACTACGATAGATGTGTAATATTTAATGCAGCCAAACCATTTATTACAATGCATTAATGTGATGACTTTCAAAGAGTAAAGCAAGCACTGCTGAATAAAGTATGATTTATCTTTTACGAAACGTTTTTTTTCATATGGAATGCAGTTGGAGGTCAACCAATCACAGAGCTTGAGGACTGATCACGGGGTTTGTCAAACAGAGCACATGGTGTAGTCCCAAACGATAGCTGAGGATTCTGGGTAGTGTAGTGTCTTCTGCCATCCAAAAACTCCGAACAAATATTCGTTTCTCCGAATCGAAGGGGAAAAATACAAAAGCATTGTACACAATTTAAACCAATCAATGTTGTGTAATTAACAAGGATAATCTGGTGTTTTTGAGTTGATGAGTAGTTCAGATATCACTGTAAAATCAATCGACAGTAAGGAGAATACTTACTTCCGGGTGTAAAATTCTCCGTTATCCAATGGGAATGGATGCTCGTAATACAATAAAGGGGACATGATCATTATCTTTTAAATAACGTTAACTAAAGGGAACAATCTATTGACACAGCTGAAGCTCTGGCCTTCCTTAAAAACTAACTAATTTAATAAAAATCACAGTTGTATTACACACAATGCACTGTTTTTTGAGAACAAAAATGTGTGACTAATGCACCATAATACATTCTGACGACAAATAAAAATTATTATGAATACAAATAAAATAAAAGAAGCCTCCTGTGAGTTACTACAAGCTATAAAGTAGATTTACATTTTTATAGAATAAAAGCTCACTGCGGGACGTTGTAGAAATGCGTGTGTGCACCACGACAAAAGAGCCTCATTCACTTTACATTGGGGTTTTTTGCGTGGTGCCGACACGTAAATGTAGCAGAATGCGTGACTCCACCACGCAATGCGGTGTTAAGGTTGCGTGGTGGAGTCACGCATTCTGGTGAGATCAGGTTGACTGAATCGTTTGTGGAGGCAGTATTACCCATGTTTAACGGTTAGTACAATAAAACAAACACTGCAATTAGACAAACAAACATGTACTCTAGGGCTGCACGGTATTGAACAAAACTGATATCGCGGTTTCCCCCCCCCCCCCCCCCCCCCTGTGGTATATATTGCGTTTTTTTTAACCTGTTAAACCCCAAAGTCCCGGCGGGTACTTTCATTTTTTTTTTCACGACAGTGTCTCAGGGGATCGTAATATTTAAGAACCTATTAATGTGTTATACCAGATTAACAGAAATAATCTCAGCTAACTGATGATACAAACCATTTTATACCAAAACAAAACACAAGTCTCATAAGAAGCATCTAAATGACCCCTGAGCGAAAAATGCTAACGGACTTTGGCACAGAACTCAAGATAAAAGTACCCTTATTATTACTTATCGTAGCTGCACTTACAAGATATCCGATTAAAGCTGAGGTTCCACAGATTATTTAGGTATATAGTATCATCACTGAGTGATCTGAACTCGGACAGGGGAAGCAAACACAGACATCACAACACGTACCTTTACGTAGCTTCGAGGGGAGATGTCTCACCGTAGCTGTCAATCTGATCAAAATATGTGTTCAATGGCATTAAAACGAGAAAGAAAAAACGCGGCTGAATCGGTTAATCCATAGGTTTTTAACGTCTCTGTATAAAAAAATGATTTAATTTATAATCCATAATTCCATTTTTATGTAAATATCGCAAAGCAAAAGTTAGCTGCTAATGGTAGCCACCATAGTGGCTGCTGCTTCCGGTCTTGGCGATGCGGAAGTCTCTCACACACACATTACCAAATAAGGACTGTGTGATTTCCCCTCGATTCCATTGGCTCAGACGGTCAGAAAGAGATGTCACATGTCAAAATCCAGCAAGGTGGGCCAGAGATATGGAAAATCCACCCAAATGGCCCCAAAAGAGGGTTTTGTTGGTGCTAAATCTGTCTAAAAAGGTCAAATATCAGGGGAAGTTCTACACACACCAACACATGAACAAATAAGGAGTGAGATTGACGACGCGTAGCCAAAACCGGAAGCTGCATACCACCAAGGTGGCTACCATTAGCAGCTAACTTTTGTGATCCGATTTTTACATACAAATGGAATTATGGATTATAAACAATTGCTTCAAAGCCACAGATACATTATCAACCTATGGATCAACCGATTCAGCTGCGTTTTTTCTTTCTCGTTTTAATGCCATTGAACACGTCTTTTGATCAGATTGACAGCTACGGTGAGACAATCTCCCGTAAAAGCTCCGTAAAAGGTACGTGTTGTGATGTCTGTGTTTGCTTCCCCTGTTGCGAGATCGGATCGCTTAGATACTATATTTAAATAATCTGTGGAGTCTCAGCTTTAATCGGATATATTATATGTGCAGTTTCGATAAGTAATAAGGGTATCTTTATTTTGAATTCTGTGCTAAAGTGCGTTAGCATTTAAAAAAAATAAAAAATAAAACTGCACGTCCCTGCGGTGTGAATACCGCGCATGCGCATACCGCGGTTATCGCCATGACACGGTATATCGTTCAGCCCTAATGTACTCGCAACAAAAATCAGCGCGATAGCCAAAGTGCATCCAATTTAATTTAATCCGAATTAGGGAGACCTCAGCGGGGGTAGGGAAATATCTGTTTAATATGAGCGCCTTCTTACTCATTACATTACATTACATTACATTACATTGCATTTAGCTGACGCTTTTATCCAAAGCGACTTACAATAAGTGCGTTCGTCCAACAAAATACAACTTGAAGAAAACAGAATCATATAAGTACATCAGGTTTCATAGAGCAAAAACATTTCAAGTGCTACTCAACTGGCTTTAGAAAAGCCAGTCCTTTACTCATATACTTGTACAAGTGCTAAGAACGGAATCTGTTGAAGAGCAATAACTAATTTATTCTCAATCAAACAACCACCATGCCAATTTAGTAGTGCTCTGCTCCCTCCGTATCTGGAGAGCGGAGGCTTTTTTATTTACCCTGTCTTCCAACAACAGCCAAATTTAACAACTCATCAGTTATGAAACACAGCTCAATGTCACACTCCTTCACCACCCTTCCCATTAATAACCGTTCTGTTTAGTTCCAAAACCATAATGGTGTGAGTAAGAGAATATGACACTGTGCTTTATTTCTCCTCGCCTGCCGCTCTCCGCAGGGGGGAGGAGGGAAATCTACACACAATCCCCCGCAGCAACAGGCAGAATTCGAGGCGAGTTGATTTAACCAGTTTGACTGCTGAAATCTCCAGAATTCGGCGATTCGTTTCAATTACAAATCTTTACATTGCTTTTGAACAGAGGTTCCACCTTACTGATGCTGTCCTTAAGGTCTCTCCGAATATTTGCCGTGTGTAATTGTCTGGTAATTTAATTCCAGGAAACACACACAGAGGAAATCGGTAAAAGTCGATATTCCGAGGTTATTTATTAGCCCCAAATATTCTTATTGTTCTTTACATGAGCTGTGCTTGCTCTTGTAGGCTCTTGCCCCAGTAGCAATCACAGGGAAAATCGGCCAGGACAGAATCCCCATTTGACACCGATTCCCCAGGTTATCATAAAAAAATTCCACAGATGTAAATAGAAAGACCCAAAAAAATTGCATCTGCTCAGTTTCACAGGTAATTTATGATACCGTCAATCACAGAGTCTGGTAAGGCAATGTCCAAATATAGATTTGAAATTACACTTACCAGTTCTGAAGATCTTTTGGTATCTTGTTCAGTGACGCAATCTGTGAGGAAAACTTCTGTGTAGCAATGTTGAGGTGAAATGATGGAGTCTGGGTCGTCGTTAGCCAAAACACTGAGAGTTTATTAAAGAGTACAATTAATACAGCCGGAGAGATTACATGGTTTCACACATCCCGTGCAGCCACCAAGCCATCTCTGAACACAAAGGCGAGACACCGCGCACCAACATGAGAAGAGGCGGAACCACAGAAACTCGCGCTTTACCTAATCAATGCCAGATGTCGGGACAAAGGTCTGTTTGTCCCGCAAATGCATGGGGACAGGAAACCCTCCCCCACAGGAAAAGCAGAGAAGCTTTTTGACCTGTGACCTCAACTTACAGAGAGGATCATATGACTAACGAAAAGCATGTTTGCAATAACACAGATTCTAAGAAAAGCTGAGAAACTCTATACAATCAAGATCGGATTAAAATATTCTCTTACAATATGCATTTATGGTTGATTGTTAGGGATTTGCAGATTATGTTTTGCCTTCATTTGAAAATCCTTGTACTGCATGACATGATTGTTGTTCAAATCTGTACTATCAACATGTTGATTTGGAATAGAGTGATTACAAAGGGCAGAATAACTATTGAAGGATGTTTTATTTGTATAGAATATTTTACTCCAATGTGTTAATTGTTGTTCCTGTTCCTGTTGTACACAGGTCCTATTTTAAGTCTATTCATTTGACTAATCTGGTCTTTCTGTTTAGCATGAATGTATTTTGACCAGGGTAAACATTTAATAAGAGTTTATGGTGAAAGTTTAAAACCTCAACGTTTACTCAAGTTCTTATGTCAGTGCCTGTTTATTGGTGACATTTAAGTTTGCCTAAGTAGGGATTAATGTTAAAATAAGATGCATAAAAAAGCACTCCCTTTTGTATTTGTGTTGGTTTTCTTATTTTTATTTTTCAATCATGTAACATTGTTACATTGTTATCAAATACTCCTTCAGTGCAAGGTGAATGATCCATTTCTTTGTTTGTTTGTTCCACACAATAAAAGACAATTATTATGTGAAGCACATGGAATAAAGATGTATCATTATACATTTTCTGTTCACTGTATATGACTTTACATTACATATCAAAGGTGAATTAATGTTTACAATACATGTCACACATTACATTTACCATATACATACATATAAATGTGTATATCCTAAACTATCCAAAAGTATATAAAGGAGTCAAAATTAGCACAGCCTTAAACAGCAGTAAAATGCAACATTAATTAAGCAGTAATATTAATCCAGAAACATCATATATAATAATAAAACACTGACAGGGAACATTTTACTGCACGGTGACTACTTTTACTTTGCATACTGTTATTTACATTTTGCTGATAATACTTAAATACATTTAATTATGTAAGGTTTTAAATGTAGGATTTAGTGGAGTATTTCCACAGTTTGGTAGGGTTTATACTTCAGTAATGGATCTGATACTTCTTCCACCAACAGCAGAAAGAAAACTGCAACATTCATGCAGTTGCCTCCTCAAATACTTGTGGGCGAATGATATCCCTCAATGATAGATATTAGTCAAGTGCTTGTGACCTACTCATTGGGAACCCCATGCCTGATTCTTCCATTACGATTGTGCACAAATCAAACATGTCCTCGTCACATGGAACTTAAGTTAGGAACTTGCAGCTCTCTTTGCAAGTGGGTAAGTCTTCACTGAATGGAACAAGAAGGTCATCGGCACCCCACAAATGAGGTGCCGTATACATGATATTATGTATATGGCTGCGGGGACATTGGCGTTTGTAGAGGGCCTGATGTGATGTGCGTTCCAAACGTGTCTTATCTCATTCAAGTCCTCCTGCAAAAAGAAATGGAAAGGGTGATACATTGTATGTACCATATGGAATAATAGCAAAAAACAAAGTTATCTGATCTACTCTCGTTGCCCACTGCACACACATCATTCAAGCATAGCTCCGACATAGCGCTGTCATTTCAGAACAATGGACAGGGCTTTTTGTTGCGCGTTGGCAAGAGATTATTAGATTTGAACCTCACGGCATGCTGTACGCGATCTGATAAATAAAAGATGTAGATATCAAACATAAATTGATCGCTATAATAGAGCCGTATTAACAGATAATTAGCGTTATGGGTTACATCACGGTACATTCTTCAAAATCACAGGTCTAATTGTGTGAGGTATTTTTTAGCGCAGACACATATTCTAACGCATTCATTATGCATGCAGCTATCAAGTGTACACTGACAATTAAGCACAACTAAACTATACATAACATAACTTTGAGTCAATTCCTTCGTCATAATAAATCCTATGTTAAATGAATAGGTACACATGCATGCAACTATAGTAGGCCTACGTCTTAATTAAAGTTAGCTAAACACCGTTAGCTATCCCCTAAATAAAAAAGGCCTATATGCCAGCTGTAAATATACGTTATCAAAAATGTTTGCCAATGTCTATATAGCCTATTTATATATAAGTTAATCATGTCAAGGCATTGGACATTGGCAGGCTATGATTGTCTGGCAAGTTGTCAGAAAACGTAGTGCGGTTTTTCGTAAAACTGTTGTGTGACTCGTTACGAATGTTGGGCAGACTGTGTTTATAGCCTGTGTGTTCAACGTAGGTTCATCTTGATGATGAATTTATGTCAGGTTGATTTTAAAGGTTGTTCTACAGTGGGTGTATTTGGCAGATCATTGCTGCCTATCAGTGCGTAAAAGTATGTGGATGGATGCATACAACATGATTGACTCTCATAATATATCCTGTGGTTTTTAAGTCTGTGCCCTACTTTTACTATTTCCCGATATTTGTATAATTTACGGTTATTAATTTATGGCCTCTGTTTAACTGCAGCTAACAATTGTCAGATCAACGTCATATTGTTTTACCTGAATGCTTGCCATGAAGCACAACTGGACAAGTGCTTTGTCCAGAAAATCACCAGTGAAGACTGAAGAGCCCTTCATCCTTGAGTTCTCCCAGTTGCTGGATCCAGTATTGAACCCCTTCCTTTCTCATCACTCCCCACCAGCTCTCTATTCTCTGATTAGCTTTGCTAGCTCCTGTTATATAACTCCTTTCTCCTGCTCTGTCATCTTCATCGTTTCGCCGTAAAAACTGTTGGATGTCTCGTAGCAGAACATTCTCTGTGCCCATGTCAGTGCGTAAAAGCCTTGGGTAACCTCCGACATCCTCTATTGCTTCGACAAAGTAGCTTCCAATTACTTTTGGGTCGCTGTGGGTGAAAGCTGCTTTTAGCCAGATAATCCGACGGGAATATCTGTCTATGCATCCATTAATGCATATCCATAGGGCTTGAATTTGTCGTAGCCATCTACGTGCCATATGAAATTAGGCCCTTGTGAAAAATACTTTCTCTGGCTGAGACGTCTTCTCAGGCGAGCTTGAGAGTTGACTGGATCAAGCAGAGAAAGAAGGATCCTCACGTCTTCTTTCCGGATGCGGATACCTCGCTCCAAAAGCTTTGCATACATCCAGCGATATCCATGAAGTTGTCCAGGGCCTCCCAATTGACCAACTATATAGTCGATAGCAACTTCCAAATCAGCATATTTCCGACGGTTTAATCCACACGCTCTCAATATTCTCCTTAATGTACTTTTACTAACAATTATCCCTTGCGAAGCAAGTGTTGTCAGGATGTCTTGATAACTCATCCCAAGTCCAAAGTAAAGCTTAATTAAAGCGTCTCTATCCATAGCTACAACCATTGACAAGTGTGTGGTGGCTCGAATGAATGACGTGCACTGCCAGAATTCTGTAATGTACGCTTTTAACGAGTTAATAAAGCGTGGCCTCGTTGTATTTAAAGCGTGGCCACGCTTTACATCTCGTGCGCACAAGTTAATAAAGCGTGGCCACGTTTTATTTATTTTTCTCTCCATGAACCCTCCTGGGCTCCGTACTCTGGGCTACAACAAATTGGATAGATGAATTGCCAGGGTTGGAAGACCCTGGTTTGGTTGGGATGTTGTATTATTATTTTTCTTTTTTCGTGTTTTGCGTTTTTGTTATATTTATTTTAATGGTAAATAATAAAAACAGTGACAATCCCTTTCGTGTATGGAGCCAAAATATACAACGTATTCTATTAAATACAATCCCACAGATATGCAGCAGTCACCATGCAAAACATGAAAATCTATTCTTGGAATATTAAAGGCTTGGGAAACCCCATAAAAAGGAATAAAGTACTATCTCTTCTTAAAAAAAGACAAAGCTGATGTGGTCTTCTTACAAGAAACCTTTCTCTCAGATACTGAACATTTGAAAATGAAAAGAGATTGGATAGGTCAGGTGTATTTTTCATCATATAAAACCCATAGTATAGGGACAGCTATTGTGATAAACAAAACTTGCCCATTAGAATTTGAAAAATTAGTCACAGACCCAAATGGTCGGTTTGTTTTGGTTGTCGGTACTATTCTTGGAACCCCAATCGCCTTTTTAAATATCTATGCTCCCAACATAGATGAACCAATATTCATGTCTGACATGGTGCTGCTTTTCAATGAAAATTGAAAAGGATTAGGACTGATGGGCGGCGATTTTAACTGCACTCTTAACCCTACATTAGATAAATCTAACCAGTCCAAGAGCCACAATCTTGAAATTGATTCCATTACTATTTCAGATCATGCAAGAGTTCATTTAACTATTCACTGGGAGAGTGGGGAATTTGTATCTAGGCACTGGAAATTCGATAACTCTTTACTTAGAGACGAAAAATTCAAATGTAAAATGCGAGTGTGGATAAGGAACTATATAAAAGAAAACAATGAACCTTCTATAGATCCCAATATTATCTGGGAGGCTGCAAAACCTACTTTAGAGGACTTATTTTCTCATACACATCATTTAGAAAACTTGAAAGAGAAGTAAACAGATGTGAAGTACTTCATAAATCCGCATCAACAGAGTGGAAACAATTAAACACAGCCAGAGCTAAATTAAATATTGACTTAACAAATGAAATCATAACACAAATGAATCTAATCAGACAACATAATTATGAATTTGGAAGTAAACTACTTGCCTATCAATTAAAGAAGGAGCAAGCAGAAAGGGCTATACAAGCAATTTGTCTGAAACACAACAAGATAATCTACCACAGAAAACCTAAATAATCCTAGGAAATTTTGGAAAGACCATAACATCGATATCCACCGGTGGGATCCGTAATGAGCTACCTCCGTGCCTTACCACAGCATCTGGCACTATATCGGACAAGACCACCATGTTAAATTGCTTTAATGAGCATTTTGTGTCCTGCGGTTCTATGTTTGATTCTGTGACTAACTCTGCTGCTGTGAACACCCCAATCCGTGACTCTGAACAATGTGGTCTGGAAAACCCTTTCAGTTTTACTCCTTTTACTGTTGATGTTGTTCGTGAATAGGGTTGGGTATCGTTTGAATTTCCACCATTCTGATTCCGATTCCGATTCTACTTTTCGATTCCGGTTCTTAACGGTTCTCAATTCCGATTCTTTGAGGGGCAGGGTAAAAAAATGATACATGCTTCTTCCACCAAAAAAATTACATTTACTCGAGAAACTTTTACACAGGTTAGTTTACAGTAATATTCACATTAATCAGTCTGTTTATATTCACTGCTATGTAACTGTAACCTGAGAACCACTGAAGCTACAACAGTGCAACAGTCCAACTTTTAAAGGAAACCCCCCCCATCCCCCCCCCCCCCCATTTAAAAACAGTTCTTGTTGAGAAAAACAAGCATATCTGCCTTCTCAGGCATACTGGGAAGAAATGTTTGAACATTTTAAAGTAAAATGCTTCAATCTGGTGCACTTTAAGCAGAATTACTAGAGACTAGATCTAGGGGGTACAACTCTAAACACCCATATGAAAAAGATCGGTTTACATTTTAATAATTAAATAAGTATGTGAACATAACCAATAACCTACCATAGCCAATAACAAATACATGTAACGTATTTTAGTTTTGTTGTTCATTCATATGTTATTTTACTATTTTATTAATGCATATTTTTGTATCTCTCCAGTTTAAAACGATATGTCTGGTTTACTGTCCTATAGTATACATTGGAATGATTTCAAACCTGTTTTACCCCAATAATTATAAAGGAGTGCCTTGGAAATATGTGTTTACATAAATTGTGATCAAAACGTTTGAGACCCACTGAGATAACTTAGACTAAAGTGAACTATCTAAACACTCAGTCCTTTACCTCACTGAGCTGTAGTTATCATCCTCAGTCTGACTGGAGAGGACTCTCCCTCCACATCATTGTAGAAACATCTTCTTCTTCCGTTAGAGCAGCTAGCACCAGATGCTAATAACAACAGCGCTGGTACCTCCCTCTCTCCCTCGCTCGCTCCCACGCTCACTCGCACTTTGGCTGTGAGCTGCGGGCGCCAGATAAGCCAACATCCCCCATTGTCATCACTTACAGCGGCCATCGTACAGGGCAAATGAAAAGTGTAACCGGGATGAAAAGGGTGTTACATTTACTTAATTATGAATGTTGTTACATCAAGGCCGAAAATTAGGATGAGCCCCAACGGTCAAAACTTTTTTTTCCCGCCCAGAGCTGTCAGGGCAGCGCCTCCACAGATCTGGCGCCCTAGGCAAACATGGTTACGCTGTAGGAAGTGTAGGTACAACGCTACATTTCCCGCCCCACCGTAGCAAGCCCCCAGGAAGTGTGCCGGAGTCTGATGAGAATATTCGTGCTGGTCAAACGGCGGTACTACACTTCCTTTAGGTTGCTGGGCCCGGAAACACATTTTCCCATTGACTTACATGG
Organism: Gymnodraco acuticeps; assembly: GCF_902827175.1. Classification (NCBI taxonomy): domain Eukaryota; kingdom Metazoa; phylum Chordata; class Actinopteri; order Perciformes; family Bathydraconidae; genus Gymnodraco; species Gymnodraco acuticeps. The sequence continues at coordinate 1,225,701 of NW_022992187.1, forward strand.
GGAAAGAGTGGTCTGTAACTCGTTGGATAATTTTTTTAAAACTAAATAAACTACCCAGTATGAACGTTTGTATAGCCCTTATTAAAAACATTCGGTCCTCAAGTTGTAAAAATGTGCTAATAACGTTATTCTGAGAGTTATTTCCCTCGGCATTATGAACGTGCATCTAACCCACGGGACCGCGCTGCCCGGCATGTTCATGTTACGTGTTCAGTACTACATGAGTTTTAGTGATGGGAATTCCGGCTCTTCTTGGTGAGCCGGATCATTTGGCTCGGCTCACCAAGAAGGGTCGGCTCTTTCGGCTCCCAAACGGCTCTTCAGTTTACCACATATTATACCTTTTAATTAAATCAAATGTAGCTCTGTTTTGACTAATGATTTATATGTGTACACATATATCACTTAAATTATTCCATACATCCTTTGTACTGAAGTATTAAAAAGTAAAAAATTACAAGTTTAATATAAATGATTTGCTGTGGCAAATTGTTTTCATTGCATTTACAGACCCGTGATACTCTGATACTCCCAATGAATTAATTGACTTGCTTGTAGAACCACGCTACACAAAACAGATAGCAACACCTATAAAAACTATTTTAAAAAAGGGGCTACTGTATCGACCTATATAAAGTATATAAATATAGTTTTTTTTTCAAAATACCAAAAAGATCCTGCATTTTAGCCATGCCTCATTTCGCTCTATGTGCTCTTTCCAGCGCTGTTTTTGCAGAGGGCTGATTCTGTGAGCTGCAGCTGACCACGCCCCCCTGCAGGAGAGGGTAGCGTGCTTTGAGATCAGCTGCTAGGCTGTCAGAAGAGGGGGAGAAAAAGAGATCTCTGTCCTCCGTGTTTTATTCTTATAGAAGTAAGAAGAGAAGTAATGGGGCAGAATCCCTCCTTTTTACGCAGCGGTCCAGACATAGACATCAAACGGCGACACATATTCAGTGTGCAGTTACTTTGGCATTAGGGTAGGGATATCTAGATACTTTCCAAGGTTTGACATAATGAATTGTGCTACTTTTAAAGCAAGCAACGATGTTTTCAAATCTGTAATCAAAAAGCTCCTCAAAAACACTATTGAAGCAGTTCCTGCCGTTGCTACGTTAGTTAAAACAGTAACAACGGACTACTTTTCTTAGCGGATGCATGTCAATTGAAATCAATACATAAAACTATTTTTTAAATCAATAAAATCGTTTTCTAAATCCATAAAAACATTTAAATTAATATTGGGAGTCATGTCGTTACTTTGTTGAGAATGTGGCCATGTGTAATAAGCAGTGCTGGAATTGGGCCGGTACTCACCGGTACGCAGTACCGGCACTTCTGGTTCTGACCCATGGAGTACCGGCACTTCTTGCTCGGTACCGGCATGCTGGCGGTACTCCGGTACTCATGCACCGTGCCAGTACTCAACACTCTCCCGCCGTTCTTATTATACATCCATATATATATATACAGCCGCCCGGTACTCAGTAGATGCGTCATGAGGTGCCGAACGGACATTCTCATCGCTCTAACCGCTGGAGTTTCACAGCGGCTGTCAGCTGTTTACTCCTGTCATTCAAACAGAACGTGCTGGAGAGGGGGCGGGGCTTATCTTCTCCATGTAAATACTGTGGTGGAAACGACTATGTCAAAATTAACCTATTTGACCGTGATTTAATAGTAATACACGTTTCAAAATAATAATAATAATAATAATGCCGAAGTAACAACATACTGAAAACTGTTAGTAAAACCATGTTTTAATGCTTTACAATTTACATACCTAGATGCACGTGTGTTGTGTTTATGCAGTGCAACTCCCACCCAGTGGGTGGCTATGTAGAGTGATAGAACAGAGCAGGTACGCCCCCGAGAGAAGGAAAGCAAATTAGCATTTCTAAAATGTTAGTGTGGATTAATAAAAGTGCAAAAAGACAGCGGTTGTCGCCGGAAGAAACTTCAAATACAGAGAATGCTGTGCCTGTGTTGGAAATTGTGTCTGATGGGGAGCTTTCTTTGGTTGATCCTCCTGCTCCAAGTTCTAGTGCATTAGCATTAGCACTAGCTCCGCCGCCTCCTCCAGAGCCTCTAACGTTAGCTGCTGCTGGCGCAACTGCCACCACCAACACCGGGCAAAGCGATGCACCTGACTCCTGGACAACGGACCAGGTGCAATATTTTTGCAAGACCAATGCATGGCTCCTTCTTAAAGATAAGAAGCTAGGATGTCGGATATGCAGAGATGTCAAATCTTTGGGAATACACACTGGACAAGGACTGAAACTGTCAACTGAATGGGGTGAGTGTGCAGTGTCTCATTTCGGTGTTGACAAGGGCAAACAACAAGCTAGCCTGAGAAAAAAAATCAAAGAACATAAAGAATCACAAGCCCATGTAAAAGCTGCTGACATCCTTACATCTGCTTCACGTGAAACTATTCAACATCAAGTGCAGTCTATGCATAAATCTGAATTAGACACCACTATCAGAGTTTTTCGAACGGCATATAAAATTGGCAAACATAGCCGGCCATTCACAGACATGCCAATTGATTTGAATGTACAGAAACTGAATGGGCTGAAGGTGGGCAGGGTTTTGCACTCCAATAAAACCTGTGGCGAAATCATCGACCACATAGCTCATGAGCTGAAGAAAAAAATGGCAAAAGACATTACAGAAAACCAAAGAAAACTCTGTGTTTTGGTCGATGAATCTACCACTATTAGTGGTAAAACGGTGCTTGTTGTGTGTCTACGCTCAGCATTAGCTGATGCTGAGCCCGAAACGTTTTTTTGGGAGCTGATCGAGTTGGATGGAACAACGGCTGATGACATCACAAAGGCGTTAATGGAGTGTCTTGGAAGAGATTTTAACGAGGACTTTTTAGGTCAGTGTTTCGTTTCTTTTGCATGTGATGGGGCTTCAGTCATGCTAGGGAAGAGAACAGGCGTTGCTACCCAGTTGTGTAGTAAATTCCCAAGCCTGTTTGTGTGGCACTGCTCCAATCATCGTCTAGAGCTGGCAGTTGGGGATGTGGTCAAGGAGGTCTCAGGGCTCAATCATTTCCAGATCTTTTTTGACAAACTCTATTCCTTGTTCCATGCCTCCCCCAAAAATCAGAGGCAGTTAGCGCAGTGTGCGCAAGCAGTCGGACAGCGTCTCCTGGTGATAGGGCGTGTTTTGTCCATCCGCTGGGTGGCTTCAAGTGAAAGGAGCGTCAGAGCAGTCTGGGAAAACTACCGAGTGCTTCATGATCACTTCACAAATGCTGCAAACGACACGAGCAGGGATTCCAGAGACAGAGCAAAGTACAAGGGCCTGGATGATGTGCTCACATCTGCAACGTTTGTCAGCAATCTGGGACTGATGTACGATGCGCTCACAGAGCTCAGCGACCTCTCTCGGCAACTCCAAAAAAGAGAGATGACACTGCCTACAGCAGATAGGCTCTTAACTCGAGAAATACGAGTTTTTGAATCCATGGTCACCATGCCTGGCCCACACATGACTACAGTTCATACAGCTCTAGCTGAGAAGTCCTTCAAGGGTGTTGCCCTGCGTGAGAATGGCAGGCTTGTACAGATTCATGCAGGTCAGTTTTTCCGCAGTATGGTAGAGAATCTGAGACACAGAATGACTTCCACAACCTCCTCTCATGTCAGCACAAGAGAAATCCCATTACATGGCCGGGAGGCCCGGGACAATCAGCTAATCCAGGACATGAAAGTTATCCATCCTGGAAGTTGGCCTGAAGAGGAGTTAGACGTACAGTATGGGGACGTAGAGGTGCTACGTTTGTGCGAAGTGCTGAAAGTGGACAGAAGAGAGACTGTTCAGGGCTTTCGCGAATACAAGGAAACCAGGGCATCCCGTACACCTGCTGCCATGGAGCCTCTACTGAAAGCAGTCCGAACCATCGCTGTCTCCACTAGTGAGTGTGAGCGGGCATTCAGCTGCATGAACGATATCCTTACTGCAAAAAGGAATGCTCTCTCTGTCAGCCGACTGTCCAGCCTGGTTTTCATTAAATGTAATGGACCATCACTAGGACAGTTCAATCCGGAACAGTATGTGAGGTCCTGGCTGGCAAAGGGAAGGAGAAGTGCTGATGAAAGAGCCTGTCCAGCTCCAGCCCCTGATACTGATGTCCCCAAGGCCTTCTGGAGCCTTTTCTAACAATGTGAAGTATATTGCAAAGCAGCTCACCCAGTGAGAAGACTTTTGGCATAATGTGCCGATTTGTACAGATCCTGGAGATAGAAGGACTTCAGACCAACCAGGGAGTTATCTGATCAGCTTGGTGTTCAATGTAACTCTTTACCATGGCTCAGACTTTGTTACTTGCAGTTACAGTTTCTCATTTTAGATTGTGCAAATTTTGCATTTGTTTTTACATGTTCTTTGTTCACGCTCTTTATCATTTTTCTGAGTTGGAAAGTTAGATTGCATCATAGTTTACTTTATACATATTTGTATTCTTCAGTGGTGAAGTATATTGCAAAGCAGCTCAGCCATGTGAGAAGACTTTTGGCACTTTTTCGTTTTTCGTTTTCTGAGTTGGAAAGTTAGATTGCATTCAAAATGTACAGAAATACTTAATTTTGTTAAAGCTTTTTATAAAAAATGCTTCTGACCAGAGCTTTGTTTCCTTGTCATTAATGTTGAACACCACCAGAGGGGCTCTCACCTGAAAGGTCTCTGCTTCATGTGTCTTCAGCAGAAGATCTAGACTTTGATTGCTATATTTTCAGTTAATATTGACCTTACTGAGCTTTAGCCATATCCGCTGCCTATCATAAAAAATGTTAAGTACAGTGAACCTTTCTAAAATATACAGTAGTAAAGAGACAAACCCACCAGCATTATAGTAGCCAAATTCTTGTTTGTGGGCTGTATATATAAAATTGACTTGAAAAAGTTGCTGATTTTAGAGTACTGGCACCTTTTTCATTCCAATTCAAGCACTGGTAATAAGCGGGATAATGTGCACATTGCACATTGCATAATGTGCCTTCATGCCGATCTAGATCCCTCCGCAAAAAAGAAAAGAAAAAACGGCTCGTTCGCGGGCGAGAGCCGGCTCCCGTCGTTCACTTAAAAGAGCCGGCTCTTTGAGCCGGCTCGTTCGCGACCGACACATCACTAATGAGTTTCTCTTTACCCATGGATGCACAATAACAACGGACCATATCACCTTACTGCCAGCCCACGGAGCTGTAATAATGGATATATTGCACATGTTTGCTGTAATTCATCATTTGTAAAATATTATACTACATGGGCTGTATGATGTAAATCTTGTACCGTAAATGTTGTATTAAATAAAGTTAATATTACCGACGTAGATTAACGTTCCTGTAGCTTCTTATTGCTACTTAACATGAATAATCACAGTTACTATCCTTTTACTCCATCACATTTAAAAAAGAAATAGGCTATTGTTATTTTAACTCCACCACAGTAATCCATCATCAGCTTTACTTTTTAGATAAAGTTTTAACTCACAATTGATCATAACAGGCTTCAACATATACATTTTTATATATTACCAAGTGGTTTCATGTACAACCCACACAAGTATCATGCTAAATGAAGCTCTGTTTCTTGGATATCACTAGATCCTGATGTCAGCGTAATATAAAAGTACATAACGATTGATGTGTAACTTAGCATAATTTACTAGCTAGCCGCTAGCTGCTAACTGCCGCCTCGTTAATATAAATCCAGTACCATGCTGTCATGAACGCGCGGTGCTGTTACGTGTACGCAAATTCACGTGCTTAATGTGAACGAGCCTTGGTTAAAGTTGCGCATGCTCTATGAGTGCACATACGGGTACTTCTCAGGCATGCTGGGTAATCTGTGACGTTTCGCTCTCTCAAAAGTTGGGCCATTTTGTCATCATGCGCCATTGAGCAACTCTCATAGGAATGAATGAGGCCCCGCCTCCCACGCTGTATCCAGTTCTTATTATACATCCATGCACCGCAGTCATACAGTAGGCTACGGAGAGCGGCGAGAAACATTTCCTCAGGCATCGAAAAGCGGAACCGAAATTCACATTTCTAAATGATGCTGTTGGAATCGAAATGTTGGTTCTCGGTACCCAACCCTATTCATGAAGCATTATCTAAGTTAGATCCTAAGAAACCGGCTGGCCCGGACAACGTAGAACCTTTCTTTTTAAAGATAGCTACAGATTGTATTGCTCTTCCTCTCACTACTCTTTTTAACCTCTCCCTCATGGAAGTCAGCTTATGTCTTGCCTTTGCTAAAAGGAGGGGAGGCAACTATTTTAAATAACTATAGGCCAATCTCAAAATTATCAGTTCTGGCGAAGGTGCTCGAACGCCTAGTGAGTGAACAAGTAAAGGAGTTTTTATGTAAAAATGATATCCTGTCTAAACATCAGTCAGGCTTCAGAACGCAACATAGCACCATCACTGCCACAATGAAAGTGGTGAATGACATTACGAGTATTTTAGATAATAAGCAGAGTTGTGCAGCTCTATTTATTGACACCGTTGATCATCGCATCTTAAAGCAGAGGCTACTCAGTATTGGCATATCCAGCCATGCAGTGGGGTGGTTTGTGAACCACCTCTCTGAAAGGTCCCATTGTGTTCACTTTGATGGGCAGTCTTCTGAGTGGTTAAACATTGCTAATCGTGTTCCTCAAGGTTCTGTTTTAGGTCCACTTTTATTCTCTATATACACTGAACAAAAATATAAACGCAACACTTTTGTTTTTGCTACCATTTTTCATGAGATGAACTCAAAGATCTAAAACATTTTCTATATGCACAAAATAACCATTTCTCTCAAATATTGTTCACAAATCTGAAAAAATCTGTGATAGTGAGCACTTCTCCTTTGCCGAGATAATCCATCCCACCTCACAGGTGTGGCATATCAAGATGCTGATTAGACAGCATGATTATTGCACAGGTGTGCCTTAGAATGGCCACAATAAAAGGCCACTCTAAAACGTGCAGTTTTGCTTTATTGGGGGGGTCTGGGGGGTCCGAAAACCAGTCAGTATCTGGTGTGAGGGGTAGGGGTAGGGTTAGGTTGGGGAAGAGCGCAGGGCTCCGCGTGGTGCACTGGCTCTCGGTAGATAGGTGTTTAAAAAAACATTAAAAACCTCCGTAAACATAAACCTTATAAAAACCCTTTTAAAAGCATCATAAAAGCTTCGTAAGGACAAGACCGTTACAAAAGAATGGTTAAAAAGTGCAGAGCGGAGCCGGACCACGGAACGGCGGCAGAGTATGTTAAAAAGCAGATCTCCCCGTCCCAGGATCTGGAGGGTGTGTGTGTGTGTGTGTGTGTGTGTGTGTGTGTGTGTGTGTGTGTGTGTGTGTGTGTGTGTGTGCGCGTGTGTGTGTGCGCGTGTGCGGAGCTTGTCCCAATGGAATCTATAAAATACCCTAAATGATAGGGGGATCTAAAATGGTCAATTTAAAAGTGATTCCAGTTCTATTAGTAAGCCATGCATAGAAGTGTAAGTGCAGTTAAAACACAAGTGCAATGATAAAAATACAAATAATTAAAACAATCTCCCCAGTAATATTAATTTAAAAAGTAAAGGGAGTGTTAAAATTAACTAATAATAATAATAAAATAAAGGCACACCGGGTTAGTAAAATCGTATAAAATGAACTGGATGTCACTGAAAAACAAAAACCACTAAAATCAAGGTCGGGTAAGTCTAAAAGATTCCAAAGGGTAGGTGTTTTTTTATTTAAAAGGGTAGCAGCCACTGCTGCTCTCCAGGCCCATGGACTGCACGTTCTGGAGGCCATGGAGTTTAAAATGGTTATATAAAACGTTCGTGCCGTCCCCGTCTCTAATTCTATATTGGTGTTGTTTAATTCTGAGGCTGATCTCATTGCGCGTTTCCCCCACATAAAGTCTCTGGGAGGCCTTGCACCTAATTGCATAAATAGCGTTTTTTGTGTTAGGTGTCAAGGCCTGCTGTACATTGCTCCCCTCTCGAGAGAAGGGATTGAAAACGTGGGGGAGGCGAACAAAACCAACCTCAGAGACTCGAGGCGCCTCCCTAGCTTTAGTGCTTTTATTTAGTTTGGTATGGACCAGGAGGTCCTGGAGATTTTTATTACGCCGGTAGGCAGAGATCAGCCGGCACCCCTGGCCCCCTCAAAATTGGCCTTTAGTTTGCCTAAAAGGCTGGTCAGGCTACCTGAGTAGGTTGTGATGAGGGGGACCAGGGTAGGGCCGAGATGCGGAGATGTCTTTATATTTCTCGATGAAGGTGCGGCTGACCTCCGCCTTAATGCTTCTAAGGAAGCGCCTCGAATAGCCCCTATAGGTCTCAGCGCTCTAAAGAGGATTCTGGTAGCCTCCTCCACATCCTCCGCGAGGGTGCATATCCTGTGGAAGCGGATCAGCTGGGACTTAATCAGACCTCTGTACGTGTGCCCAGGGTGATAGCTGGTTTTATGGAGGAGTGCGTGGCGATCTGTGTCCTTAAAGAAAACCCTGGTGGTGAGTGTCTTGCTGTGGTCGCTGGAGCTGCGGAAAAAGACCCCAGTGTCGAGGAACTCCACAGTGTGTGTATTTAACTGATGTTTGAGTTTTATTTTAGGGTGATGTGTGTTGAGGATGTCTGAGAAGCTGAGGAAGTCCTGTTCTGTGTGATGCCATAGGCCAAAGATGTCATCCAAGTACCGGAAGTACAGAAGGGGTTTGAGGGGGAGTTTAGTGAAGGCCGTTTCCTCCCAATGGGCCAGGTAAATATCCGCGTAGGCTGGCGCATATTTCCGGCCCATCGCACAACCACACAGCTGGAGGTAGTGGTTATTGTTGAACATGAAGTCATTGCGGGTGAGTGTGAGGTGGAGCAACTGAATGATTTGGCTGTCGGGTCTGGAAGGGTCTGGGTTTTTATTGAAGGAGTGCTGAATTGAGGTGAGGCCAAGTGGGGTTTCAATGTTGGTATAAAGTGAGACTATGTCTATGGAGAAAATGAGAGTGTGGCTGGGTACTGTGAGGTTTTTTATTTTGTTAACAAAATCATAAGTGTCTCTGAGATAACTGGGGTGGAGTTTTGATAGGGGATTAATAAAATGATCGATGTATTCTGTTATGTTGTAGGATTCTGAACCGCAGTCGCTGATGATGGGGCGGCCGACCGGAACCACAGAGGGGACCGTCCACGTCTCCACAGGCTTGTGGATCTTGGGGAGCAAGTAGAAGAGGCGGGGCCTGGGCTCCTCCAGACCATCCAGATATTGTTTTTGTTTTTTGTTTATGATCTTGTTAGTGTAGAGTGTTGCTGTAATGTCCCTAACTAGTGTTTGTGTTTCCAATTGAAGTGGGTGCGTCAGTAATCTGTAGTATGTGTTGTCATTTAACTGCCTATGTGCTTCCAATATATAATTGTTCCTATCTTGTATGACTATTTGGCCCCCCTTATCTGCAGGTTTGATGACTATGTGTTGGCTGTTACCTAATGTTTTAATCATTTGTAATTGTTCCTGGCTAATGTTGTGTGTGCTATGTGGAAGGGGGCACCAATGTGTGAGTGCTAGTAGATTTTTATTAATTAGTTGTGTTATTTCAGGTGTAGATGTTGCCGTGTGTGGTTCCCAGGTAGACGGTCCGGTGAACAGAACAGGCTCCAGCCCCCGGCTCCCCAAGAAGTGTTCCATGATCTTAATCCGCCTGTGGAAGGCGTGGAGGTCCGCCCTGATCTCCGGTCGGGTGGGGAGTTTGGGTGTTGGAATGAATGATAAACCTTTTTCCAGTAGCCCCAGCTGTGCGGCCGTGGGGGAGAAAACGGAGAGGTTGGTTATATTTGAGCGGTGGGGAGTTGTAATGCAATTATGATCCCCGTTCAGTAGTTTAAATGCTGCTTCCAGTACCTGAGTAACATCTCGGCCGTCTGCAGGGTCCAGTGTATGTTGTCACGTGAAGTGACATGGAAGAGTAGTGGGTTTATTTCCGGTATGAAGTTGTATTTGGAAGCTCTGGTGTTGTTGAGTGTGGTGATTGCAGTCTGCTGGTGGATGGTCAGACTGTTGGAAAAGTTTATGATGGGGATGTAAATGGTGGCGTTTGGAAAGCAGAGAGTACTCTGTTTCCACATGGCGTGCAGTTGTTTAATCGAAGATGAGAGTGCAGTGTCTGGGAGTCCATTATTGAGTCCTACTGATATTATAACTTGTGAGGTGTTGTGACATGGGGGAAGTTTATTGAGAATCGAAGTTATGTGATGGAATTTAGCACCCGGAAAGCTATCTATCTGAAGGTGGGGGTCTGTAAAGGGGGGGATGCGGGAGAGATTGGAGTCCCCGACAATAAGGGTCCTCTTCAGCGACTCCAACGACCATACCTGTAGCTTCTTAAAAGTTCTGGGATGTGTGTACGGTTCCGGGCGTGTGGGGGAGCCAGGTGCCGCTGCAGAGACCCCTGTGGAATGGGAGGTGGATGTCTCAGATGTTAGGCTTGAAGTCAGACTGACTCTCAGTGGGCCTTTCATCATCACTGATGTTATGTTTTCATCCACCTCAGGGCTCGGTATGCTTTCCAGGGGCTCCACAGCAAACAGCTCTGGCTCCCTCTGCTGGTTGTTGTGTAGAACTGGAGGTGAAAAAGAGGAGATAGTGTTACTGCAGGGGAGAGCGACATTACTGTGTATCTGTATGGAGGGTGGAGAGGGAGGTGAAGAAATGGAAATGAGATGGGAGGGTGAGGTAGGTGTCTGTATTATGGGGGTATCTACTCTCTGTGGGGAGGGTGGCACGGAGGGAGGGGAGGAAGGAGAGACGGGGGGCCAGGTCAAGAACCCAGTCCCATCGGCCCCCAGACGGTCGAGCACGGTCCGAGGGAGCGGATGGACCTCAACCCGCACCCGGCCTCCAAGAGTGCGCTGAGGCAGGGGCCGAGGAAGCGCCCCCAGGCCCCCCACCACAGCCCTCCCCCCCCGACGCACAGAGGCCTGAGGAAGTAGAAAGAGAGGTAGGGAAGGAAGAGGGGTGAGGAGTCAGTTTAGAAGGGGGGTTAGTGGGAGGTTTGTATTTGGGCCAGGTGGGGAGTGAGGAAATGGGGGGAGGAGGAAGGGGGAGGTGAGGGTGAGGGTCAGAGGGAGATGAGGCAGGAGGGAGGTTGGGTTTAGGGCTTGGGGTGAGGTTAGGTTTAGGGCCTGGGGCGAGATTAGGATTAGGCGAGGGAAGGGAGACCTTAGGTTTAGGATTAGGGGCAGGGTAGGGGTTATAAAGGTGAGTTGAGGGAATAGGAACTGGAGCAGAAGGGGGAGGAGGAGAGCAGGGAGAAGAGGGATGAGGATGGGGAGGGGGGTGAGCAGAGTGATGAGTGTGGAGGGGCAGATTGGCTGCTGGTGGATGAAGAGGAGGAAGAAGAGGAGGAAAGTCAGAGGGGGCAAACAAGGTTGCCGCGGGGCCCTCCTCAGTTGGAGGCCCCCTGGTTAGGAGGTCCCTCAAGGTGGATAGGGAAGAGGGCCTGAGTCTGCGGGCATACCTCGCCCGACCCCACTGGGCAGACCTGTCAAAGGCAGCCTGGTTAAAGGGAGGGAGGTGAGCTAGCTCCACAGCAATAACCTGGTCATAATGGTGTCTGAGTATTGTCATGTTATTGTGCATCCAGGTGTTGGTGTTCTGTTGTACTTTGTCAAATATTATACTGTTGGGTGAAGCGGGTTTGATGAATGCTGTTAAGCCGTGTACCTTTTTCATCATCCCCTGTGGAAAAGTATTGTTGGTGAAGGTGTAGTTGATTATTTGTGAGTGGTGGATGGCTTGGAGGAGTCTAAAATATTGTTTAGTGAGTAAATGGAGTTCTGGTGGGAAGTGATGTGATGTAGCTGGCTGCGTGCTGGGCCCTGCCGGACAGGTGGGGGGATAGCTAGTTTTGCGTCTCCCCCTCCCCCCGCCAGCAGGGGAAGGGGCCAGCAATGCAAAGCGGTTGGAGAGGGGTATGTTCATACCGCTGTGGAGCCAGAGGAGAGGGAAAAAAGAAAGGGGGGGGTCTATAAAGAAATCACAGCCGATCAACTCATCCACAGAGGAATGTAATTGTGGCATCCATGGAGGTGATGGGAAGAGGCAACCAGAGAGAGAGTATTTAAATAAAACCAATTAAGTTGCACTGGCAAATAATTAATAAAAATGGGTAATAGAAGACTGGAGGAAGTAACAAGGAGATAAAAACACAGTAAAATGATAAACAATTACAGCAATTGGGAAGGGACACATAGCGAGTTAAAAAGGAGAATGTAGGAAGACAGTGGTTAAAGATTTAAATGATGGTTTAAAAACGGTCTAAAAAAACTCACAGGTTAGGAGCCCCCGAGGGGGATCGTCACCCACACGGGGGTAAAAATCCTTTCCGTGCTAACATACAGTATAGGAGAAGATTAAAACCAGCTCGGGATGAGTCTGGAGGGGCCCGGCCTCCTGGTGAGGTATTACGGAGTCTTCAGTGTGCACACTCTTTCTTATGTCCGTCACTCACCGTTTGAAGCAGTTGTTGTCCGTGGGCTCCTTTAATCTCTTGTACCTTAAACGTTTGTTTGCTGCATGTAGTTGTTAAAAATAGTCCATGTGAGCAGAGCCGTTAAAAACGATCATACCAAAAATTTGTTTTAAATAACCAAAAGGTATTTAAAAGAGTAGAGGGAGAGGAGGGGGTTTCCTCGACGTTTCGCCGCTGAGGCTTCTTCAGGAGGATAGAAGGAGAATGAGGATTAGGGTTAGGGTAATGTTGTGAATCGAGTGGCCTGTGTTCGTCGTCCATAACATACGCCTGCCCATACCATAACCCCACCACCACCATGGGCCACTCGATTCACAACATTACCCTCACCCTAACCCTCACACCAGATACTGACTAGTTTTCGGACCCCCCCCAGACCCCCCCCAATAAAGCAAAACTGCACGTTTCAGAGTGGCCTTTTATTGTGGCCAGCCTAAGGCACACCTGTGCAATAATCATGCTGTCTAATCAGCATCTTGATATGCCACACCTGTGAGGTGGGATGGATTATCTCGGCAAAGGAGAAGTGCTCACTATCACAGATGTTTTCAGATTTGTGAACAATATTTGAGATAAATGGTTATTTTGTGTATTTAGAAAATGTTTTAGATCTTTGAGTTCATCTCATGAAAAATGGGAGCAAAAACAAAAGTGTTGCGTTTATATTGTTGTTCAGTGTATATCAACAGTTTAGGTGAAAATGTGAATGAAGCTACTTTACATTTTTATGCGGATGATACCGTGATGTACTGTGCAGGTCCCTCCATTAAGGAGGCTGGTGTTAAATTACAGGCTGTTTTTAACATTATTCAGACTCAGCTCGCTGAACTTAAGCTTCTTTTAAATGTTGATAAAACCAAGGTAATGCTCTTTTCTAAAGCTAACAAGACTACAGACACTGCTTTGGATATTGTTACTATGCAAGGACACGTACTTGAAGTGGTTACCAGTTATAAATACCTAGGTATCTGGCTTGATGATTGTCTTACTTTTAAACTTCAGGTCATTAATCTGCTTAAAAAGCTGAGGGTTAGACTAGGTTTCTTTTTCAGAAACAAGTCCTGTTTCTCTTTTGAAGCCAGGAAAAGGCTAGTCACTGTGACCTTTTTACCTGTGCTGGACTATGGTGATTTGATCTATATGAATGCACCTGCCCATTGCCTGGAAAAGTTAGATGCCGCCTATCACAGTGCCCTGAGATTTGTTACTAACTGTAAAGCACTTACTCATCACTGTACCCTGTATGCCAAGGCAGGTCTGCCTTCACTAACTGTACGGAGGCTCAGTCATTGGTACATGTTCATTTATAAAGCCATGCTGGGTAAACTACCTTTTTATATCTGCTCTCTGATCTCTCGACAAATTGAAAGTACATATTGCCTGAGATCTCATGATGTGGTTTTATTAAATGTGCCAAGTGCTAGGACTGTCTTAGGGAAGAAAGCTTTTAGTTGTGCAGCTCCACTAAATTGGAACAGTCTGCAAACATGTTTAAAACTGAGCACTTTGGTTCCCCTGCATCATTTTAAAACTCAGCTGGATGACATGCTGTTTGATACTCATGGTACCTGTCTCTGTAAATAGAGTTTGTAAACTGTACCCTGTACATTATGTTGTATGTCATCCTTATTGTTGTTCTGTTGTTTTTATGTTACATGTGTAACTAATGTGCTGCAGGTCACCCTTGAAAAAGAGATCTTTTGATCTCAAGGGGCTTTCACCTGGTTAAATAAAGGCTACAAACCACCCAAACAGATTAACCAGCCTTTTTATGAATTTTATAACAAATTATACAAATCTCAATGTGATCACTCACAAGATTAACTGGACAATTATCTCCATAACATGTACCTACATTATCTGAATCAGATCAAGAGTATCTAAACTCATCATTTACAGAAGTAGACGTTTTGGCTGCAATTAAATCTATGCCTATAAATAAAAGAAAGGAATCTTCTTTGTGCTATTTTGAACAGATTAAATATGGGCTCTCGGTTCATGGAGTGGGTCAAATCAATTTATAAAAATCCTAAAGCAGCAGTCATCACTAACTGCAGTTCCTCTGATTTATTTTCATTAACAAGGGGAACAAGACAGGGATGTCCACTGTCACCTCTGCTTTTTGCTATGGTGATTGAACCACTAGCGTCATGTGTGCGAGACAACACAAGTATTAAAGGAGTGAAGATTAATGGTGAACACAACATGTCTTTGTATGCTGACGATATAATTCTTTACTTAACAGACCCAGAAAATTCTGTACCGCATCTACACAACACAATAGAGCAATTTGGAAGATACTCAGGATAAAAAATCATATCTATGGCTTTTACTTCTAATTATTTACCAGGCTAGAGACAGGATGTTGTCTAAATAAAATTCCTTCTCATTACATTACTATGTTTTAGCTTAATTTAACTGTAATATGTTCGTTCTACTTTTCAAACCCCACTTACTCTAATATCTGTTAAAATATCCACATTACAAAATGGTTTCATTATCACAGGTCAGCTTCTTTGGTATTCCCATTCTGGACTTACATCTCCCACAGTAGCCCCTTGGCCACTGCTTCTGCATGTGCTTTACCTGTAATAATTCAATCAATATTTAGAAACATGTCAACATAAAAATAATAATAATAATAATAAATAAATAAAAATGCAATGTAATGTAACATTCACCAAACAGTATCTTATCCCCAGACATGGAGCAGGTTAATTCTAAAACTATCATTCAACGGTCAGATTGAACATCCGATTTGGGGCGGCAGGTTTCTTTCAATCCCTGAATGAACAAGTTACTATCTGTCTTGGTTATCTATCTGCCATCTTAACAACAAAATTAACGTCTCAGAACTCCTATTATTTGTTGTTGTGTTACTGTACCAACACCATATTTTTCACACTACAAAAAGAACATCTCCATATGTTCCCCGTTTAAATCCCACTGTTACTTAGAACAACAGCAAAAACCAGCAGAGCATACTAACAGATCAGATAAATGTAAATTGACTCAAGAGTAGGCCTATGTTTTTATGTTATTATGATTATTAATATTAACACTTTTAGTGAACACTTATTCGTATTAACTAAATGCCCTGTCCATAATCCAGACATGCAAATTGTTTGAGTGTAAAAATGTGTTTTTCCCTATCTGTTTACACTCTAAAGATTCTTTAAATTATTATGGATGAATAACTAATCCCTTTTGTACTTCTGATAACAATTATTTATGTGTAATGCTTTAAATATACGTGCTAAATGTAATAGTTCTAAAATTGAACACTAGTGTATATAATAATATACAATATGTCCACCAGATAGAGCCAAACCTTAAATTATCCCTGGTCTCCCTTATGTACCACACCCTGTTGTATACGTTATTTGTCCTTTTCACTCTGACTTCTCCATTTTACAAAACTTCTTCTTATTTCACACTTTCTTATCTATTTTTTCTGTTCTTTTAATCAAACAGCGTAAAAGATCTTGGTCATTTAGAAACAAAATGCTAAATTTGCTGTTTAACAGCCCTACATTGTCGCTGCCACTTTTAGGATATTATAAGGCGCATTCACACTGCGGTACTTTTCCCACAAAGGTTCATGTGAACTCTTTAGTTCGCATGAACTAAGTACAGATCGCGTACACACTGGAAAAAGTCCCT
This sequence comes from Gymnodraco acuticeps, assembly GCF_902827175.1. Lineage (NCBI taxonomy): Eukaryota > Metazoa > Chordata > Actinopteri > Perciformes > Bathydraconidae > Gymnodraco > Gymnodraco acuticeps. The sequence continues at coordinate 1,241,877 of NW_022992187.1, forward strand.
GGGGGTGGATTAGGCAAATGAAGCCGCTGACGTCACTTGTTCTTCTTCTGCTTTGGGTTTACTGGCAGGCCGCAAACCACTTCACGGCGTATACTGCCGCCCAAAGTCCCCGGCCGGAAGTCCCCGGAGTTGGGGACTGGCTTCAGTAGAAGCTGCTGGGAGTCCCAGCAGCTTCTACTGAAGCCTTCCGAGTAAATCGCCAGAACGAAGACACCTCCTCATCTCCACCGCTCCCATGTTTTATTTTGTGTTGCCATAAGTTAGTCTCTCTGCGTTTCTGCTCTGGGCTAATGCTAATGCTAATAATGCTAATACGAGGATAATAAAATGGCGGCTTCACAAAACTTTTTGGGAGTTTTACGGGGCGTGGTTTGCAATCCGCCCAGCCAATCAGAAATATATCTCTTCTCTCACAAGAGAGCCGCACGAAAGTCCCTGCTCTCTAGCAGGGACTTTCGTGGGGGTAAAAAGGTTCACATGAACTAATTTTAGTACCGGCTCTTTTTGGTGTGAACGCGATGAAAGAGTTCACATGAACTAAGTTCACATGAACCTTTGTGGGAAAAGTACCGCAGTGTGAACGCGCCTATAGTCAGTGGCGACTGGTCATTAGGGCACAGCCCCACCTAGTGTCAGCAGAAAGTATTAAAAATAATGATTACAAAAAAATGCTAAAAATTAAATAAAATATAAAATATATTTTAAGATCATGTTTAATCATCTGATTCGTCTGTGCATTGCTGTTTTAGTATGTGTTCTTCTAATTAGTGTCTACAGTGTGTGCCTATTGAGCTGTTTAGAGCCATGTGGGACAAAACCCGATCCTGCCCCACCCTCTCACTGTCTAAGTGAACGGTGACTGTAAAAACTACACTGTGCATGCTCAGAGTATTTTCCTATTTAATGTGTGTGGCAAAAAATAATGACCAAAGGGGCATAGTGCTGCCATCCCCACCATACGTCATCTCACATCATTCAGAGCTGATTGGCTGTAAGTACGTGTGCCGCGAAAAGTGTGGTGTGTGAAGAGCAGGTGAAGAGAGAGACGCGTCCTAAAACCAGGAAGTAAGCTTCCCTCGACAAAAAAGCAATGAGATTTCTCCATAGGATTTTAGAAAATAGCTCAAAATAAGATCTGTGGGAAACAAACCTGTTAGATAAATGCACGTTTTGTTCAGCCGGATAATATCCACATGTCTACCCTACTTTTATAATTTTCGAATCATAAATCTATCGATTAGATTTATGACTTTTGAAACTACAAGAAGATAAGGAGGACTTTTACAAAAAAGTAATAGAGATTTTTGTCCAGAGGGATAGGCAAATGGACTTAATCTTCAAGTCAAGGTAAGACTGCAATTTTATTGAAAATGGGATCTTACTAAAGGCCCTGTCACACTGTCCCGAAATTGACACCCGATGGACACACGAATATGGAATTGTGAATTTCGCACGAAGATGGCCCCGAACCACACACAAAGGCAACATTTACATTACATTTAAGACATACAACTGCAACGAAAGTACCAAAAACAATTATGTTACAGTACTATGATACTGTACTGATATCTTCAGACTTTGTTCTTTACTTTATCCATCGTTATATGTAGAAAATATTACGTTTCCTCCGTAATGTTGTTTCCATAACAACAACAACTTCCTGTCAACTGTCCTTCAAAATAATATATTATATCCTTTTTAGTTTCAGAGAACACAAATTGGGTTATTTACATAATATATTTACATGATTTTGTTGTGCAATAAAACAACCCGATGGACACACGATAAAGGAAATGTTCAAATTCGGCTGTGATCGTAGCAACATCGGGCCATTCGTGAGGGCATCTTAAGCCATCGTATGACCGCCGGTGGAGTTTCTCAGGCTCCGGCAGCAACTTCGTGAGCGGTGGCAAAATCTTTGGCATGCCAAAAAATTGCCGAAGGACCTTGCGAAGGTTCATTTTCGTGTTGAATTCGTGTGTCAATTTTGCCCTTCGTAAGGCCATCGTGAGGGCATCTTGTTATCATCGGTGCCATCGGGCATTCACCCCGATCAGCGTGAGGGTGAATGCACCGATGATAACACGAAGATGACACGATTTGACAAGATGCCCTCACGAGTGCCTTACGAAGTTGCCGCTCACGAAGTTGCTGCCGGAGCCTGAGAAACTCCACCGGCGGTCATACGATGGCTTAAGATGCCCTCACGAATGGCCCGATGTTGCTACGATCACAGCCGAATTTGAACATTTCCTTTATCGTGTGTCCATCGGGTGTCAATTTCGGGACAGTGTGACAGGGCCTTAAGAGAGAACAATTCAATATTTAAATGATAACATTACATTTTTTGGGTATCCTTTTGTTGAACTGTCTGTTTAAAATTAATCGAAGCATCAGACAAAAAAAGCTTTTGAAAATAATATTATATTTTGATTTAGGTCAAAATATAATATTTGTAAACCTGAACAGTCAGTGCCAGTGCCTCACCAGCCATGAACCTCACTGCAGAAGCTTATAGACATCTAATTTGTTTGTGCCCCACCACTTTTGTACATATTAAAACGCCACTGATTATAGTATAGTTAATAGGAAGGAATGAGACAATTAAGGAGCCGTCACTGAATTAACATAATCACCCTTTTTAATAATAATAATACATTCGATTTGTAAAGCACCTTTCATTGCTAACAGCAATCCCAAGGTGCTACAGGAGGCATAATAAAAATAAACAAAAGTTTAATCAAAAGCTTTTTTTTAAATAAAGGTTTTTAGGCCTTTCTTGAAGGCGTCAGTGGTCTGTGGAGTCCTCAGGTGGTCTGTGGAGTCCTCAGGTGGTCTGGGAGGGAAATCCATAGGTGAGGAGCAGCTGCACAGAAAGCCCGATCCCCCATTGTGCAGAGTTTGGTCCTGGGGGGACGAAGCAGATGGTTGGTTGTGGAGCGGAGGTTGCGTGTGGAGGTTTGAGATGTGAGAAGTTCCTTCAGGTATGGAGGAGCGTTCCCGTGGATGCATTGATGGGTCAGTAGTGCGATCTTGTATTCGATCCTGAATGAGACAGGAAGCCAGTGGAGGGAATGAAGGACGGGTGTGATGTAGTTGTACTTTCTCACCCTCATCAGGATCCTAGCGGCACTGTTCTGTACGTATTGGAGCTTCTGAAGGCTCCCGCTAGGAGTCCCGATGAGGAGAGCGTTGCAGTAATCGAGCCTTGAGGAGATGAAGGCATGGACCAGTTATTCAGCATCTGACAGTGTGAGTGTGGGACGGAGTTTTGCAATGTTCCTGAGGTGGTAGAAGGAGGTTTTGCACAGGTGTTTGATGTGGGTGTCAAAGGTCAGATGTCTGTCAAATCTTACACCCAGGTTGGAAACTGATGCGGAGAGGGGTATGTTTTGTCCAGAAAAGGTTATGTGGGTTATGGGGGAGGACTGGACCTGGTTTGGGGTGCCAACTAAAATAGCTTCTGTTTTGGAGCTATTTAGCTGCTGGAAGTTTTGTTGCATCCAAGCCGTTATCTCCTCAATGCAGGTGTTAAAGAATGTTGATGGGAACGGTGATGATGATGGTGACAGTGAGGAAGCATGTGGGATAGGTTCTGTCTTTATATATAGCTGCGTGTCATCAGCGTAGCAATATAATTATATTCCATGCTTGCTGATGACACGGCCAAAGGGAAGAGTGTACAGGGTGAACAGAGTAGGCCCAAGGACCGACCCTTGAGGGACACCACAGGTGACAGGGTGTGTCTGGGACCTCGCACCTCCCAAGGAGACATACTCTGTTCTTCCAGACAGGGAGGACTGGAACCAGCTCAGGGTGGAGTCAGAGAGTCCGTTGGTGTATTGGAGGCGCTGAAGGAGGTGGTTATGGTCGACAGTGTTGAATGCTGCAGTCAGATCCAGGAGGATGAGGAGAGATAGGGAACCAGGTTCAGCCGCCATCAGCAGGTCGTTTGTGACCTTGACCAGAGCTGTTTCAGTGCTGTGGGCGGAACGGAAACCGGACTGGAATTTATCAAAGAGGCCGTTTAGTTGTAGATGGTCCTGAAGCTGGGCGGCAACTACTTTTTCCAGCACCCTGATTAGAAATGGGAGGTTGGAGATGGGCCTGTAGTTGGTGAGGACATCTGGGTCTTGGGTGGGTTTTTTGAGAAGGGGTCTGATGACGGCAGTTTTAAGAGCAGATGGAACATGACCAGCCTTGAGGGAGCTGTTGATGACGTAGGTGATAATGGGACCCTTTTGAACCTATGCCGATGGGCTCTCCCAGAAAGTCTTCACTTACTATACCTATCTTACTTTAAATCTAATCACTGGCCCTATTCTTAATTTTTCTCAAAACACAGCCTCCACACGGCGGTGGAGCTTTTCACAGCACCCCTGATGCTTTAGTGTCTCTGACACTTCCCAACGTCCCTGACGTTTTAGTGTACCTGACATTTTAGTGTCCCCGACACTTGCCAACTTCCCTGACGTTTAAGTGTCCCTGACACTGTTATCACATGCACATTTACAAGAAATATATCCTTTGCTCCTTACACATTTCAGTTATCTATATTGTACATTACCTCCCCCCTCACTCACAGTTTTTATCAGTCCTATTTCTACCTATGCAGAATGTTGGCAGTATACAACAGGCTTCTGCTCACCTTTGATCTTGGCCCTGTGAGTATTGGTGGGATCTGGTGGAGGTCGCCGCCGTCCTTCAGTCCCTCGGACTCGAAGCCGTGAGTCACAAATCGTCTCTTCGGAATCACGTCGTGGGTCGCCATTTTGTTGTGTTCAAAATTCAAGGAAAGACAAACAACTTCTAAGTTCAACTATTTATTAAAAGAGAGCAAAATATATATTACTTGGCCAAGGACTCCGTCAGGTCACAGAAATCACAGGCAGCAAAGCTGTAATCTGTAACCACTATTTCCATAAAAAAGCCTCGAACCTTGTGCGTCAATACATTTTATTACACAGGGCTTTGCCCGTACATTTATGATTGGTTGAGACTAGTTGGGGAGGACCATGGTCTAGACTTTGGCTTCCCTGGTTGGTGCGCAGACTTAGACAAAAGTCTCTTGGCAACACGATCTTCCAATCAGCATTCGGCCGGCCTGTGAAGGTTCCTCCCTACTCTGTCACTATCCTAGTAATTTGTTTTTGCTAAAGTTTATACAGAAAAAGTGGAATCCTGGTTATACTGATTCCCAGCTATGCGTGGGAGTGAAACTCACCCACACGGCCAAGGCCAGAGCCTCAGTAACTCATTGTCCTCTTACAGTGTCTGCACCTGGCTTTGCTATATTAGTATTGCAAGCTAAACACTGTCATGACTGTCCCCTTCGTTTCGCATCAAACCCGTTATAGTCATAACAATATCTCATGAGCACAATAATGCATATAATGTAATAATAAGAATCCCTCTGGTAATGTTATATACAAATAGACTCCACACTACATTAAAGTTTATTTCATATTCTTTAAATACGTTTTTGTGTCCAGCTTCATTAAAGTCTCAACAATCCTGGGATTTTCTTCGTCTGATCTAAACGTGTTTCTCCTGTGTTTAACTGAAGAGCACGTCAGAAAATCTTCAAGCAGGGTCAGCAGTGAACTGACACGTGTGGGCGGAGAGTTGTTGTTGTTGTTGTCAGGAGTTTGTTGCTAACACACAATATGTTTGAGTTATTTTAAGTGCATGGAAAAATCATCTCACATATGTGACCTGCTCCATCGAAATCAGTCGCATTGACCCGAAGACACATTTTGAGTTGTATACACTGCTGGAAAGAGGATATTCATAGCTTTCTAATGATATCAGGATTGTTTTTGTACTCCAAATATTAAGCAAAATATGTCACATTATATAATGACTGTCACCGAGTCATCATTTTGAGAAAAAAGCCTTCAAAGTTTCCTCTTCTCTGGAATCCATCGATCTGATTGATTATTAGCGGAGCAAATGATCAAAGTAGTAGGGAGGGAAGATATTTTCGTTTGGATTACTGGTCTGGGGGAAGCTCGCGAGTATGTGTGTGTGTATACGTGTGTGTGTGTGTATTTTTGCGTTTGTGAGTATTGTGTTTGTTTCCCGGGGAAAACCCTCACGAGAAACACCGGCTGTTGTTATGCCTGCTGTGACGTTAAGTTACTCCGTTCTCCGCTTGTAATTATGCCGTTACAAGCTTCAAAGTTGTATTTATCATCTGAATTTTCCGAAACAAGTTGAATATTCTGAAAGCCAAGACTTTGTTTAATTGAAATCAGATGAAAACAAACTGTAACGGACCCTGCGGTGTTATCTATGATTACTATACGCTTACATTCATAATAAGGGGGCGGCGCTGCGGAAGAGCAGAGTGGTGAGGAAGAGCTGTCATCTTCCCTTTACAAGCTTCAAACATGTATTTATCGTGTGATTTTGGAAATAAAAGTTTCATATTCTGAAAGCCAAGACTTTGTTTATTTCAAATCAAACAAAACACTCGAATCCCGAAAAACTATTTTTTTACGCAAATCCACGTTTATTTTTTTATTTATTATGAAAGTGAAAAAGTTTTCTAAGAATACAAAGAGTCTGTGAACTGTGATTGGCTGAAGGGAGCATGGGTCCTCTGCAGAGGTCAAAGGTAATCGGGGGACAGTGACCCCCTCCAGGACCACTGACATCAGCTGCAAACAGACAAACAGAAAACTCTGATTAGTTTTTTCTAAACATCAATAAGGGTTAAAAAGTATGATAATAATTACCTTGATGATGTCACTGACTGGAATAATAATAATTAATTATAATTATATATATATATAGAAAGTCACATGTCTGATTTTTAAAGAATTTATTTGCAAATGATGGTGGAAAATAAGTATTTGGTCAATAACAAAAGTTCATCTCAATACTTTGTTATATACCCTTTGTTGGCAATGACAGAGGTCAAACGTTTTCTGTAAGTCTTCACAAGGTTTTCACACACTGTTGCTGGTATTTTGGCCCATTCCTCCATGCAGATCTCCTCTAGAACAGTGATGTTTTGGGGCTGTCGCTGGGCAACACAGACTTTCAACTCCCTCCAAAGATTTTCTATGGGGTTGAGATCTGGAAACTGGCTAGGCCACTCAAGGACCTTGAAATGCTTCTTACGAAGCCACTCCTTCGTTGCCCGGGCGGTGTGTTTGGGATCATTGTCATGCTGAAAGACCCAGCCACGTTTCATCTTCAATGCCCTTTCTGATGGAAGGAGGTTGTCACTCAAAATCTCACGATACGTGGCCCCATTCATTCTTTCCTTTACACGGATCAGTCGTCCTGGTCCCTTTGCAGAAAAACAGCCCCAAAGCATGATGTTTCCACCCCCATGTTTCACAGTAGGTATGGTGTTCTTTGGATGCAACTCAGCATTCTTTCTCCTCCAAACACGTCTAGTTGAGTTTTTACCAAAAAGTTCTATTTTGGTTTCATCTGACCATATGACTTTCTCCCAATCCTCTTCTGGATCATCTAAATGCTCTCTAGCAAACTTCAGACGGGCCTGGACATGTACTGGCTTAAGCAGGGGGACACGTCTGGCACTGCAGGATTTGAGTCCCTGGCGGCGTAGTGTGTTACTGATGGTAGCCTTTGTTACTTTGGTCCCAGCTCTCTGCAGGTCATTGACTAGGTCCCCCCGTGTGGTTCTGGGATGTTTGCTCACCGTTCTTGTGATCATTTTGACCCCACGGGGTGAGATCTTGCGTGGAGCCCCAGATCGAGGGAGATTATCAGTGGTCTTGTATGTCTTCCATTTTCTGATAATTGCTCCCACAGTTGATTTCTTCACACCAAGCTGCTTACCTATTACAGATTCAGTCTTCCCAGCCTGGTGCAGGTCTACAATTTTGTTTCTGGTGTCCTTTGACAGCTCTTTGGTCTTGGCCATAGTGGAGTTTGGAGTGTGACTGTTTGAGGTTGTGGACAGGTGTATTTTATACTGATAACGAGTTCAAACAGGTGCCATTAATACAGTTAACAAGTGGAGGACAGAGGAGGCTCTTAAAGGAATACTCCACTCATTAGATAATTAATCAAAACTTCAGTATTTAGTGAAACATTATGTTTAAAACATACCCTGAAGAAATCAGCGATATTCCCCGGTACATAATGATTTTATAGCTCTTTTTTATCAAAACCTGTATATTCTGTCAGGCCGCTGCCATTTTTGCCATTTTCAGTAGTCACGTGATGGTCGTGACGTCATCCATGCGTTCACTTTGTAAACACACGAAAACATGGCGGAGTATTTGAGTTCGGACTCGTCAGCCGAGGAAGAAGTTTTGAGCAATATGAAGAGATTGGATGGGAGAATTCAGCCATACAGGTTCGAGCCAAGTAGTCAGAACCGTCAGGAATCCAGGGACAGTGACAATGAGGATGAACAGCACGGTGATCTTGCTGGAGACGATCCCTTTACTCGTGCAATTGATTTCGGGAGGCGAGTAGGAAGACCTGTACATGAATGGTGTACCTAGAACCACGATTTTATGGGGCCGGAAAAACTGGGGAAAAGTACCCGCTAGCCGGTACTACGCTATATGGAAAGGCCACCAAAAACTGGCCTGGCCTGGACGATAAAGGACGTTTAAACGGGGCTACCCGCTGCAATGGAAATGCGCTATAACATACCTTATTCTTACTCCGAGCACTACTTCTGGTCCTCCGTCGCTTCACACTTGCAGAGGGCGATTTCTCAACTGGCCGAACTGGTGTCCTGGTCGGTGATGACACCAGAAAGACCGATGGTACTGCATCTCCATTAAGTAATGGTTGTTCAATAAATCCCATGTTATGTTTTATCATACTCTCAGAGTAGTCGTCCGAAAACTTGAAATGTTCGCTGCATACATGCGCCTGTGGATCTTTCGGTTCGGGCCGGCCACATTTCGCTAGCCACTGCCTCCGAACGTACTTCCTACGCTTACCTTTTGGCAACAGATGGAACCGAGCATTCCGTGGATTGTTCCTATCAGAATTGTGGCAATGTTTCGCGATACAATGAGGCATATTTGAAGAGAGTAACTACAGTAAATAACATGAACATCAACGTGTCCTCGAACCAAACGCATGGTTTACGTCACGTCCGGTAAAATGGCGCCGCCCACAGTGTTGATGTTATTTTGGTAATTAATCAGTTTAAAATCACTGATAATGTCATCGGATAATAAAAAAAAAAGAGAGACTGGCAGAGACTGGTCTGTTTTATCGGATGATAATTATTTAAAAATGAGTGTCATGAGCATACCATTCCTTTAAAGAAGAAGTTACAGGTCTGTGAGAGCCAGAAATCTTGTTTGTTTGTAGGTGACCAAATACTTATTTTACCGAGGAATTTACCAATTAATTCATTAAACATCCTACAATGTGATTTCCTGGATTCTTTCCCCCCATTCTGTCTCTCATAGTTTAAGTGTACCTAGGATGAAAATTACAGGCCTCTCTCATCTTTTAAAGTGGGAGAACTTGCAAATTGGTGTCTGACTAAACACTTTTTTGCCCCACACACCGGTGCATCTCAATAAATTAGATAATCGTGGAAAAGTACATTTATTTCAGTAATTTAATTTAAAAGGTGGAACTCATATATTATATAGATTAATTTCACACAAAATGAATTATTTCAAGCCTTTATTTGTTTTAATCTTGATGGTTGCGGCTCACAGCTAATGAAAACCCAACATTCAGTATATCAGAAAATGTGAATATTACACAAGACCAATACAAAACTGATTTTTAATACAGAAATGTCGGCCTTCTGAAAAGTATGTTCATGTGTAAGCACTCAGTACTTGGTTGGGCCTCCTTTTGCATGAATTACTGCCTCCATGTGGCGTGACATGGAGGCGATCAGCCTGTGGCTCTGCTGAAGATGAAGGCTCCAGTGGCTGGTATGGGGGGGATCCTCAGGGTGCAGGGCCGCACGGACACAGCGTATCTCACCCCCCCTTGATGAGAGCCTGGAAGCCCATCTGCTCCCACAGGCAGCAGGATGGGCGGAGGGTAAAAAGCCTCTGCCTCGTGACCGAGAGACGCTGGAATATTTTGATAAAATATTCCGGCTCGGAACACAGATGGCTGCAGCGGCGAATAATCTGGGTGTGTTGGGCGTTTTCGCTGATTACTCCTCAGCAGGACGCCCCTGCCTCTCCATCTCAGGATCGGAGCGATTATTTGTACCGCAGCATCGGCAGATGAATAACCTGATCCATGGTGTGGCCGCTGCAGCTGGCCGTGTAATGTCCCTGGCTATAGTGCACGCCACGTCTGGCTGGGACTCACGGCTCTCTCCAGGAAGGACCGTGATGATCTCCTAGGGCCCCCCGGCTCAATACCGGCACCCGTGGGGACAGGCTGCGCAGTCCCGACAGGCCTCTGCTCCAGCTCCGTGCTGACGAGACGAGAATAATTGTTGGTCATTCTGGTAGCCCCAGGTCGCCGCTCGTCGCCGTGGTACACATAAGTGACACAGATGATGGTGGGCCAGCCCTGGGCAGTTCCTCAGTTCCGGGGGCGCTGTCTCAGGAAGCGGGTGCCTTAGGGGCGTTACCTACTCTGGGCCAACTTCTCCAGGCTTGGCTCCTGAGAGGGACAGGCTGAGAAGGGGTGGACTGTCTGACAAAGTTATACAGACTATCCAGGCAGCAAGGGCGGGATCCAACACAGCCTGTTACAGGACGAAGTGGTTGGGATTCCTATAGTCACTCGAACTGGTACAGCCGGGCTATTGGTCCACAAATCATCGACCTGAGGGATGCATCATTTCATGTCAAAATTGCTAGAGAGTCAAAACACAGGAAATATTTGCGTTTTGCCTTCCAGGGGATAGCATACGAGTACAACAGACTACCGTTCAGCTACTCCCTGTCCCCACACACGTTCAGCAAATGTGTAACCACAGCGCTTCAGCCGCTTCGCGACCATGGCATGAGGGTTATATTTTATCTCAACGACCTCATAGACCATGGCCAGGTCCAGGGAATGGGCAGATGTTCCACACAGCCCAATTGATCTTACACCTAACCAAGTTGGGGGTTTGCAGTCAATTGGAAGAAGAGGAGTCCCAGCAGATGGGGTATCTGGGGATTTTGCTCCAGATGCAGCCCCCATAGAGAGCAAGGGGTACACCCCATCGAGAGCGAGGTGTACGCCCCATCGAGAAGGAGGGCAGGCTACGTGCCACTCTGTCAGAGGAGAGACAGACATGGTGCGAGGAAGGGAGTCTAGAGCCTCTGTCCGGTACATTGGGCTCTATTCTATACTGGCTACAGCTACTGGTGGACCAGGGGCTTGCTCATGCCACAGTCAAGGTGTATGCAGCAGCCATCTCATCCTGTCATGCGGGATTTGGCGGAAGACCAGTCTTTAGCCAACCGCTTATGAAGCGTTTTTGCAGGGGATCAGGAGACAGCGCCCAGTGGTGCAGGTCTCCACCCCGCAATGGGAACTGCCATTGGTGCTCGAGGCTTCGGTTACAGAACCGTTGAGCCTCTGGAGCTCTCCTCCCTGTAGGCGCTATCATTGAGAAAGAGAGAAGCAAAAAGAAACAGCTTTGCTGCTTGCTTTAACTTCTGCCAAGAGAGTATGCGAGCTGACCGCTCTATCGGTGCACCCGAGTTGCCTTCTGGTTCGTGGTGACCGTATCAGGGCGACACTCAGACCCCTCTACCTAGGGGCCCTGTCTTTCCTATGCCGCTCGCTGAAGAGGGTGTAGGATGACAGACTGGAGGCTTAGCCACCTTATATACTATAGGCCTGCGCGCACATTCAGGTAGGCTCGCCCTGATTGGCCAGCTACGTTTATACAACTTCAGTGTGTGAACGCTCACGTATCATTGATGAGAGTAGTACCCATAGAGTCCAGTAGAGGGCTCCGCCTGTGCTTGTAGAACTAAGGTTACAATACGTAACCCACCGTTTTGTCAAGAGGAAGTTGAGAGCAGAGCCACAGGCTGACGGCATGGAGGCGGTAATTCATGCTAAACGAGACCCAACCAAGTACTGAGAGCAGAATTTGAGAGCAGAAACATGAACATACTTTCTGTATTTCTGTATTAAAGTACATTTTTGTAATGGACTAATTTAATATTCAAATTTCCGGGGATTCTGAATTTGGGGTTTTCATTAGCTGTAAGGCGTAATCATCAAGATTAAAACAAATAAACCCTTGAAATAATTCACTTTGTGTGAAATTAATCTATATAATATGAGTTCCACCTTGAAAAATGTAATTGAATTAATTAACTTTTCCACAAATGTATTGAGATGCAGCTATATATATATATATACTGTACAGTATGTATTCTAGCTTATTGTATTATGTTTATACATTCTCCTTACTCCTCCTTTCCTTTTCTTACTTTTCTTTCCCCATTCATTAGTTTTCTTCTTTCTTTTTAGGGAAACAACAGAGTGACTCTACAAAGTTTGACGGACAGGTGATGTGTGTGTGTGTGTGTGTGTGTGTGTGTGTGTGTGTGTGTGTGTCCTCACAGTGTGTGTTGCAGGCTGATCAGAATCATCAGAGTCCAGACGAGCTTCCAGATTTCCTACAGATATTAAACACATCATCAGAGATCATATTTATATTCACAGGAAAATAGAAACTTGAAGTGTTATAATTATTGTGAGGAGAACGAGATTCATTCCCTAATATGTGTCTCTTCGTATCATTAATACAACACAGATTGGTTGGTATATTCTACTGATTTCGTTATGAAGTTGATCTAATATTCATAAATGCAGATTTCATCTGTTAGGATGTGTTATATCTCTCACAGGCTCCGCCCTCTATTGGACTCTATGGGTACTACCTTATCCTGCGTGCATTCTCCCACTGAGACTTCTATAGACGTAGCCGTCTGTCGGGGCGCCGTGGTACTCAGAAATGACACAGATGAAGGTGGGCCAGCCCTGGGCGGTTCCCCAGTTCTGGGGGGCGATGTCTCAAGAGGCAGGTGCAATCGGGGCGTTACCCACTCTCGGACAACTTCTCCAGGCCTGGCTCCTGAGAGGGACAGGCTGAGACAGGGTGGATTATCTGACAGTGTTATTCAGTCTATCCAGGCAGCTAGAGCTGGATCCACCACAGCCTGTTACAGGCCAAAGTGCGTGCGCTAGCTTGTTATGTGGAGCGTACAGCTGCCCTTAGATGCACTGAACAGCTGTTTGTGTGCTTCGGGGGCGGTGTGATCGGGAAAGCTCTGTCCAAGAAACGCTTGGCAGGCTGGCTCTGCGAGTGCATTGCACATGCCTACGGACAGGCAGGGAGCCTGCCCTACGGGGGTTCGTGCGCACTCCACACCGGCTGTGGCTGTGTCAACAGCCTTATTCAACGGTGTGAGTGTGGAGGATATATGCACGGCGGCGTCTTGGTTGACGCCATGCCCCTTCATAAGGTTTTATCTCTCGGACATGTCTGGCTCTTTCTCCTCGTCTGTGCTTGCTGGGGCAACACAGGATTTGTAGGGGGGGGGGGTGGGGGGGTTGTGGATCAGTTGACATCTGACCCCCTCCCCGGACGTGATGTGCCTTCGCCCTCTGAGGGTCCCGGGATGGGCAAGGAGCGCGCTGGCCCATTACGGGACACTCTGCACGGGGTCAGTGCCTGAGTGTGAGGCATGGGCGCTGGCGCTCTCCCTTTTATCCTTAGGGATTCAGGGAGGCAGGTGCGTAGTAAGCCCATACAGGGCCGAGGGGGCTCTCCCCATCCGTCTATAGGCGGGGGGGGGGGGGGGTCCCCCGGCACTGTTTTTTGAGCACACTGTCTGCGAGGTAAGTGCAGCAGGGTGTGCTCTGTCAGCCGCAGCCCAGGTTTCTCCTCGGTCACAACCGGGTTAAAGGAGAATGTGGGGCAGCAGCTGCTGACCAGAAAAGCCGGTCAGGGGCAGGAGGGTGGAATGGTGTTGTTGGACGACAGTGCGCGTATACATCAGGGCTCCACCCACTATACTAGTCAGGGGGCCAACACTGATATTGCAACTTAAGTAATCGCTTTTGGGTAGAAGCTGTAAACCTATCCAGTATTCATGTTTAACCCCTTGACATATGGCCTAGCTATGTTGACAACTTTGAAAATGATTGTTTTGGTCATTTAATCATTGTATCATTGTAAGTGGTAAAATCGGACCTTTTTTCACAATGCTGCCAAATTAGTGACAATTTGCTCTGTAATTTCTAACAATTTTGTAATATTATCCCTCATTATATCTCCTGTGAAAGTATGATCTTAACTATTGATTAAAAAAAATCAACCAATGGTAAAACAATATCATAGCCTACCACAATACAAAGCAAAACACAGCAGCAATGTCAGTGAAGCAAAATAGTTATACAGTTCAAACTAATGGGTGGTATTTTAGATAATACATAGTTTGAGTCTGATATTGTCGACTAAATAACAGTTACCTCCGGATTCGACCACCAAGTGTTGCCAAAAAAACAGGTATGCTAAACCTTTTTCCATCTACAAGCTAGCTAGCCCATCTGCTAGCTAGCTAGCAGCACAGATCATTCCATATTTTCCATCTCAATTTTTCACTTCACCAACAGTCAAATTAAGGAGTACTGTGTGCACATGAGTTTTTGTGAGAATGTGTACCGGTAAAATAGCTATAGCATCTATTACACATGTATATAGAACACTAGAAGTTTAAATCTGCTGGTTAGCTAGCCAGCTCCTGAGATAATGTATAGCTAAAGATGTTGCAGTGATCCACTTTTTAATTTCTCCTCACAAGAATAGAGACTAGAGTAGTGATACTATGTATTTGCCTTTCAGATGAGCCAATATGAAGCCAGAGGGAGCTGTAGTGAGTAAAAGAAGAAGAATAGCAAATGATATTAATTGGGAAAAATGCTTTACTTGTCAACATGACTATGGGAAAAACAGGCAAGATAAACTACTAAGAAAAGCATCTGAGGATGGACTGAAATGCATTAAACTTCGAGCAAGTGAATGAGTAAAATACAAAGATGTACAATATGTTGATACTCTAGATCGGATTCAGGAGTTCCTGGACACAAAAGCCGAAGAGGTCCAGTGACACAAGACATGCTATGCTGATTTTACCCATGCCGTTGTCATTGATCGTCTTAAGCAGCGCTTTGAAAACACTAAGGACACACTGGAACCTGCAAGCTGCCCTCGTCCCACTAGAAGTTCAATTGCTCTAGTCATTTGGGAAAAATGCATTTTTTGTCAGGAGGATAAGTCTCAGGAAAACCTCCACACTATTCAAGTCTTACGCACATCAGAAAATATTCTTCAGCTGGCTCAGCTAGACACAGTATTGAGATGCAAGCTTGCAGGAGTCAATGACTTGATTGCAGCAGAGGGCAAATATCATCTTATCTGCTACAGGGCATTCTCCAGGAAGTACCTATGGAGTCAGATTTGGGTCAATATTCTAGCGTGTAAAACAAGCTACTCACGAGCGGAAAATGTGCTTTTACACGCGCATAAAATGACCCTCGCGCGCAGATTAAACCCCCCGCGAGCGGCTCTGCCAGGTTAGCCTGGTGTAGAACGCCCAGGTGTTTCCCGTTGCAAAGTGGGCATGGGCTTCTTATTATACATTGTAGGGCCATGTGTGATCCCCCGCACCTCCAGCACCTCTTCTCCTGTTTGATCCAGGATTTGACATCCTCTGTACTCAGCTCTTTCAGCTCTTTGCATCTGATTATTGAATGGTTATGTGAGTGACAGTATGGACAGGCTCTGGGGTTTTGCCGAGGGTTTCCTGCATGTGATGTAACATAGTGGTTGGGGATAGTGTAGTATAGTGGCGGTTGTAGGGGCATATCCTGGCGCTAACCTTCTAGGTTGGGGTTCCGGATTCAAATCCTTGACTTGAGCTGCCACAGACTGACACTCTGCTTCACCCTGGAGCCATGTAGCGAAACCCACCAAGGTGTAGTGGGTAACTCGAAGGACTGAACAAGCATAGCGTATAAAGTTGGCAACCGAGTCAGCAAACAGCTTACTAAGGAGTTGTTGAACATGAGAAGAACATGAGAGCTCAGCTGCTCCTGCACTCTGTCCCATTGCTTGCAGCATACCCACTAGGGATTGGACTCTAACGGCCCCTACACACGGCGGCGTGCGTTGCCGCTTCAACGCTTCTGCCCATTCACTTTGAATGGGGTGACGTCACGATTCGCCGAACTGCATTGCGGGAGCAAAGCGTAGCTTCTCTCGCGGTGCTCCCTGCAAAAGTAGAGCAATGTTCTACTTTTGCCGCCTCGACGGAGGTGTCAGCCAATCAAATCCCGCGTATGCAAATCTGACAGTACAAGCACTAGCCAATCAAACCGCGTGTATGTTGGGAGAGCCAGACCGCAGTTATTTCCCATATGTCAAAAAATGGAGGAGAAAATTATCGTGGCGGTAGGGAATCACCCGGTACTCTATGACCAGTCCCTCTTTACATACAGGGATACAAACCGGAGGAGCCAGGCATGGGTGGAGGTGGCAGAGACAGTGGGTGAAACTGGTAGGTTTTCGCTTGTTTGGGGAGTTTATATCCAGTGTACTTCGTTTGAATGGACAGCTAGCAAGCATAGACAGTATATTTAGCCAGCATGGATGTAGCATGAATGCTTTGCTTTGTTTGTCCGGGGCAGGACATTCATGTGATTGGTTGTTGGTCGCGTTGCTCGCGTTGACTCCCCAAGCTCAAGACACGCCCACCGCCAAGCGGCAACGCACGCCGCCGTGTGTAGGGGCCGTAACTGCAAAGCTGTGAATGGCTTTAGAATTGCCAGCTTGGATTCTGGGCAGGTATATTACAGTGGATATCTCTCTCATTACTAAATGGTGTGGTTGGCCAAACTGAAGGTCTAAAGCAGCTAAAGATTTAGTAAAGGGTTGTGGGTCATGTGCAAATGCAATCTGGCCGAGGGTACCTTAAGATGGTCCAAAATAATGTGGTACTTGTAGACTTTGGTTTCCCAAGCAGGTAGGAGGTTGGTTAGAGCAGTGTTTCTCAAACTTTTTCATACCAAGGACCACTTAACCAATAAAAAAACACTCGCGGACCACCTAACTCCACAAATATCCAAAAACACATAGTTTTTCTAGAACAGATTACAAATCGCCTGAAACTGGTACAAAGAAGTGGCAACATGTATGATGAAGGTGTTGCGCTGGGCTATATGATGCAATGAAAAGTCACACTTAAGCTCGCTCCATTGCGGAAATATTCGCGCGAGAGTGCGGAAAACTTAAATGTATTTATTTATTTCAAATGTGAAATGTTACCAATATACTCACAGACCACTAGGGGCTCTCACGGACCACCAGTGGTCCGCGGACCACACTTTGAGAAGCACTGAGAGCCATCTTAAGCATTGCATAGTCGTGGGGGTCTTCCTTGCTGAAGTTGGGGGAAGGAGGGTCCCTCAACCCGTGACCTGTAGTAGCCCTGAGGGGGGAGGGGCATACGCGTTTGTGTGTATTGTGTTTGTTTCCCGGGGAAACACTCACAAGAAACACCGGCTGTTATTATGACAACATGTGTTAACATGTGTTGTGTTGTTATATCTGACGTTAAGTTACCGCTTGTAATTATGCCTTTACAAACTTTAAAGTTGTATTTATCATCTGAATTTGGCAAAACAAGTTTAATATTAAAAAATATTATTCAAACATATATATATATATATATATATATATATATTAAAAACAAGACTTTGTTTATTTTAAATCAGATGAAAACAAACTTTGACGGACCCTGCCATGTTATCTATGATTACTGTTAGGGAATAATTTGCCTAGGTATTCAACCTTCGACACAGTTCATTATTTTCTCCTCTCGCTGTCTCCTTTCCCATGGCATATGTCTACGGCCTTGGGTATTGCTGCTATCTCTCTTAACCCTCCGGTATCATTCGATTGGACTACGCAAATTAGTCATTCGAGACAAAAATGTCCACTGCAAAATGCTTTGATAAAAATATTATATTAAAAGGTTTTTTTCACAACTTAATTTGTAAGTTTTTTGTTTAATCTGATTCTGTGCAAAAACTAATTATCAACCAAAATAAATGTTGTTGCTAATCTTTGACATATCCAAGACTGTGTTAAAAAAAATAAAAAGCCGACCCCCCCCCAACATTTATTATAATGAAAATAACTGCCTTTTTGTGCATGTTTTCCATAAAAAACGCAAATTCATGTTTTCAAACTGGCAGTTAAAGGGTTAAAATCCTGAACATAAGTTAACATTTGGTATTTTTGATCAGGACTGAAGTTGATTGAAAGATTTAACCCCAAAAAGTTTTTTAAAATATTAATCTGTTGTCATTTAAGAGCAGTTTTTGGAAGTGGACATTTTTGTCCCGAATGACTAATTTGTAACTTTTTTGTTCAATCTGATTTTGTGCAAAAACTAATAATGCAAAAAAAATCCATTTTGTTGCTAATCTTTGATATATCCAAGACTGTTATAAAAAAAAGAGCCAGTCCCCAGATATGTATTTTTTGGAAAATAACACATTTTCTCTGTTTTCATCATGAAAAAAAACAGCGGTTTCATGTATTCAAAATGGCATTTAAAGGGTTAAAATCCTGAAAGTGATTACATTTTTGATATTTTCTATTAGGGCGGAAGTTGCTTTAAAGATTGAACCCAAAAAAGTTGGGAAAAAAACCTTTTAATATAATATTTTTATCAAAGCATTTTGCAGTGGACATTTTTGTCTCGAATGACTAATTTGCGTAGTCGATTTGTTACACAGTGAATTAAAGACCGATTTCAAAAATTGAAACTGGAATTCCAAAATAGATCAAGAAAATAGCCTTGTTACAAAAAATCAGGCCATTTGCACCAACACAACCAAAGTTATTACAAAATGAAAAGTGAAAAATGACCCATATGGACAAAAACGTCCACAGTGATACCGGAGGGTTAAGGAAAGGCAGCTTGGGCGCATTGTTGTTGCCAGTCTATGACAGAGCACAAGCCGCCATGAGGTAATTTACTGTTCAGGGACGAAGGTTCCCTGGCGCGCATTCTTTTCTATGGACGAGAGCTCTAGTTAGATTCAGGGTCCATATTTGTTTAGTCTCACTGATGAGGAATGTTGATTATTACACTCCGAACTAGATAAAACCTTGAGCTGCAGAAGAGTTCTTCAGAATTGGTTTGGCAACCGCTGTGTCAACTCGTGAAACACCACCTGTCTCGTCAACTCTCCGGCCGTAACTCCAAATAAGCCATCAGCATTTGACATCAAAGCTCCCGCTCATCCCGTGTCTTCTTCATGAGTCGGTGACTCCCACTGCATTGCTACACAGAAGTTTCCTCCACAATTACTATACGTTTTTCATTCATAATTTCAGGGGGAGGGAGGGGGGCTGCACTGAGGAACAGCAGAGACAGGCTACAAGTGTCTTAGGTTCAATTTAGACAACTAATGCCTGGGTTAGTGTTCATGACTTCATGCTTATGTCATCTTAATGGTTCATCTTAATGCACACACATTGTCCGTGCTTTCCAATAGTTTAAAATAGTTGTATTCCATTGTTAAATAACCTGTTCAATACAAACATGCCACTTGTAAAAATTAAATAGCATTTCTGTGAACTGATATTTGTTTAGTGAGCTTATTAGAGGATGTTCCCTGAAAGATTGTAAAATGTCAATGAAGATGTCAGACTTAGTATGTTTGTTAATAATTACATACAATACATGGAATTTGTGTGTGTGTGTGTGTGTGTGTGTGTGTGTGTTCCAAGTGAATCTGCGGCCCCCTGGTGGCCAGTACATAAATTATGTGGCCCCCACCACCATCCAAGTTGCCCATCCCTGCAGTAGACCATCTCTGTAGATGGTGAAGGTGATGGTGATGATTTTAGGGCTACACATAAAACACAAATATAAATCAGGAAGGGCTAAAATGCTCTGGTACAACAATCAAACATTGCTTTGCAGGATAAAGATAAGCCACAAATAAACATCATCACAACTTACTCAAAATATGCATCAATGTTCAGCATATGAAGAGAGCACATGGGGATCAGCCAGCTGCTGCAGACACGGGAGAGAGTCTGAGCACTGCTGATTCAACCCAGTCTCACAGCATTTCGTGTTCTAGTCACAACATCTAATCTATTGATTCGTGTTCATCAACACAATTTCCCCCTTTTTTTCATGTCACACAGAAAGATTTTTAAAAGCAATGTATTTCTATTGGTATTATGTTTCGTGCCTGCAGCACGTCTTTTTGTCCGTTCACAATCTGAATTTACTTTATTATTCTATATTGACTCTGACTTTTCTACATCCAACTCACAGGTTTATCATTGCTTTGAGAACAAAGATTATTAATTTACCCCTTTTAGAAGGGAAGATATGGTCATTTGTTCTGGGAATGTCGTTTTCAAGACTGAGGCCTGAAAAACAGGCTCGGGGCTCAATTGGTTGAATGAAACTTGGCTGAACTTAGGTTCAACTGAAGTTTAACTTAGGTTTAACTGAACCTGGTTTGACTGAGTCTAACTTTGGTTTAAGGTTACGCAGTCCAGTATAAAGAGGTCAGCTGGTTCTCACCAGAGAAACAGGAAGTGATGCGGTGTTACGACCTTTGACCCAACCCTGCTCAGTGGTTACTCGGGTAGTTGCCGTGGTTACAGTCACATCCTGTTCCTGCCAACCCTGCTCCGTGGTTACTCTGGTAGTTGCCGTGGTTACAGTCACATCCTGTTCCTGCCAACCCTGCTCCGTGGTGACTCGGGTAGTTGCCATGGTTACAGTCACATCCTGTTCCTGCTGCTGTCCCCCCGTGTCCTCCCCTTCCTCGCCCTCCATTTCGATGAACCGCTCACTGAACTTGTCCAGGTCCTCGATGCTGGTGTTACCTGAACGCACCACAGCAACACCTCCTTTAAAATCTTTTATCTGCATCATATTTTAGCAAACATCTAAAACAATCTTTCCCTATTTGTGTGTCACATGATAAATGTTATATGGTGGAAATGATGTGACTTACTGTAGAAGCTGTACTCGAACGTGCCGTTGTAGTCCTCGTAGTCTGGAGCCGCGGTTAAGTCGTAATACTGCGCCTCAGACACTGAAAACACAAGCAGTCTTTAGGCTAACAGTTTCCCCCTAGACTTTAACTGTGCTTCCATTTCATTTAATCGTTTATTTGAAGAGGGACAATGCACATTTATGAATATTTGTAACAATTAATGCTTCAAAATGTAAATATGCCGGATTTGAGCTTTTAGCTACTTTCCATCCGTAGTCCCTCACATACAACATTTAAGAACATGACATTTATATTAATGCTGTCAAAATTATCGCATTAACGGTGGTAATTAATTTGTTGAATTAATTGCGTTAAAGTTAGGGCTGTCAAGTTAACGCGTTAATAACAAAAAAAATTAACGCCACTAATTATTTTAACGCGATTAATGCATGTGTATTGTTTTTCCTCGGCCGCCCCGTAGTTTCAGAGCGCATCGAGTTTAAAATACCATCTACAAGCTGATGCTGACAGCCCCGCTCTTGCCGCCCGCTTGTGGCAGACCACACTTCCACGCTCACCGGCAGGCACCGGGAGGGTGTGTGTATGTGTGGCCCGAGCTAGCGAGAGTGAGACCTTACGTGCATTGTTGTTGTTAGCATCTGGTGCTAGCTAGCTGCGCTAACGGATATAAGGAGCTGTTTAAATGAAAACAGAGGAGCGACATTTCGCCACAACTGCGCCGAGCACTTGACTTTATGCAGGCAGCCAGACAGTGGGACATTGTACGAAAAGTCAGCACACTCAGCACGGATAGTGCGCAACATGATTGCAGCGTCCAGGCAGCTCCCGTTCGAGCATATGCCTTGACTTGCACATAGCTCCAACGATCCATCAGACACACACACACACACACACACACACACACACACACACACACACACACACACACACACACACACACACACACACACACACACACACACAGACACACACAGACACACACACACAGACACACACACTTTGTATTGTATTATTGTATGAGAGAGGTTCCAGGTTGAATTGAGGCGAATATTTGTAATGTTCAGAGGTTGTTGTGTTTAATATTCATGAGAATATTTGTCATTGTTCAAATGGTAATAAACATTAGCATAAAGCATATTTGTCCACTCATATGTTGATAAGAGTATTAAAAACTTGAAAAATATTCCTCTAAGGTACATTTAGAACAGATCAAAAATGTGCGATTAATTTGTGATTAACTATGGACAATCATGCGATTAAATATTTTAATCGACTGACAGCCCTAGTTTAAATATTTAACGCGCAGAATGGCCCACCCCATACATCCCACCAGTGGCAGCGCCAGGGTATGGCTGGAGTATAGGCTACAGCCATACCAAGAAATGGCTTAGCCCCACCATGAAAAATGATGTTAAAGTAAGCAAAATAAAGTCTGCCAACTCGCGGAGTAAATTGCACAGACAGCAGTTAGTAAGATTGATTTCAGTAGCCACTTGTCTGGAAATACCGAAGACCAGAAACTGTTTTGAAAACTTTTGTCACGTAGTGATCGTCTTCTCAATAGAACATCTTTGATAATGTCTTCTGGCCAATCAGAATCAAGATAACGGCGTGATGTTGTTGCAGGAAGTCCCGACGGAGAATACTTTTGCTATAGTACATCTCTACATCGATACAACATTACGTGTTGATATAAATCAACACGTAATGAAATAAGACCCCACGGTTTGATGATTGATAGGTGTGTGGGCTGTCTTTCATTTTGACACACAGAACAATGTTATAATAAACATAGATACTGTATGTTAAATGGATATATCCGCCTTCTTTCATTTATCTTTCCATTCCCACAACAATATACATAAATAAATGGCATATTTTGGACATAGTTCGAATGGTGATTAATCATGATTAATTAATTTTTAAGCTGTGATTAATCTGATGTAACATTTTAATCGTTTGACAGCCCTAATTGATATACATAGCAACAATAAATACATGATATGCAGAAAGAGCATGAGCAGCATATACAATCATTAACCACATGGCAGCACAATGTAGCAGCTACGACATATAAAGTGCAAGAGAAGATAAAAGAGCTAAATAAAGTGCAAGAGAGTGTTTATTCTAAGCTAAGCTAAGATTGTCCTTTGCCCCTTTTCCACCAAACCGGTGCCAGAGCCAGTTCCGGGCTAGAGCCTGATTAAGCTTTGGTTTTTCCTGTTTCCACCGCAGCGGAGCCGCCTCTAAGCACCGAAAACCGGTTCTTAGCTGACCCCACTCGGCTGCCTGGCAAGAACCAAGAACCAATACTTCACGCTTACGTCGGAGGGGGGCGAGATTAACCTGATAAATAACAGTTTATGGCAGGACGTCAAATGAAAGTAACAAGCAGTAACGCTGAGCAAAGTGACTATAAACGCGACCACACACAAATACAAAAAAACACACTTTATAAAGTCAGGCAACCAGGGCCGGCCCGTAGCACTGGCGTTATAGATGTTCGCCTATGGGCGACAGATCTGGGGATGCGCTGCACTGGTAGAAAAACATTTTTGACCGTTGATGCTCATCCTAATTTTCGGCCTTTCATTTAATTTCAAACCTTTATTTATACAGATAAATCCCATTGAGATCATTGATCTCTTTTTCAAGGGAGACCTGCTCAAGTAGTTCCACATGAAACATACAAACATAAATAGAACAACAAAAGGACATCATACAGCATCATTTACATAATTATCCACAGAAACAGGTACCAATAGCTTCCGATTTTGATGTAACAACATTCATAATTAAGTAAATGTAACACCCTTTTCACCCCAGTTACACGTTTAATTTGCCCTGTACGATGGGCGCTGTAAGTGATGAAAATGGGGGATGTTGGCTTATCAGGCGCCCGCAGCTCACAGCCAAAGGGCGATTGAGCGTGGAAGAGAGGGAGGGTGCACCGGTACCGGCGCTGTAGTTATTAGCATCTGGTGCTAGCTGCTCTAACGGATAAAAGAAGCTGTTTCTACAATGATGTGGAGGGAGAGTCCTCTCCAGTCAGACTGAAAGGCTGATAACTACAGCTTAGTGAGGTAAAGGACTGATTGTTTAGATAGTTCACTTTAGTCTAAGTTATCTCAGTGGGTCTCAAACGTTTTGATCACAATTTATGTAAACACATATTTCCAAGGCACTCCTTTATAATTATTGGGATGGACAGGTTTGAAATCATTCCAATGTATACTATAGGACAGTAACACAAAAATATCGTTTAAAACTGGAGAGATAAAAAAATATGCATGAATAAATAAATGTTATCTAGGTAAAATAAGATATATAACAAAAATAAAATAAGTTACATTTATTTGTTATTGGCTATGTTCACATACTTATTTGATTATTAAAAGGTAAACCGATCTTTTTCATATGGGTGTTTTAGAGTTGTACCCCCTAGATCTAGTAGTAACTCTGCACCAGATTGAGGCATTTTACTTTAAAATGTTAAAAAAATCTACCCGGGGGGTATACCCCCGGACCCCCCTACAGGATGTGACGTCCATCCCCCATTATATTGTGTATTCCTTGGATACTCTATTGATCTTTATCTTTTCTACTGTACAATTCTCTGGCTGGGGCGCAAGCTAAAATCTGGCCTAGGGCTGCAACTTGTCTAGAGCCAGTCCTGAAGGCAACACTAACCAGGCTTCGTGTGATACTGTTTATTTGTACCTTACTTTGACCTTCCGTTCGCTGTTATTGATCATTGTGGAGAGCAGGCCAGGCAGACGTTTTCCTGTTGTTTTGAAAAATACGCCGGTAAAATGTGCCTGTAGAAAACGGCTTATGCCACAATAGGATAGCAACAAGTAGTCATAGTCAGATTAGCTTTGGTTGCTATGCTAACATCACCCATTTTATATCAGAGAAACTTTCATAACAGCGTTGTGATGCCAAACAGCGTCAATTCATACTGAAACACATTCACTTAAGGGGGGGTGGGATATTTATCAGCTGCTTGTGTCAGACAGTGAATACGTTCCAGCGGACGCTGCAGTAGGTTAAAGGTAGACTAAACTCCGGTGGACGAGCAGCACTGCAGTGGTCGGTAAATGCCGCTGAACCACATTAATAAACAAAAAACCACGGCACTCTGGAGAAAAGTATAAGGGTTGAGAAGTAGGTATTTAATTTAATCTGGCTTCGTATGATTAAAAGAAACACGATAATCGACCCGACGCAGTCCTTCATTGTTGTTGTTGTGTGCGGAGATTGGGAGAAACGTAAACCGACGTAAACAGTGATGTCATGACGCAGCAGCGGCAGCACCAGTCGGGCTCTGAGCAGTGGAAACACAAGTGGTGCTACAGAGAAGAACCGGCTCACCACCAGAAAAGTAAAAGAACCGTTCTTGAACCGGATCCGGTTTGGTAGAAAAGGGGCACTTGACACACAGACATGAAACTGACACCAGAAACATCCGACAGCGAGGTTTATTAAACCTTCCATTGAAGGTGTGTCTCACACTATGGTCTTCTTTTTCATGTTTCCGCTCTGCGTTCAGCCTTTCGTCTTCAACCATCTGTCTTAAATAGACAAGTTGTGTGTCGGGGTGTGTTCAGGTTCTCAGACTGTTTTCTTTTCACAATGCTCAGAGTTATTATTGTTGCCTAATATGAGGTTGAGTCCTGCTGTACCTACATCTAAGTGTACTCTTGACAGTATGGTGAAAATCGGAACATCGAGTATCCATCCTGCTCATTAGGGGTGAAACAACTAATCGACGACCAAATTAGTTGCCAAGTAATTCAGTCGTTGATTTGTTGGGTCTATGTTGTTACTCTCTGTTTGCGAAGCTGGCTACGTCACTCGAAGAAAAAAAACATTAGAAAAATTGCGGAACCGTAGAGAAGCACGGTCCGACTAAAATCTTCAACAGCGTGGGAGCACTTCACTTTAAACAACAGTAAAAAGTGTGTTACCTGCAAACTGTGTAAAATCGAACTTGCATGGCACGCATTGGCACGGGAGCACCACAGTGATGCGGGAACATCTCAAACGTAAAAAAAAACGATCCGATCAAGATCCCTCCGCTTCACGTCGGTCTCTGTGATCCAACCCAGTCTCACGGCATTTCGTGTTATAGTCACGACATTTAATCTATTGATTCGTGTTCACCAACACGATTTCCCCCTTTTTTTCGTGTCATACAGAACGATTTTAAAAGCAATGTATTTATATTGGTAGTGTGTTTCATGCCTGCACCACGTCTTTTTGTCCGGTCGGGTCTTGGAAGACCGGAAGCTGTGGGGTTCATAAAAACATTTTCTTACTCAATATCAAGCCACGATTATTGTTTTTATTTTTAAATCGTATAATTTCGGACTTCGGAGGGTCTCGACGGACCAGACCCGGGCGACAGAAGCTGGCTTTGGGGACGTGGAACGTCACCTCTCTGGGGGGGAAGGAGCCGGAGTTTGTGCGGGAGGTGGAGCGTTACCAGTTGAATCTGGTTGGGCTCACCTCTACGCACAGCGTCGGCTCTGGAACCTTACTTCTGGATAGGGGTTGGACTCTATTCTTCTCCGGAGTTGCTCAAGGTGTGAGGCGCCGGGCGGGTGTGGGGATACTCACAAGTCCCCGGTTAGGTGCTTCGTTGTTGGAGTTTACGCCAGTGGACAAGAGGCCTACGCCTGCGGGTATTGGGGGGGAAAACTCAGACTGTTATGTGTGCTTATGCACCCAACAGCAGTTCAGAGTATACGGCCTTCTTGGAGACCCTGGAAAGAGTCCTGTATGGGGCTCCTGAAGGGGACTCTTTAATCTTGCTGGGAGACTTCAACGCACATGTGGGCAATGATGGAGACACTTGGAGGGGCGTGATTGGGAGGAACGGCCCCCCTGATCTGAACCGGAGTTGTGGTTTGTTACTGGACTTCTGTGCTAGTCATGGATTGGCCATAACAAACACCATGTTCGAACATAAGGATGCTCATAAGTGTACGTGGTACCAGAGCACCCTAGGCAGAAGGTCCATGATCGATTTCGTTATCGTATCATCGGACCTGAGGCCGTATGTTTTGGACACTCGGGTAAAGATAGGGGCGGAGTTGTCAACTGATCACCATCTGGTGGTGAGTTGGGTCGAGTGGCGGGGGAAGCCTCTGGATAGACCTGGTAAGCCCAAACGTGTAGTTCGGGTGAACTGGGAACGTCTGGAGGAGGCCCAAGTTCAGGAGGCCTTCAACTCACACCTCCGGCAGAGCTTTTCGGGCATTCCTGTGGAGGTTGGGGACATTGAACCTGAGTGGTCGGTGTTCAAAGCCTCTATTGCCGAAGCCGCGGCGGGGAGCTGTGGTCTCAAGGTCCT
Organism: Gymnodraco acuticeps; assembly: GCF_902827175.1. Lineage (NCBI taxonomy): Eukaryota > Metazoa > Chordata > Actinopteri > Perciformes > Bathydraconidae > Gymnodraco > Gymnodraco acuticeps. Next base: position 1,269,244 of record NW_022992187.1, read on the forward strand.
AGGTGCCTCAAGGGGCGGTAACCCTCGAACCTCCTGGTGGACACCGGTGGTCAGGGAAGCCGTCCGACTGAAGAAGGAGGCCTTCAGGGATTTGTTATCCCGGGGGACTCCCGAGGCAGTTGCAAGGTACCGACAGGCCCGAAGGGCAGCAGCCTCATCCGTGGCTGAGGCAAAGCAGCGGGTGTGGGAGAAGTTCGGAGAAGACATGGAGAAGGACTTTCGGGCGGCACCAAAGTTGTTCTGGAAAACTGTCCGACACCTCAGGAGGGGGAAGCAGGGAACCATCCAAGCTGTGTACAGTAAGGATGGGACGTTGTTGACCTCAACTGATGGAGTGTTAGGGCGTTGGAAGGAACACTTTGAGGAACTCCTGAACCCGACAACTCCGCCCTCTATGTTAGAGGCAGAGCTGGAGAAACACCAATCTCCCGGGGGGAGGTCACTGAGGTCGTCAAACAACTCCACAGTGGCAAAGCCCCGGGGGTGGATGAGATCCGCCCGGAAATGCTGAAGGCTCTGGGTGTTGAGGGACTGTCATGGTTGACACGTCTCATCAACGTTGCGTGGAAGTCGGAAACAGTACCGAAGGAGTGGCAGACTGGGGTGGTGGTTACCCTTTTTAAAAAACAGAGGGTGTGTGCCAATTACAGAGGCATCACACTACTCAGCCTCCCCGGGAAAGTTTACTCTAAGGTACTCGAAAGGAGGGTCAGGCCGATTGTCGAACCTCAGATTGAGGAGGAACAATGCGGATTCCGTCCTGGTCGTGGAACGACGGATCAGCTTTTTACTCTCGCAAGGATCCTGGAGGGGGCCTGGGAGTACGCTTATCCGGTCTACATGTGTTTTGTAGACTTGGAGAAGGCGTTTGACCGAATTCCCAGGGAGTTACTATGGGAGGTGCTGCGGGAGTATGGGGTGAGGGGGTCTCTACTCAGGGCCATCCAATCTCTGTACTCCCAAAGCGAGAGCTGTGTCCGGGTCCTCGGCAGTAAGTCGTACCCATTTCCGGTGAGGGTTGGCCTCCGCCAGGGCTGCGCTTTGTCACCAATCCTGTTTGTAATATACATGGATCGGATTTCGAGGCGTAGTCATGGGGGAGTGGGTCTGCAGTTCGGTGGACTAAGGATTGCACCACTGCTTTTTGCAGATGATGTGGTTCTAATGGCTTCATCGGTCTGCGACCTTCAGCACTCACTGGATCGGTTCGCAACCGAGTGTGAAGCGGCTGGGATGAGGATCAGCACCTCCAAATCTGAGGCCATGGTTCTCAGCAGGAAACCGATGGACTGTCCACTCCAAGTAGGGAATGAGTCCTTACCCCAAGTGAAGGAGTTCAAGTATCTCGGGGTCTTGTTCTCGAGTGAGGGAACAATGGAGCGTGAGATGGGCCGGAGAATCGGAGCAGCGGGAGCGGTACTGCAGTCGCTTTACCGCACCGTTGTGACGAAAAGGGAGCTGAGCCAGAAGGCAAAGCTCTCTGTCTACCGGGCAATTTTCGTTCCTACCGTCACCTATGGTCATGAAGGATGGGTCATGACCAAAAGAACGAGATCGCGGATACAAGCGGCCGAGATGGGTTTTCTCCGCAGGGTGGCTGGTGTCTCCCTTAGGGATAAGGTGAGAAGTTCGGTCATCAGGGAGGGACTCGGAGTTGAGCCGCTCCTCCTTCGCGTCGAAAGGAGCCAGTTGAGGTGGTTCGGGCACCTAGTTAGGATGCCACCTGGGCGCCTCCCTAGGGAGGTGTTCCAGGCACGTCCAGCTGGGAAGAGACCAAGGGGTAGACCTAGGACCAGGTGGAGGGAGTATATCTCTTCGCTGGCCTGGGAGCGCCTTGGGATCCCCCAGTCAGAGCTGGTTGATGTTGCCAGGGAAAATAAAGTTTGGGGCTCTCTGCTGGAACTGCTACCCCCACGACACGACCACGGATAAACGGGAGAAGATGGATGGATGGAATTTCAGACTTTTTTTGCCGTCAGTGAGGAAAATAAATGGGGCTCAGAGCCTCAGAATACTGAAATCTGTATTTTTTTAATCTTTTTTTCCTTCTGATTTGTTATTCTTTTCTAAATAACACACTGTTATTTACTCAACAATAAAACACAATTATCCTTGTTTTATTCTCTAATCTCTGGCTTTTTTGGCGTCCGTCAGGAATTCAATTTCAAAATAAAGTAACAGGAAACAGACGTAGGCCTATCAGGGACATTTCGAGCATCATTGCGATACACACCCACTGAACTGATTAGGATAGCCGAAGACACTACACTACCCATAATCCTCAGCTATCGTTTGGGACTACAGTCCCATACTTGAAAACCCCGTGATTAATCCTCAAACTCTGGGATTGGATGTTGGAGTGGCAGTGCGCCAAGGTTACGCCGAGCGTCAAATAGCACTTTGAAATGGAACGACACCACTGCAGACTATGCTGGCTATTGCGTTTTGCAAAATGTCTCTACTGGGAACGTTTTCGTTTTTCCCACAATTAGAAGTTGTCAGTATTAAACACATTGGTGTTATCAAATGTAAAACATATAATTAATAAATGTGTGAAAATTGCTTGTGTCCATAACGGGCAGCATTAATATATACCCACATGACAGCTCATTGATACTTTGTAATTCTACTCCACTACAATTCAGAGTGTAGTGACCATGATATCCATTTGTTTTTTGCCTTTTTTGGAATAAACTATCTTACTTTTCAATCGCATCTGGACATTTCTATATTTTTTCTCTCAAACTACAAGCGTCTATTCCTCGGTCAGCCCCACGAGTGAATCACAAACAAAGGACAACAAATAAATGGATATCGTGGTCACTACATCAGTCTAAAAACTTGCTTTTGGATGAAGAACCGGAGGAAAAGTTTGTGAAGGAACAATGGCGACTACGCGAACCAGGAAACGCCACAGGGGTAAATAAAGTTCAGAAGTCTCAAAAGTGTACAAATTGTGGAAAAAAATGGATGGATTGGAATTATTCCGTTAAGGAAGACATATATCTTAATTAAGGAGCACTATTGGAGTGACTTTGATGGACATTGAAACAGAATTATTTAATTTGGATGCCCGCTGTAATATAATTAATGAGCAAGCAAGACACACTACATCATTGAACTATTTGAAAATAACTTTCTAAAGTGTGCCGATTCATAAATGCTGATAAAAGTGAAAAATAATCAGCAAAATTAATGAAAATGAACTGAATGGAGCAGCTGTGGCAAATCTGAGTCCAAATGAAACCCAAATGGAAGGGGATGATGTTTCAAGCCTGCGTTTATCCAGACAAGCCAGATTGGGACATTTTATGCGCAGAAGAAACATTATTAACCAGTTTAGCCCTGAGCCTGTTTTTCAGGTTTCAGGCTCGAAAATGACATTCCCAGAACAAATGACCATATCTTCCCTTCTAAAAGGGTTAAATTAATAATCTTTTTCCTCAAAGTAATGATAAACCTGTGAGTTGGATGTAGAAGAGTCAGAACAATATAGATGTTTTTTTATGTTAAAGAAAATTCAGATTGAACATAGTAAAAAACTGTAAATTATAGTGTCCGTCCAAAAATTATGTTTTACTTATAGTGAAAACTACCCTTGGACTAAAAACTAAAAGACTAAAAAGCTTTAGGAATCCAAAGTACAACATATAATAAGTACCCTGTATCAAGATTGATGCAAAACAAGTGATATTTGACCTTTTTAGAGAGGTTTAGCAAAAAATACTCCACCTCTGATTTGGGTGGAAATGGGGGTTTTACCGTTTCTCTGGAACCCATTGGTCGATTTTGGTGATTGACATCTCTTTCTGACCGTTAGAGCCAATAGAATCGAAGGGGAATCTCTTCACTCACACATATGGTAAAACAAAAAGGTGTGAGCTTCGTGCAAGTTTTGCATGAGAGTGAAGCTGTCTCTAGCTCTGGAAACGGAAAAGCAGGTTTATTGCTCATGGATTATCAGAAATCATTCAAAGGGACACAGATACATTGGATTAACCTATGGATTAACTTCAGCAGCGTTTTTATCGTTTTAATGCCATTGAAGACCACGTTTGACCAGACAAAGACACAGGTGAGCAAATGGTGAGCCATGTTAGCATTTTTAGCTACCTAGCGCCACATGTTTTGATGTCTGTTTTTGTTTATAAAGTCGCGATTTAGTATAATTGAGTGATAATGAGGGCACCCTTTGATTCTGTGTCACCTCACGATGTGAAACGATGGGTTGGATGTGCAGAATGGATAAATAATAAGGTTTTGTGAGTGAATTTCGGTGCAGTCATCTGTTAGCATTTTTCGCTCGTTGCTAATTCAGAGGCTCAGCGTTAGCATTGTGGGTTTTATTTAAAACAAATAATAATAATGATCAGTTGGATGAGTTTCTTCCCGTTACATGGATATAAAACATTCATAGTTTGTTAAATGAACATGCCCTCAGACACTGTTTCCTGCAAGATGTTGTGGCAGTGCCCCGGTACCGGGGTCTCTCGGGCCAACCCAGTCTCACGGCATTTCGTGTTCACCAACACGATTTTTAATCTATTGATTCGTGTTCACCAACACGATTTGCCCCTTTTTTTCGTGTTGCACAGCACGATTTTAAAAGCAATGTATTTCTACTGCCTGCAGCACGTATTTTTCTCCGGTCGGGTCGAGGAAGACCGGAAGCTGTGTGGTTCATAAAAACATGTTCTTACTCAATATCAAGCCACAGTTATTGCTTTTATTTTAAATCGTATAATTTCGGACTTTTGTTGCCGTCTGTGAGGAAAATAAATGCGGCTCAGAGCCTCAGAATACGGAAATCTGTATTTTTAAATATTTGTTCCTTCTAATTCGATATTCTTTTCAAAATAACACACTGTTATTTACTCACCAATAACACACAATTATCCTTGCTTTTATTTATTGGTTTAATTCCATAATCTCGGGCTTTTTTGGCGTCCGTCAGGAACTGAATTTAAAAATAAAAATAACCGGAAACAGACGTAGGCCTATAAGGGACATTTCGAGCATCATTGCGATTGTCAACATTTCTGAGTTTAGGATGGCCGAAGACACTACACTACCCATAATCCCCAGCTATCGTTTAGGACTACAGTCCCCGTAAGGTTACGCAGAGCGTCAAACAGCTGTGTGAAATTGGAACGAAACCACGGCAGACTATCCAAAACTGAAATCAAACGCCCCCCCAGAACTACACGTGCTGGCTATTGTGTTTCGCAAAATGTTCTATGGGACGTCTCTACTGAACGTTTTCGTTTTTCCCACAATTAGAAGTTGCCAATATTAAACACATTGGTGTTATCAAATGTAAAACATATAATGAATAAATGGGTGAACATCGCTTGTGTCCAAAATGCGCAGCATTAATACCCACATGACAGCTCATTGTTACTTTGTAATTCTACTCCACTACAATTCAGAGGTTAACCTGGTATTGTTACTCCATTGCATTTATTTGAGTTACTTTACAGATTCTGATTAATTATGTGAAATATAAACAACCCTTAAATCAGACTTCAGTTACACCTGAGTAAAATTCAGTGAAGGTGATTGTCAAGTGCCAACAATCAGGAGAGATATTTGATAGTTGGTGCTTGAGAAGACTAAACATGTATCTGCAATTGACATGAATGGAAACGAGTAATAAAGTATATTCATTACTCGTTATTCTCTACTAATAGTTAATTAAAGACTGTATATTATGGCTATTTTGCACATCCCTTTCAAGATTTTCAAAGGTGTATTGACATATCATATACACAACTACGATGTAGTTATGCAATGAATGAAACACTTGGGTCACAGGTTCATCAACAGTGCATTACAAGACATCTATCAATATGTGTGTACCTCCACCATTAAACTGTCATATTCTGCACATTTCTTATTCTGTCTACATACATAAGAGTATAATTCATATGTATAATATCAGTTAAAATAAGTGCTTCAACATAATTAACATTGCAGGAAAGCAATATATTAGACGTTAAGTACTTTGTCAGGCTTAATATTTATCTGTAGATAGATACCCCCAAAGTTTTTTCTTATTTAAAAGAAGACCTTAATCTGTTATTTAATGTTTAAATAAAGGTTAATTCGTTTTTCTGTTTTGCACCTCCTCCTATTAATATCTTTGTACATTCTGCACTAAACTGTTTTATTGTAGAGATCACTTATAGTATCTTCTTGATTTTTTATATTCTATATTTATACTTTCCCCCTATGAAAGTATGTACTCTTAATATTTTTTTAATCAAATAAAACACAATCATTCAATAACGTGCTTTAACCACTAGGCGGTGCACACAAGGTACACACAGCCATAATAACTTTGTATTATTAGTGTAGGACACTTTTGTTTTCGTACAACATCTGAAAATGTGTAGTTTTATGCACGCTTTCACATAATTTTACAGCATATTGCTATACTATTTCAGACTCAGTATTTACATTCTTACATTCAAAGAAAATCAGTAATATCTTTAAAAACTACAGTCCTTTTATATCAGCTGTGCACCGTTATGGTGTAAATATAACCTATCTGTGAATTAGATCAAATGTAAAAGTCAGCCGAATTAGTGTTGATACTGCAAGGAGACGTATTGTGTGAAGAGAAATTGAAGATGTTGTTTAATTGTTGAATATATTTATGATCCACGTCAAGCATTCAGTTTCGGCGGCATTTTCTCAGTTTTTCCAAAGGTCTTCTCATCAGGGCTCTATAAATAAAGAACTACGGCAGATCTGTAATATACAATGCAGCCGAACCATGTATTACAATGCCGTTATGTGATGACTTTCAAAGAAAAAAGCAAGAGCGCTCGGAATTAAGTATTATTTTATTCTTTTAAAATGTTTTCCGGATTTCATATCATATAAACACCAAATCCCAGCATGCATTGCGGCTAAAACATCCAATAAGCGAGCTTAAAACCATAGCTGAGGATCTTGGGTAATCGCTCGAAATACCTACGTCTGTTTCCGGTTATTTTTATTTTGAAATTCAGTTCCTGACGGACACCAAAAAAGCCCGAGATTATGGAATTAAACCAATAAATAAAAGCAAGGATAATTGTGTGTTATTGGTGAGTAAATAACAGTGTGTTATTTTGAAAAGAATAACAAATTAGAAGGAAAAAAAGATTAAAAAAATACAGATTTCAGTATCCTGAGGCTCTGAGCCCCATTTATTTTCCTCACAGACGGCAACAAAAGTCCGAAATTATACGATTTAAAATAAAAGCAATAACTGTGGCTTGATATTGAGTAAGAACATGTTTTTATGAACCACACAGCTTCCGGTCTTCCTCGACCCGACCGGAGAAAAAGACGTGCTGCAGGCAGTAGAAATACATTGCTTTTAAAATCGTGCTGTGCAACACGAAAAAAAGGGGCAAATCGTGTTGGTGAACACGAATCAATAGATTAAAAATCGTGTTGGTTAACACAAAATGCCGTGAGACTGGGTTGCTCGGGCTTAACAGGTTAAGGAGCTAACGGAGGACCGCATGAATGCAGAGGAAGTGCAGGAGAATATGCTCTAATATAATGCTTTGACGTAAAGTTTAAAACACTCACATATGTCATATCACGTACTTTTAAATGAGGAAGAAGAAAAACGTGATGGAGAAGCTTGGTTTCAATCGAGAGTGACTAGCATTGAAGAGTTTATTATTTTTGTGACAAGATGGCTGTCTGAGTGGAAAGGAGGATTCTCTTTGGGAAAGTGCATCTGGAGTCTCCAAAAGATCTCAAAGAAGTGAACAAAGAAGTGAACGTTCATCAAGTTCATCTGCTCGCATCTGTGCAGAAGCAGAGAAAGCTGCGCTAATGGCAAAACTAACTTCATTAAGGACCAGGCATTCTTTGGAGGAGGAGGAGCAGGAGCTAGATAGAAGAAGGGAGCAACTAAGGAAAATAAAGGAAACTTTGGAGCTGCAATCCCAGTTAGAAGCTACTGATGCTAAAATCTCTGTATTCAACATTCTGGAAACTCAAGACAAACAGCCAACAATGGATGGAATGAACAAAGAAAACAAAAGGATTTAATCTCTGCAAAGGAAGAGGAGTACACAAAGGAATGGATATACAAGGTGTGCGACCAAAGGAAGGACTCCAGTATGGATACTCACTGCACGATCCTGCTCGAGGAAAGTCAAATGCATCACAAAACCCCACTTTGAAACCAACACAATCACATGGAAAAGGTGAGCCAACAACTCAAGAAAACTCCATAAGAGACACAACTAATAATAACTAATAATTTACACACGGCATCTATTGCACGTCTGTCCGTCCTGGGAGAGGGATCCCTCCTCTGTTGCTCTCCCTGAGGTTTCTCCCATATTTCCCTTTAAACTGTGGGTTTTCTCTGGAAGTTGTTCCTTGTACGATGTGAGGGACTAAGGACAGAGGGTGTCGTATTGTCATACTGATATTTTGTACAAACTGTAAAGTCCACTGAGACAAATGTAACATTTGTGATATTGGGCTATATAAATAAACATTGATTGATTGATTGACAACTCTGTACAGCATATTACAAAAACAGAATGACATGACTGCCTCTCTAGTTCTGCAACAACACCATTCCTTGTTACCCCAAAAGGACATCAAGGTCTTTGAAGGAGATCCAGTTGAGTACCGATCCTTTCTAAGGGCCTTTGAGCATGCCATTGAAGCTAAGACTGCCTTTGGTAAAGACCGGCTGTACTATTTGGAACAGTACACCAGGGGGCAGTGTCGTGAACTGGTCAGAACCTGCCTATACATGGATCCAGAAAGGGGATACCAAAAGGCTAAAGAACTTATTCAAGAACATTATGGCAATGAGTTTAAAATTGCTAACGCATACATTGAAAAAGCCCTATCGTGGTCTCAAATTAAACCTGAGGACCCCAAGGCTTTACAGGCCTTTGCATTGTACTTAAGAGGATGCTGTAATGCAATGGAGGAAATCACCTACATGGAGGAATTGGATCTTTCTTCAAATCTTAAATCTTTGATTACAAAGTTACCATACAAACTCAGAGAGAGGTGGCGATCAGAAGTCTACAGGCTAATGGAAAGGCGGCATAGCAAGGTCAAATTCAGCGACCTTGTCAAGTTCATTGAGCATCATGTAAAGATATTAACAGACCCTGTCTTTGGCTGTATACAGGACCAAACTGTCAACACAGCAACGCTGGGCTTCAAAGCAAGTATTAACAAGAGGCCAAAATCCACTAGCAGCAGCTTTGCCACCACCAGTATTACAAACATTGACTGCCAGTCCACATCTCCCCAGCCTCACAGCAGCACCTCCCAAGCTTCCTGTTTGTACTGTTCAGGTGGACATACAATGGATGCATGTCTCCCACTCGAAAAGAAAATGCACAACGAAGAGATAAGCTTCATAAAGGAAAGAGGAATCTGTTTTGGTTGTCTTGTACCAGGTCACATGAGCAAAAACTGCAATAACCGCTTAACATGTAAAGTGTGCAACCAATATCACCCTACTGTGCTCCATATAGGAAAATAAAAGGAAATACAATTGGAAAAAGGTGAAAGGTCTGAAACCTCAAGGACCAGAGAGAAGGCTATTCTAAAAGCATGTGGGTATATTGGGGCTGGTGAAGTGGAAGAGGAGTGTGTGTTATCTATTGTGCCTGTTCAAGTCAAATCTAACAAAGGAAATCAAATTATTCAAACGTATGCATTCCTTGACCCTGGAAGTACAGCTACATTCTGCACAAGCAAGCTCATGAAACAGCTCAACATGTCAGGAAATAAAACAAACATCCTTCTTCGCACCATGGGCCAAGAAAAGACTGTGAGCAGTCATATCATCACAGGACTGGAAGTGAGTGAGCTACATGGCAACAGGTTCATCCCTCTCCCAGAAATCTACACCCAGAAAATCATGCCTGTCACCAGACATAACATTCCCAATCAAAAGGATCTATCAAAGTGGCCATACCTCAGTCAAATCAAAGTCCCTACCATTGATGCAGAAATCGGCATGTTGATTGGTACCTTTGGGTGCCAAAGTTATGGAACCACTAGAAATGATTACTAGCCAAGGAGAAGGCCCATACGCATGCAGGACTTTACTGAGATGGGTGGTCAATGGCCCGTTGAGAGGAGGAATCGCAAAGGACAGCAATACCGTCTCCGTGAACATAATTTCTTTGGTCAATTTACAGGAGTTACTGGTCACACAATACAACACAGACTTCAGTGAAAAGGCCTATCAGGAAACAAAATAAATGTCAGCAGAGGACAAGCAATTCATGCAAATAGCAAAAGACTCATCAAACATTGTGGACGGACACTACAGTCTAAGATTACCTTTCAGGAGGAATGATGTTTCAATGCCATATAATCGCCACGTTGCTGAGCAACGTCTCTCCAGTCTGCAAAGAAAGCTTCGTAGGAATGCATCATTCCATGAGGAATATACCAGATTTCTCAGTGATGTCATTGACAAAGGTTATGCTGAAGAAGTGCCACAGGGGCAGCTGAAGTAAAAGGAGGGTAAAGTATGGTATATAATAATAATAATAATTCCTTACATTTATTATAGCGCTTTTCCAGATGCTCAAAGCGCTTTACAAATACACAATACAATATATACCTCATCATGGGGTCTACCACCCCAAGAAAATAAAACTCAGAGTGGTCTTTGACTGTGGAGCATCATTCAAAGGCACATCCTTAAACTCAGAACTGCTGCAGGGTCTTGATCTCACTAACAGCCTTTTAGGAGTGTTCTGTCATTCTAATGACTGACATCTATCTCCTTGACTGCTATATCTTTAGTGGCCTCTAGGGACAGGCAAGTGCGTTCCTAGTAAAACGTCTGTGTTAGGCTTCTGTTCTGCCATTTTGTTTGAGAGCCGCATGGGGAACAGGTCCCTGACTCTATCTGTCTCCATCCGGTTATTTTCACCCTTGAGAAGGCATAATCTGTGAGTACATTTGTTTAGGGAAACATTTTTGTATAATGTGCTACTTATATTTTTGCATCTCATGTAACATTTATCTAAATTCAGCATATGTAGTTAAGCCATGTATGTAATTGCTGCATGAGTAGTAATTGTCCCTTATTGGATGTTGGAGTGCATTTGGTTTATTTTTGGGGAAAAGTACATTATATTTTGTTGTTGTTAGATACTTATACATGTCTTTGTTTGTATCATTTCAGTTTCACACCGCTCCTATTAAAATACCAAACGTCAGCTCCTGTCTCGGTCATTTTTGGGAGAGTGTTTAGCTCGCTGCATAGCCATGCATCTACACGCGTGGTGAGGGCAGAAGAGTGAAAAGATTAACTTCACCTCAAGATCATCCCGTGGACTAGAAACCCTGCATTACTGCTGAGAGCAACAATGTCGAACGCCCCAGATCTCGCTGAGCAACACAACATGGAGGTTAGATCACAAAGCAACACTTCTTCATCATCACGATGCTCCAGTCGGTTGGGTATTAACATGCTGGCAGCAGAGGCACGTGCAAAGGCTGAAGCTGCGCGTACGAAGGCAGCTTATGCAAAACGTCAAGTGGACATGGAAGTAGAGAAAGCACGCATTGATGCTACGCTTCATGCTCTTAAAGAAGAGGGTGAGGCTGAAGCTGCATCAGCTGCAGCAAACGTGCTTGAAGCAGCTGAAGACATTGAATTTAAAGAACATCTAAATAAATCTAGCCACTTCTCATTGGCGCAACAATCCATGCAACGCACCAGTGAGTACGTCAATGCACATTACAACAATCAGGAAAACTACGAAATGGGCCATCAGACAAATCACAAAGAACAGCAAGCAGCTCTTTCTTCACTGCAAGCATACCCTCAACATACAGAGGCCCCCAACATCATCCAGAGCCCTTCTCACCAGGCTCCTCGGAGCTTATATCAACAAAGGCCCCAGATCCCATTGGCCTCTCAAGCCCACATCAACGCTTTGAATCACTCCCCATCACATTACACTAACGCTGCATACAACTACCCTAGAGGCAGTACACCCTCACATGTAACAACACCCAGACCTTCTGAGATTTCGGACCTCGCCACATACTTGGCACGTCGGGACATCGTCTTATCAGGGCTAAAGATGTTTGATAACAAGCCAGAAAATTATCTGTCCTGGAAAGCTGGCTTCTGCAATGCCATAGAGGGCTTGAACTTGAAACCTAGTGAGGAGCTAGACTTGCTCACAAGGTGGCTCAACGGGGAGTCACTGCAGCTCGTTAAAAGACTTTGTGCCCTCAATATCAACTATCCTATGACTGGTCTTAACATGGCGTGGCAACGGTTGGATAAGAGTTACGGCTCTCCAGAGGCCATCGAAGTGTCTCTCTTCACAAGGCTTGAAAACTTTCCGAAAATCCTGAACAAGGACTTTCAGCAGCTGCAGGAACTCGCAGATCTGCTCCTCGAAGTTAAAGCTGCTAAATGCGAGGGTTACCTACCAGGCCTCAGCTTCCTTGACACATCTAGAGGTGTAACACCCATTGTGGAGAAACTCCCATATAACCTCCAGGACCAATGGATAATTCGAGGTTCAACATACAAAAAGGAACATCAGGTTCATTACCCACCTTTCCCCTTCTTTGTTAAATTTGTGCAAAGCCATGCAGAGATGAGAAATGATCCAAGCTTTGCTTTCCAAAACTCCAGCGCTCAATCTCTCAAAAGTGAGCACCCCCCAGCGAAGCAGTGGAGGACTCAGAACAGCAATTCAGTCAATAAAACTGAAGTAGGGAACTACTCCTCCCCTGACTCTAAAAACAAGCCTCACGAGGATCCAGACGAGCTATGCCCCATCCACAAAAAACCACACCCCCTCAGAAAGTGTAAGAGCTTCAGGGGAATGCTGCTTGATCAACGCAAGAGCTTTCTGAAAGAGCATTTCATATGTTTTAAATGCTGTGCTTCTACGACCCACCAAGCTAAAGACTGTAAAGCTGACATCCACTGCTCAGAGTGCGACAGTAATCGTCACATCTCAGCTCTTCATGCTGGTCCACCCAACTGGGCAGCATCTGGTCCCAGCACATCTCCCGCAGTGCATGGCGGGGAGCAAGTTGAACAGGCCACAGAGGTAGCCACCTCTCATTGCACCAAGGTCTGTGGGAAAGACCTCCAAGGTAAATCCTGCTCCAAAATAACTTTGGTCAACGTCTATCCTAAAGGATATCCGGAAAGAAAAAAGAAAATGTATGTGATGTTAGATGACCAGAGCAACTTATCACTAACAAGATCTCACTTCTTTGACAAATTTGGCATTCATGAAAACGCTTCTCCTTATACAATCAAGACATGCTCTGGCACAACAGAAACCACTGGGAGAAGAGCCAGTGGCTTTGTTGTCGAGTCTGTTAACGGAGGAGTGCCTTTGCTACTGCCTACCCTTATTGAATGCAACCTCATTCCTGGAAATAGGGACGAAATTCCTACTCCGGAGGCTGCAAGCAATCATCCTCATCTGAAGAAGGTGGCTGTCGAAATCCCACCACTCGACCCTTCAGCTGAAATCCTACTGTTGCTTGGTAGAGACATTATTCGTGCTCACAAAGTTCGCAGCCAGTGCAATGGGCCACACAATGCTCCCTTTGCCCAATGCCTTGACTTGGGGTGGGTCATTGTGGGCGACGTCTGTCTCGGGGAAACTCACAAGCCAACTGTGAACACTTTCAAGACCAGCATCCTGGCAAATGGACGCCCCAGCTTCTTCCGTCCATGCGAGAGTAACATCTATGTGAAAGAGAATTTCACAGGTCAACAACAAAGGCCTACACCTGAGAAGCGAGGCAGGCTTGTGTTCAGCCTTTCCGATGATGACGACAAACTTGCACCCTCAGTTGAGGATGAGACCTTCCTCCACATAATGGACAAAGACTTCACAAAGGATGATTGCAACAGTTGGGTGGCCCCCCTCCCTTTTCGCACTCCTAGACAACGTCTTCCTAACAATCGGGGACAAGCTCTCAGTCGTCTCATGTCACTCCGCAGGACTTTGACAAAGAAACCTGAGATGAAGGGTCACTTTGTGGACTTTATGAAGAAAATCTTCAGCAACAGGCATGCAGAACCTGCTCCCACATTGGACGAGCATCAAGAGTGCTGGTACTTACCAAATGTTGGTGTCTACCATCCCCAGAAACCAGGACAAATCAGGGTTGTTTTTGATTAAAGTGCACAGTACAAGAACGTTTCTCTTCACAATGTGCTTCTTCGAGGACCAGACCTCAACAACAATCTACTTGGGGTCCTCATCCGCTTCAGGACTGAGCCAGTTGCAGTCATGTCAGACATCCAGCAAATGTTCCACAGCTTCTTAGTCAGAGAAGATCATCGTGACTACCTTCGGTTCCTGTGGTTTCATGACCACCAGCTGGACAACGAGGTTATGGAGTTCCGAATGAAAGTCCATGTGTTCTGCAATCGTCCCTCACCAGCTGTGGCTATCTACGGACTGAAGAGGACGGCCATGGAGGGTGAAAAGGAGTTTGGCACTGCAGCAAGACAGTTTGTGGTACGGCACTTCTACGTGGACGACGGGTTGAAATCATTCTCCAATATTACGGAGGCCGTTGATGTCCTGAAAAAGGCTCAAGAAATGTTGACCCAGTCAAATCTCAGACTGCACAAGATCGCTTCCAACAACGCGGAAGTCATGAGAGCTTTTCCAGGAGAAGACCTTGCCAAAGGTCTGCAAGACCTCGACATCGGTCAAGACTCGCCTCCTATGCAACATAGTCTTGGGCTTGGATGGGACCTGTCTACAGACACGTTTGCCTTTCGCGTGGCAGCCAGTGATAAACCCTTCACACGTCGTGGTGTACTGTCAACCATTAACAGCTTGTTTGACCCTCTGAGATTCGCAGCACCCGTCAGCATTCAAGGCCGTATTATCCTGAGGGAGCTTATGACTGATGGCTCTGAATGGGATGCACCTCTCCCTAAAGAGAAACTGGAGGAATGGCTAAGATGGAAGACCTCCTTGGAAGATCTTCAGGGTTTGAAAATTCCTCGGATGTACACATCGCTTTCATTCTCTGGAGCTCATAAGAAGGAAGTGTGTGTCTTCTGTGACGCCTCCACCAAGGCAATCGGTGCCGTTGCATACCTCAAAGTGACAAATACAGAAGGACAGAGGGAAGTGGGGTTCATCTTGGGAAAGGCGAAACTTGCCCCCAAACCTGATCTAACTATTCCTAGGCTTGAGCTTTGTGCAGCTGTACTTGCGGTTCAGGTGGCAGAGGTCATTCTTGAGGAGTTGGACACTAAATTAGATGACGTCAAGTTCTTCTCTGATAGTAAGGTGGTGCTCGGCTACATTTCAAACGAATCAAGACGATTCTACGTGTACGTCCGCAACTGAGTACAGCGCATCAGGCGGTCTACACAAGCTAGCCAGTGGAACTACGTTCCTTCAGAGCTAAACCCAGCTGACCTGGCTTCAAGAGGTATCCCAGCTAGTCAGCTTGCTCTGTCTTCATGGCTGGTTGGACCCACCTTTCTGACCAATCCACAACCTTATCAACCAGACAAAGAAGCCTTTGACCTCATCAATGCTGGAACAGATGTTGAGGTACGACCAGAAGTCACTGTCTGCACCACTCGTCTTTCAGACAACAAGCTCAGCCGTGCACGCTTTGAGCGGTTCTCCAGTTGGAGATCTCTCTCAAGAGCCATTTCTCTGCTTTCCCACATTGCTCACTCATTCACTGAAGTTTACAAAGACAGTACTTGCCATGGATGGCACACCTGCAAAAGGCCTCTAACTAAGGAGCAACTTGACCAAGCCAAAGCTACCATCATCCTCGCTGTTCAAAGCGAAGTGTATGAAGAGGAGATCAGTTGCATCAAGGATGGAAAGCCTATTCCAAGACAGAGTTCACTCAGCAAACTTTGCCCCTTCATGGACTCACATGGTCTCCTACGCGTTGGTGGTCGTCAGGAAAAGGCAAGAATAACCTCTGACGAATCTCACCCAGTACTTGTTCCTGGTAGACATCATGTTGCCACACTATTAATTAGACACTTTCACGAGCAAGTTCATCACCAAGGTCGGCACTTCACAGAAGGAGCCGTGAGGGCAGCCGGATTTTGGGTCGTTGGAGGAAAACGATCCATCAGCAGCGCTATCTACAACTGTGTAACCTGCCGCAAGTTACGTGGGAGGCAGCAGGTGCAGAAGATGGCTGATCTGCCAGCCGATCGCTTAAGCACAGACCCACCCTTCACTTATGTAGGGCTCGACGTGTTTGGACCTTAGTCTGTCAGTGCACGAAGAACACGCGGAGGTCAAGCCAACAGCAAGCGGTGGGCGGTTGTCTTTGTGTGCATGAGCTCACGAGCAATACACATTGAGGTGCTGGAATCGATGGATTCTTCCAGCTTCATTAATGCTTTAAGACGCTTCCTTGCCATCAGGAGCACTGTGAAGCAGTTCAGATCAGACTGCGGAACCAATTTGTGGGAGCCTGCAAAGAACTCCAAATTGACTCCAAAGGATGCAACAACGATCGGATTGAGAAGTATCTGACAGAACAGGGGTGCACATGGCAGTTTAACCCTCCACACTCCTCACACATGGGTGGCAGCTGGGAACGAATGATTGGGGTCATATGTCGTGTCCTAGATGCTATGCTGCTCAAACTTGGCACTGCAAAACTGACGCATGAAGTGCTAATTACACTCATGGCAGAGGTAACAGCAATAGTCAACGCCAGGCCGCTAACCTCGGTCTCTACGGACCCAGAGAACCCCCTCATTCTCATTCCAGCCACTCTCCTTACCCAGAAAATCGGCACACATCCTTCACCTCCAGGCCAGTTCGGTGAAAGTGACCTTTATAGGCGTCAGTGGAGACAGGTTCAGAGTTTGGCAAACACTTTCTGGGAACGGTGGAGACGAGAATATATCAGCAATCTCCAAGGTCGACGCATTTGGAGGAACAAAAGGCCTAACATGCAAGAGGGGGATGTCGTCTTGCTACGGGACAACCAAGTTCAGAGGAACAGCTGGCCGGTCGGGCTAGTTACAAAGACCTTTCCCAGTGACGACGGGAAAGTTAGGAAGGTTGAGGTGAAGATTGTCAAGGACGGTACAACAAAGCTGTTTCTTAGACCTATCTCGGAGACAGTCCTTCTCTTACAAAAGGACACTAATAAGTCACTGTGAAGTGAGCTACTACAGTGCATCAGACCTAAAACTCCTTTCTCAGTTTCTAGTTAGTGTTGACATCTTACAGATGCCAGGCGGGGAGTGTTCTGTCATTCTAATGACTGACATCTATCTCCTTGACTGCTATATCTTTAGTGGCCTCTAGGGACAGGCAAGTGCGTTCCTAGTAAAACGTCTGTGTTTGGCTTCTGTTCTGCCATTTTGTTTGAGAGCCGCATGGGGAACAGGTCCCTGACTTTATCTGTCTCCATCCGGTTATTTTCACCCTTGAGAAGGCATAATCTGTGAGTACATTTGTTTAGGGAAACATTTTTGTATAATGTGCTACTTATATTTTTGCATCTCATGTAACATTTATCTAAATTCAGCATATGTAGTTAAGCCATGTATGTAATTGCTGCATGAGTAGTAATTGTCCCTTATTGGATGTTGGAGTGCATTTGGTTTATTTTTGGGGAAAAGTACATTATATTTTGTTGTTGTTAGATACTTATACATGTCTTTGTTTGTATCATTTCAGTTTCACACCGCTCCTATTAAAATACCAAACGTCAGCTCCTGTCTCGGTCATTTTTGGGAGAGTGTTTAGCTCGCTGCATAGCCATGCATCTACACGCGTGGTGAGGGCAGAAGAAGGAGTACTAACCAGATTCCGCCAGGAGCCAATAGGAATGATGGGGGACATCCAAGCGATGTTTCACCAAGTCAAAGAAAACAGACTTTTTAAGATTCTTGTGGTGGCCTGGTGGGGACACAAGCCTTCCCCCTTGTGAGTACCGCATGACTGTGCATCTCTTTGGCGCTGTGTCATCACCCAGCTGCGCTAGCTACACATTAAAAAGAACAGCAATGGATAATAGGGAGTACTTCAGACCTGAAGACACAATACTGAAAAACATCTATGTGGATGACTGCCTAAAGTCTGTTGCTACAGAGGAAGAAGCTATTCTGCTGGCCAAAGAGCTCACAGCTGCATGTCAGAGGGGAGGTTTCCACTTCTCTAAATGGATAAGTAACAGTCGCAGGGTGCTGTCCTAAATTCCCGAAGCTGACAGAGCTAAAGAAGTGAAGGAGCTGAACCTGGACAGAGATCGACTCCCAACTGAGAGAGCACTTGGAGTGCAATGGTGTGTGGAAGATGACAATTTTACATTCGATGTCAGCATCAAGCCACAACCACACACAAGGAGAGGAATATTATCTTATTTAGCACCCATGAAAACAGCTTGAATCCTGGGTATGTGAGTGTTAAAAGTGCATTAAACAGTTTTAATTCAAATGTGCATTTGACTGCATCAGCAGGCTGACATTTGCAAGAGAAAACAGGAAATTTGCTGGAGATCCTCAGGAGACAGTTGGATTATCTATGGTGAGCTCCATCTATGATCCTCTTGGGTTCCTTGCACCCTTCACTCTGCCTGCCAAGTTGCCATTACAAGAGCTGTGTAGCACTAGCTACGGTTGGGATGAGAAAATACCTGGTTAGTGTTCTAAGCAGTGGGTTACATGGAAGCTAGATCTTCAGAAGATGACTGACTTCAAGGTAAAAAGGTGCATCAAGCCCAATGACTTTGGCCAACAGATCCAAGCACAACTACACCATTTCTCGGATGCAAGTGAGCAGGGGTACGGCACAGTGAGCTACTTGAGACTGGTGAACCACAATAACAACATTCACGTGGCATTCATGATGGGAAAGGCAAGAGTAGCTCCTCTCAAGAAGATCACAATCCCCAGGATGGAGCTTGCTGCTGCAGTGCTGGCTACAAGAGTGGACACATTACTCAGAACAGAGTTGCAACTACAGTTGGAAAGCTCTATGTTTTGGACTGATAGCCAATCTGTGCTCAAATACATTGCCAACCAAAACACAAGGTTTCACACATTTGTTGCAAACAGGATCTCCATCATCAGGGAGTCCACAGAGATAACCCAATGGCGCTATGTGAACACAAAGATCAATCCTGCTGATGTCGCCTCTAGAGGACAAAAGGCCGACACATTTATGGAGAAGGATCCATGGCCCAGAAATGCTCTGGAAGTCAGAAAAGGACTGGCCGCTGTTTCCCCTGGAATCCATCTCTCTCTCCTGCAATGATTTAGAGGTCAAAAGAAATGCTATTGTCAACATAGTTATGGTCACAGAAAACCCTACAGGCAAGCTACTCATGCATTTCTCCAGCTGGAGAAAACTGAAAATTGCAGTAGCATGGATCCTGAAGTTCAAAGAAGTCTTGAAACGGCTCGTTCAAAGGAGAAAATAGCTTATTTCCACTTTAAATGACTACAACACCGATGCTCAAAACAAAAGCAATGTTGAGCAGAAAATAGAAAACATGAAGGCCACACTGGGTGGACAGACCATTGTTCTGGAAGATCTTGAGAAGGCAGAAAACTCCATCATATGCCAAACCCAAAGACAGTATTTTCCAGAGGAAATGACAGCACTGCAAACAACAAAACGTGATGTCAAAAGGACAAGCCGCCTCTACAAGCTTGATCCAGTGTTAAAGGATGGAGTGCTAAGAGTGGGAGGATGCCTGAGGAGGGCAGCTATGCCAGAAGAAATTAAGCTTAGCGCAAGTTCAAGAAGGAAGACCATACCCCTGGTGTTACACGTCACTGCAAGCTCCTCTCCCATTAAGTAATCAGGGGCGGTACTCCCCAGCTAGCAATCATTGCACCTGCTAAACCCTTTAAATCTGCTCTTCCCTCTCTGTCAGTTGTCATTTCAGGTGTCAACGCACAAGTGTACGCGTCACGGTGTTCATGGTTAAGCCAAGCAGCAGCAGGGCTTTGTCCCAGCTGAGGGCTTCGTTCCAGCTCCAGGCATTTATTCATCAGCTCCGCAGTATCGCGGATTAAGCTACAGGCGGCGTTCCCCAGTCGGGTAGCGGGTCAGCCGGCCGTCCCGCAAGCCCGGACGCGGGAGGAAAAGACAAGGAAATCGGGCTCCATGGAAGTTCCTCCGGCCTAATGGGAATGGCTACATCACGCAAACAACTGACGTATGCTTCAGTCTCTTGAGAAGGCATCACTGGCATCAGGGCCGCCTAATGCGGCGCTTCCGGCTTCACGCGGAACGGGTCCTCATCACATGCGGAGTTTTACCCATTCTGGCTTCAACTACAACCCCTCCTGCAGGCAGGCAGGGCTTAAGCTATCCCATTGAAGCTATTCCTCTTGCGCTCACTTCAACAGGCGTCAGGGTAACGTTG
The DNA here is from genome assembly GCF_902827175.1 of Gymnodraco acuticeps. Classification (NCBI taxonomy): domain Eukaryota; kingdom Metazoa; phylum Chordata; class Actinopteri; order Perciformes; family Bathydraconidae; genus Gymnodraco; species Gymnodraco acuticeps. The sequence continues at coordinate 1,289,644 of NW_022992187.1, forward strand.
GCAAAGGCAGTTGCAACAAATTCACGAGATGTTTCGTATATTGTTACGACATTTGGGTCATGCAGAGTGAGATCGCTACCCTTAAGAGAGGGGTGTGGCGTGTGCATGTGTGCGTGGGCATGGTATGAGCGAGCGGGATACATGTTTTCTAGAAATAAACGAGGCAGCAGAAAAAAGGAAGGTCTGTGATCTTGCGAAATCTATCTTGCGAAACAGGAGAGCTAAATAATGCAACAACCTCCCAAGAAAAGCTCGCCTCTCTCCAGTCTTTCCGATAAAATGAGTTATTGAACCAGAAGCGTGTTGCTTCTGCCCTGGGAGACAACAGAGAGTCACCCCCCCCCGTTTCCTCGACTACGGTCTGGGAGCCGACAGGAAGTTCAACACTATGCATTGCTACCTCTAGTCAGGGTTAAGGTGAGCTTCAGGCAGTGTTGGGGGTAACGTGCTACAGTATGGAGTTTCAGTAACGTATTACTTGCATTACTAATGCAGTCGGGTAATTACTCATTACAATGCTCAGTAACTAACGCAGTTTCAAGCTTCAACACAGTGTTACCTGAAATAAATGGCGTTTCGTAGGGCTTCTTTCCTCAATGAACAAGTCGCTGCACATTATCCTGTTTATGACACGACCAGATACTAAATAAATTAGGAATTCACTCCCAATATTAATTTAATGATTATTGACTAAATGATCGGTTTTCTCTTTTTCTTCTCCACTAAGAATATCCGTTTCTTGGTGCACCAACGGCTAGATCTGCGACAACAACATCTCCTTGGCAGAAAGGCAAGTTTATTTATATAGCACTTTCAATACAAGGCAATTCAAATTGCTTTAAAAAATGAAAGACATTAAGAAATGGCATTTAAAATCAGTCACTTAAAAGGAAGCTAATAAAATAAACATTAAAAATAAAAAGTACATGGATCAAGTTACAGTGCAGTCTAAGATATGAATAGTTCAATTAAAAGCAGCAACAAAAGAAAAGTCTTCAGCCTGGATTTAAAAGTAGTCAGAGTTGCAGCGACTAAGGGTGCAACAACTAATCGACTAATCGATCAAATCGATTACCAAATTAGTTGCAACTAATTCAGTCGTCGATTCATTGTGACGTCAGCAGTGTGTTTACGTGCATAAGCTCCAACGTTATTGGTCTTTTTATCAGTACCGGAGACATTTATAAATATATGTCATGTTTATTGCTACAAAAACATTATATCGCAGTCTAGTGTCACAACTCGTTCTAATATGCAAAGGACAAACAAATGCGCCTATGATGTATTTTTGATCAGATGAGATCTCTCTCCCCCATCGCGAGGGGGCGGGGCAGTTTACACACACAGCTGCTACATGCAGCGGAGCACACTGCAGAGGTGGTGGAGAGAACGCGCTCCGAGGCGTGGTTAAACTTCACCCTCTTCGATGTGGAGAATGCTCGTTGCCAAAGTGCAATAAGAGTTTATCATGTAAGGGCGTAACACGAGCACTTTGTCTAAACATTTAGCAAAAGTGCTCCACATCCAGACGGAGGAATGCACCGGGTTCCACTGTCTTTCTAGCAGCTCCGTAGCTCCATTCACGAGTAACGTTCCCACGTCAGATGTTATGTATGCTAGCAGCAACACACAGAGTAACTACATTATACAACTGGGTTAATGATTAGAGGTAACTGAGTATTTATTAGTTTAAATTTCAGCTTTTCTGTTTATAGCCTGTCGACAGATTATTTAATACGATTCGGTAAATGCTCAGGGCAATCTCGATGACAAGGTCAATGTTCCCCCCTTTCTACGCACGGAGATAATGTAATCTAATAGCGTGCAGGCCAAGGCTGGCTCTTCAAAGCAGATATTACGACGCGCTTTAATGTTCCCATCATCGTTCAGCGGAACTCTTTCAGCCTTAAGTCAAGTAGGAGAAACTACGCGTGCACCGGCTATTCAGGTAATAATATTAATAGCGTCTCTCCCCAGTTCAAATCACCCACTGCTCAGGGAGATCTCCTAATGCGTTGCCTTCACGCATCTAGCGTTCAAATACAACATTACTAAACTACAACTCCGCTCAACTGGGAAAAGAGAAGAAGAAACAAGAAGAAACAGAAGAGACTCCTCCAGGAGCACAGCGTTCCTAATCATGAGGAACTACAGGCCCAGTCTCACACCGGAGTTCCTAGCCATCACATCAAGCTCATGGTATTATCGTTCCTCTAACCAACTGCGTGCATCCACATAAACGTCTTCAACGACAGTTGCTCTTCCTCATCGGGCAACCGTACTTTGCATGTGGATTCTTCGGCACGCATCATCTCCCGTTTCCTGGACGTGGCATCCGCCGGCCTCACGACGACCGTGTTTTCCCCGACTTAAGGACGTGCACCGCACATCCTCCGTTTTGGGGGGGATATCTGCATGAGATCATTCGCATAGCGGCACACTCAGATTTCCACTATTTCTACACATTTATTATCACACTTGCTGGATCTAACACTAGCGTCCCTCCATCATCCTCACTCCAGATGATAGAAGACAGTCTTAATCACTCAATCAGCTCATCAGCATCTATGACTCATCCCGGCACACTTAACGCTAATTAAGATATACTATATCATGGGTCATGTCTCAGTATTTAACTAAGTGTACGTCTTTTCTGCGTGCATCCTGCACTTCATTCATATTCTCGGGTTCATGCTCACTTGGCTCGTGGTAAGCCAGGTTACGATATTCATGCATTACCGTACTCAAGCTAACAGCTCTCGGGCATTATATCGTCTATATCTCCCTCTTCACCCGGACATCGGCTCGTGCCGCCAATCAAGATCTCTTCAGTTTACCTATGGTAAATATGCATATAACTGGTGGTGGCGTCTAATAGCATATCAGGGCTTTCGTTCAGACAGGTGCAGCCATTCAAGGCATATCTCCCTCCTCCCTGCCAACTCGGACGGTGGTCCTCCTCCGCCTTTATATCCCACATTCGCCCGGACATCCGTGCGTGCGGGCTATCCAAGGTCCGAACACTAAACGGTATTTATACATACAACTGGTGGTGGTCTTAGCAAGTCAGCACATTTACGTGTCACCGTGTTCATGTTTAAACACTTCATATCGTCGTGACCTTCAGGTTCGCTTGTATTGAATCCTGCCGCGCAGGTTGCGGCCAGTGGGTCCGCATTATGTTTAAACCCTGCACGTGCAGGGCGAGTAGGTCAGTGTCATGTTTAACCCTGCGTGTACAGGTTGCGGCCTATGGGTCAGCATTTGTTTAACCCTGTGTGTACAGGTTGCGGCCTATGGGTCAGCATTTGTTTAACCCTGTGTGTGCAGGTTGCGGCCTATGGGTCAGCATTTGTTTAACCCTGCGTGTACAGGTTGCGGCCTATGGGTCAGCATTTGTTTAACCCTGTGTGTGCAGGTTGCGGCCTATGGGTCAGCATTTGTTTAACCCTGGGTGTACAGGTTGCGGCCTATGGGTCAGCATTTTGTTTAACCCTGTGTGTACAGGTTGCGGCCTATGGGTCAGCATTTTGTTTAACCCTGTGCGTACAGGTTGCGGCCTATGGGTCAGCTTTTGTTTAACCCTGTGTGTACAGGTTGCGGCCAGCGGGTCAGCGTCATGTTTAACCCTGCGCGTGCAGGTTGCGGCCGGTGGGTCAGCGTCATGTTTAACCCTGCGCGTGCAGGTTGCGGCCAGTGGGTCAGCATCGTCTAATCCAACATGCAGGCGCTAAGCATGGTTGGCGTTCACATTAACCCTACAGTTATTCCGACATTCTCATCATGTCCCCGTGTTATCTCATTTCATCCACAGATCTCCTCAATCAGCCAGCAAGGTAAGAAATGCTTCACATCTCAGCACTTCTCACTTCTCTTCTCTTTGGGGGTTCATCGGAGCGGTTTTCCCCTCCCGAATGATTATCCTACAAACCGGGGCCTAATCTCCAAACATCAGTTGATTCATTGTTGTAATCTGTCATCATAATTTTCTATACCACGTGTCCGGTATTAAACATGTATTTCATACATCACGTCTCTCATGATTGAAATGAAGCTTAGCGCAAGTTCAAGAAGGAAGACCATACCCCTGGTGTTACACGTCACTGCAAGCTCCTCTCCCATTAAGTAATCAGGGGCGGTACTCCCCAGCTAGCAATCATTGCACCTGCTAAACCCTTTAAATCTGCTCTTCCCTCTCTGTCAGTTGTCATTTCAGGTGTCAACGCACAACCCGCCTCCACCCCTTCGCCTCCTGTCTCCTAATTCAGGGCCAAGCTAATCCTTCTTCCTCCAGACCAGACCGAACCATTATCACCACCACCAGTGTCTAGACCCCGGGGGGTTCATCGGAGCGGTTTTCCCCTCCCGAATGATTATCCTACAAACCGGGGCCTAATCTCCAAACATCAGTTGATTCATTGTTGTAATCTGTCATCATAATTTTCTATACCACGTGTCCGGTATTAAACATGTATTTCATACATCACGTCTCTCATGATTGAAACTAAGTTCCCTGTCATACTGCCAAAAAACTGTCATGTGTCAACTCTCATATTAAGGCACATGCATGAAAGAACTGGACATGGAGGAAGAAACCACATCCAGAGTGCTGTTCACGTGCATGATCAGCAGAGCTGTGCATATTGAGGTCGCCAGCTCACTTGATACAGACTCATGTATCGACGCTTTGAGAAGATTCATATGCAGAAGAGGTCTAGTGAAACATATAAGATCTGACAATGGGACCAATTTTGTTGGAGCTCAGAGAGAGTTAAAGGAAGCCCTCTCCATTCTGAACCAGCACAGAATTCAGGAAACTCTGCTGCAAAAGGGCATAAAGTGGAGTTTCAACCCCCCAGGAGCATCCCACCATGGAGGAGTATGGGAGCGTCTGATAAAGTCTGTGAGGCATGTTCTCTATTCTGTTTTGAAGCAGCAGACTTTGGATGAAAAAGGGCTACAAACCCTTTTATGTGAGGTAGAGGCAATTTTGAACAGTCGACCAATCACAACAGTCTCAAATGACCCTCAAGACCTGGAGCCTCTAACCCCAAATCACATCTTGCTTTTAAAAACCAAGCCAATTCTGCCCCCTGGAGTTTTTGACAAGAAGGACCTGTACGTAAGACGCCGATGGAAACAGGTGCAATACATGGCAGACTTATTCTGGAAACGCTGGTGCCGGGAATACTTACCCCTCATGCAAGAAAGACATAAATAGTGCAAGGAGAGGAGAAGCTTTACACCTGGAGATGTAGTAATGGTAGTTGACCCTACTGCTCCCCGTAGCTCTTGGATCCTGGGAAGAGTGCTAGAAGCTATGGCAGACACTAAAGGATTGGTTCGAGCTGTCAAAGTTAAAACACAGACCAGTATGCTGGAGAGGCCAATTACCAAGATCTGTCTGCTGTTGGAATGGCACGATGATATCATGTAGACAGGATGAGTAACACCACACAACTCATATTGATAGATGACTGGATTAATGAAATGAATAGAAATCCTGACTGTATAGGCTCCTTTTTTAAAAATGTATATTTGATAATTGTTATTGTGGTACTCCAAAATACAATTAGAGGCCGGTTATGTAGGAGCCATTTCCTTAGATTATATTATTTTATCTTTTTAGAGTACATAATCTGAGATTCTGTGGTGTATATTATTTATTATTTAATTTGAGTGCGTTACTCTGCAGGTCGAGATGCTGCAGCATAAAAGGAGAGGTGCTGCAGCCTACTGGCGTGGCTGACTGAAGCAAACAGTTTTTAGACCTTGCTGGTTGGGAGCGTCACAGCTAGGGGTGACCATGTTGTGAAAGAAATGACTGCAGATAGAGCCATAAGAAATGAATGCAACTGATTATTTAATGTGTAATGTTGTTTTTATAGGCAATCATTTAAGCTTTATTAGTTCCATAATATGTGCAATCATTTTCTGTTATAATAGTCCTTGGGATAATTTTGTGGTGCTAAAATATGGATGTGGCTTCCATCTATTGCACCAACACACTGTGGTGCTCTCCAACGGTTGTTGAAAAAAGTGGCCATTTCCACCAACTTCTCGTATGTAGTGGAAGCAGCATTTCCATGGTTGCCCTGCAGAAATCCTGAACACAGAGGCAAACGGTGCTTAGGCCTACCCCGAAAAGATGGCTGATGGTCCTGTATTCACCTCCGGTGGCCAGCTTCCAGAGGGCAATTGCAACCCGTTTTCTATTGGGTATACACATATGGTCCCATATTCTCATGTACCCACTTGCTGATTTGTTCAACCTGTCTTTGTCCACCTGTGAGTTGCCGACTATTTGGAAATGTGCACGCATCATTCCACTGCATAAAGGTGGTGATTTACTTGATACAAATAATTATAGACCAATATCTATAATCTGCTCTATTTCCAAATTTTTGGAGAAAATAATTTATAATCAACTGTCACATTATCTCAATACTTATAATATTTTATCTCCGGTTCAATCTGGTTTCAGGCCTAATCACTCCACAACGCAATGTATGCTAATTGTGCAAATTGCCCAACATATGCAAGTTAGCATCCAGCAGTTTCTATGTGCTGGGGACCCTACTATACATTTCTAACATAACACTTTAGTGTACTGAACATGTCCGGGTTCACACAGACTATTATTTATTGTTTACAGTACTGATACTTTACTTAAATACAGTAATTTCACTTAAATACAGTACTTTTACTATTCTTAAATACAGTACTTTCACTTAAATAGAGTACTTTTACAAAAATACAGGATGTTGCAGTGAAACAGCTGCTGGGCGTTCATCTGCTTTTATACTTAAACTCAAATCTGCAGGTAACAACTTCCTGCTTCTTCTTCTCTGTTCCCTTCACACACGCACACACACACACACACACACACACACACACGCACGCACGCACACACACACACATGTAAATTCTGATGTGTCAGCGCCTTGTTTGTGACCTTTGACCTCAGACGGCTAACATGTTAGCATGAGGCTCTTGTCCTGTAACATAATCTGCATTTTTTTTCTGGTCTCAAGAGATTTGGGTGAACTGACCCTTTAACACCATACTGCTCTGAAAACACAAACAGATAACCCCCCCCCAAACACACTGAGGGCTGATGTGAACTGAGGGGGCGGGCTGTTAATTGTTACCAAACAGGAAGTGTGTTATCTCCAACAGACTGTCAATCACTGAGAGTCCAGGTGAAGAGAAATGAGGGAGAATGAAAGGAACAAAGTGGAGGAGAGTAAAAGGAAGTTAAGAAAATAAGAGCGTGGGGGGGCAGTAACATGTGGGGGTGTTTGTTGGCAGAGTCACATGACTCTCAGGAACACTTTACAGAAAGCAGCTGTGCATCAAAGCTGAGCCCAAACAGAGACAATGACGTTTCCTACAGAGGACAGGAACGAAGGAGAGGAGGAAACACTTCCTCTCCTTTCCTCTACTTCCAGGTTCTTTCAGAGCCTTGGTTGATTTTAAATTACATTTCAATATTAGTATCCGTGCTGCAAGACAAATCTGCAAAATCTCCTCTTCTGTGACATTTATGATATAGTTCCCTACAAAAAAATCCCCATTCAATAAATAACAAAGTAAACAACTCACCATCGGAGGCTCATTAAAGTCAGCTGACCAGATTCAACTGCTTTCATCATATTTAATACAGATTGATGATCATTTATTTGACCATTTATTAAATGTGTGAGAACATTTCCTCTTGGACAGCAAGGTTCACGTCCCGTTTAAAACAAACAGCATAGATTCATTTTGACTTTACCCCTAATGAAGCTCATTTAACCCAAACAACAATCTAAACGTGTCACTTCTAAACTAACCAAACCGTGTTATTGCATAAACCTAGAGAAGTTATTTGGTTTCATATGAAAAATACAACATTCTAACCAGGGCCGTTTCTAGCTTTTTGGGGGCCCTATGCAAGATGCTGTTTGGGGGCCCTAGTTTTGACAGTTTTTTAACTACAATGGGGGGGATTCCGAAGCCTTTAAGATGATCTGTGGAGATGCATCAATCTGTTACACTTTAATAGGAAAACAGGCTAATTTCACGAAAACCAAGCATTTGAAAATTACAAAAAATGATATTAAAAAGGTAAACAACAACTATGTCAATAAATGCAAGAGATGCAGCATTTTCTCAACAATTTTTAATTTACATTTTTCATCTTCCTCAGACGTCACTCATTGGCTGTCAGCCCAACGATGATTTGGACTTTATTACCCCAAAAACCCAAGCCACAGCTTTGCTACCATTGCAGTTTAGTCGTGTTTATATCCTACATTGGATTTGTAAGCATATAATGCTTCACCGAACAACACAGGAGGGGGCTTGGGTGTCTACAAATAAAGATGGCTCATTTTAATTCTCCCCAAATATATTGAGGCTGAACCTGAACTTTGAATTCTCTGCTTCCATCATAATCTTGGCGATCTTGTTAAAATTGTGAATGCAGAATTAAAAATACTATGTAACTGGTTTGCAGTTAATACATTATCCCTTAATGTGGCCAAAACAAATTACATGTTATTCAATACAAAGTCTGAGAGTAGAAATGACTGCATTATACGGATTTGCAATACAGAGATAGAAAAAGTTGGTGCATGTACATTTTTAGGACTGCTTGTTGACGAAAAACTCAATTGGAAGCACCATATAAATTATGTACAGACTAAACTGTCAAAAACAATAGGTATTTTGTATCATACTAAGAACATTCTTGAAGAAAATATACTCTTTATAACAGTCTATTTCTCCCTTACCTTTACTACTGCTCCGAAATATGGGGAAACACGTACTCAACAAATCTACAAAGAATAATAACATCCCAAAAAAAAGTATTACGAATAGTCTGTGGTGTTGGTAAATATGAACACACAACTCCCATATTTAAAAAAACTCAATCTATTAAAATGTGTTGAGATAGTACAGCTTAAAACGGTACTGATTATGCACAACATTTTCCATAAGAAAATGCCTAATAACAATCAAAAGCAGTTCCAAACCACAGCGTGAACATATGAATGTAAAAAAGTCACTTGAAAATAAGTGTTCACAATGTTTATATGCAATTATGCATATATTATTATTATTATTATTATTAATTTGCCAAGCACATGTGTTTCCAAAAAAAGATAGTTGAAACTGCTATTGACATGTGCAGAAAATGACCCTATATCTAGTTTTCGTATAGATATATATATATATATATATGCATTTATTGTTTTCCTGCCCTAACTTTTATTTAATTTTTTCTCCTGTTTTATTTATTTCTTTGTACTTCTTCATTTCTATACATTTTTGACGCAATAATGTCGCTGTATTAGGATGATGCACGGGAGGGCTACTTTCCACAAGCTATGCTTCAGCCCTCCCACTTCTACTAATTGTGTTCATCTTTGTGTGTATGAATTAAACTTTTTTTGTTTTTTGGATGAATAAAAAAAAATAATAATAATAAATACTTTCAGCTTGGGGGCCCCCTAGTGCGGGGGGCCTATGCCCCCACATAGTCCGCATATAGGAAGAAACGGCCCTGATTCTCGCAGTTTCCCTCTGATCCCATGCTATATGCTAAGCTAACTAGATCACTTTAGCAGAACTTCTAATTGATCAATGTTTTCTTTAAATGTTATTTTTAACTAATCCAATCTACAACAGTAAACATTAGCTTCAAATGTTTAATAGTATATAGTATATGTATATAGAGAGAGATAGTAAGAGAGAAAGGGGGGGGGGGCTCCAACATGGCCACCAGTCTGAGGGGCTACACATGTCATGTTACAGTTAAACTGTAAAATACATTCACCATAACTCTCACACACACTGAGTGAACAGGAAGTTGAACAGCTGCCACACACACACACACACACACACACACACATATATATATATATATACACACACACACACACACACACACACACACACAGTCAGAGGACTCACCAGCAGTCAGCAGGATGAGTGAGGCTCCGCTCAGATAAACAGACAGCAGACTCACACTGGACATGATCAATAGAGAGAGACAAAGAGAGGGAGAACTGATGGCTGATCGACTGAGACCTGAATGAACACACAGAGGGGGAGAAAAGGGGAGGGCAGAGGGAGGAGGACAGAGGGAGAGGAGGAGGAGGGTTCTGGTTCTCTGCCAAGTTTGTTCCTGTTTGCCAAACATGAGCAGAGACAAAGAGAGGGAAAGGAACAGACAGTGAAAAGAAAATAAGTTACACAATAAAAGAGAAAGAAAAAAACCTACTTAATTGTATGTATTGGAATATGCTGCATATTTAGGATCAGTTAAAGAAAGGGCATAAGCCCAAAAAACTCTGTTTAGGTTTTGTAATAAATTGCATCTTTAATGTGCAAAATACAATCAGCAATAACAGAAAGAAATACAGCAGAGTGACTTTCAGAGTCTGAAAGTAAAGTGACTTTTCTTTGTTTTATTTAATGATGATGATTATATCTTATTAACTCCACCAAGGAGTTACTTTCGGCAGACAGGGCACTGTGTTATTGAAGATAAGTAGAAGAATTTGGGCCGAGGAAGAAAATGAACGGATCTGAATCACAAGGTAGAAAAACAAAGTATTTCACATTTCATTCACATGCAAGTTAGCTTGTGCTGCATTCATGTGGTTTTGGAAAAATATGAAAAAGATGTTTCCGACTGCTCTGTAATTCGACACATCTACTTTGTACTGTCCCCATTAAACTCAAACACTGAAGTTAGAAAAATGACTTCCCAACTCTGTAAAAGGGACAATCAGAGGAGAACCTGAACGCACCATCGTCCTTGGAGCGGGTCTCTGTCTCCAGATACTCATGGCTTTGGCTTCCCTTAGATAAGAGGACAAACACTCAGACAATGAAACGTTGTTTAAACTGAAACCAGAAGTGCAGAATAATCCAAGAGACATCTAGCATCTAGAATTATCAATACAAATATCAAAAAACTAGAGTGAACTGTAAAAAACATAAAGTGAAGTAGCTCAGACTGAAGAGACTGGGCTTGGGAACGAGAGTAAGTCCTGGTCACTGCGGAGGTGTCCTTGAGGAAGGCACTAACAAAAAAAAACTTGGCGAACTTTGGTAGACATTAGCTTGCTACTGGATGGACATAGAGCAGCTCTCACGGCTGATTTCAAATCCTCATTCGAGTCTCTGACATCTACCCTGGACAACATACACTCCACTATCACAGGCAGCGTATACATTCTCTGGAAGCTATTGCTAATGAAGTCGACCAACGTCTCCAGCAACTTGAGAACGCATGCTCCGCTCTGAAGGGGGACAACGAGACACTCAAAACTAAGGTAGCAGATTTGGAGGGACGCAGCAGACGCCAAAATCTTCGGATTATTGGCCTACCTGAATCTATCGAAGGTCCCCGTCCGTCTGCCTTCTTCTCTCAACTCCTCGTTGATACCCTCGGCACGGAGATTCTTGCTTCACCCCCCGAGCTTGACCGAGCTCACCAGAGCCTCGCGCCCAAGCCTGCCCCAGGAGGGAGACCGAGACCTGTAATCCTGCGCTTCCACCACTTCCAAATTAAGGACCTAGTGATCCGTGAGGCCCGCAGGCAGGGTGAGCTGAACTACAAAGGCCATAAGATCCACTTGTATGATGACTACAGCCCCGACGTGTTAAAGCAGTGCGCCGTGTACAGAAGCCCCATGGCTGAGCTGTACAAGTGCGGGTACAAGCCGGCTCTCCTCTTCGCAGCCAAGCTGCGCATCACCCTGCCTAACGGAGACCGGACATGGCTCATGTCCTTTTCAATCTGGTTTCCGTACTCGCCACAGCACAGAATCTGCCCTACTCAAGGTGACCAACGACATTCTCCTCTCTAATGACTCTGGTTCCCTCTCAATTCTCATTCTCCTTGACCTAACAGCCGCATTTGACACGATCAACCATTCCATCCTCATCAACCGCCTCCAGTCTTCCATTGGCATTACCGGTACTGCCCTCTCCTGGTTTAAATCCTATCTCTCTGACAGACATCAATTCATCTCAATTAACAACTCCAAATCCCCCACAGCCCCCGTCAATCATGGCGTCCCTCAGGGTTCTGTACTTCATCTACATCCTTCCAATTGGACAAATCCTCCGTCAACACCAACTCCAGTTCCACTGTTATGCTGATGACACACAGCTCTACCGCTGAACAAAATCAATTTCTCCAACCACACACTCCCAGCTCAGCACCTGCCTCACTGACATTAACATTTGGATCCAAAACTATTTTCTAAAACTTAACTGTGACAAATCGGAACTTATAATCATTGGCCCAAACTCACTTACCCGCTCAACCCAATATTTTTCTCTTACCATCGATGGCTCCATTGTCAACCCCTCCACTCACATCCGTAACCTTGGCATCATTCTCGACCCGACCCTCACTTTCCTCCCTCACGTCAACAAGGTCACAAAAAACGCATTCTTCCATTTAAAGAACATCGCCCGCATCAGACCCTCCCTCTCATCGACCGCTGCTGAAACTCTGATCCATGCCTTTATAACATCCCGACTGGATTACTGCAACAGCATACTTTTTGGATCACCTGCATTCACACTAAAACAACTTCAATATGTCCAAAACTCAGCGGCCCGCTTGCTCACCTCCACCCGACACTCCGACCACATCACCCCCATCCTCCACAACCTCCACTGGCTCCCCATCAAACACCACATTGACTTTAAAATATTACTTTTCACTTTCAAAGCCCTCAACAACCTTGCCCCCCCCTACCTCTGTGACCTCATCCAACGACACACCCCCACCCGTCGCCTCAGGTCTACTGAAGCTAACCTACTGCAGCCCATCAGGACAAAGCTCCAAACCTGGGGTGACAGGGCCTTCGCAGCAGCCTCCCCCACACTCTGGAACTCCCTCCTCAGCCACGTCAGATCCGCCAACACTCTCACATCATTAAAACAATCCCTCAAAACTCACCTTTTCACTCTTGCCTTCAACTCCTAATCCAATCCAACTTTGTTTATATAGCACTTTAAAACCTTCAGACCAAAGTGCTGTACAGAGAGATAAGCTCCCACAACATAATATAAATACATTTAAAATACAAGATACAAACACAAAACAAACCAGTATAAACTTAATAATTAAAAAATAAATACCAGCCATACAGTGGCGGCCGGCCCATAGGGGCTCCGCCCCACCTCTTCCCACATACAAAAAAAATAAATATATATATTAGATTTAAAAAAAAATATTTAAAAAAAATATATTTAAAAAATATATATATTTTATATTTTTATTTTTAATGATCAAGGTAAATATCATACAATTGGTATCAGTAAAATGTATAATCTACAATAAAATATCGTTTAAAATTGTGTTACGATGTCTAAAGTTACTGATAAGTCACATGTTTCCTGCCTGGCCTTGCCCATGGCATTAGTTTATCATTACCGGGCGGAGCCCCCGAGCCAAACAGCAGCAACCAGCACGTTGCAAAACTCTCAATAGTAAATGTGCCGCCGAAACATAATTTCAGCCAATCAGCGCCGTCAAATATTTTGGTCACGAGGGCGCTCACGTTGGCGCCCACGTTGCTTACGTGCGTTGACGTGAGTTGTTTTTTAGACTCGTGAGTGACCAAGGTGTTGGATGAGTTGGATGAGAATGGCTTCGTGTGCAGGTGGAGTCACCGGACCTCGGTCCCCGCCCAATTCCGTTCAAGAGCTAATCTCCAATCCTTTCGAAAGGAGAAGTTTGGGAGATAAACTGTTGTTTAAAGACCTTGGACCGGACCAACCCGATTTGTATATATCGCAGCAAGCTCGTGAAAAAGACAAAACGTATCAACGAGGCTTCTCACGTAGCTGGTACACCAGAAAGGCATGGCTAGCTGGATGCAAACAGGTAAATGCTGTCTTTTGTTTCCCATGCTTGCTCTTCAAACAGCCGGGGACAGATACGATCTGTTCAGAAACTAGACAAAAGTTAAACAAGTACAAACCACAGACTGTCTGTATCATGGAGAATACAGTCGCTGGTTTATTTATGTCTGTATAGGCCGTTGTTGTGAGTGTGGATGGTCGGAGCATATATAACGTTAGCTTAGCCAAGCTCCATTCAGAAAACAAGCATTCTAAAAGGGTTTTCGCCTGCCGTCTGTCTGCAGACTTGTCAAAGCATTAATTCATGGTTTTTACTAACCGGTATCAGTATGTTGTTACGTCGGCATCATTTAGAAACGTGTATTACAATTTAATCACGGTAAAATATGTTCATTTTGTTGTAGTTGTAGCTCCCGAGCCAGCACGTCTTGTTTGAATGATGCGAGTAAACACAGCTGGCAGCCGCGGTGAAACTCGAGCGACTAGAGCGATGCGATAGGAGCGTTTAGAGCGAAGCGAATATTCGCATCGCGTAACGCGCCATTACATCACCAGAAGTCCTAATTTAAGGGGTAATTTCTCCCCTAAAACCAAAAATATTTTCCACCAGCCGCCACTGCAACCGTATAATAAAAACAATAGACCACTGAAAGCAAATAAAAGCAACAATCTACTTGTTTCTGAATGCTAAGGAGAAGAGGTGGGTTTTAAGACGGGATTTAAAAGCAGACAGTGTGGGAGCCTGTCTGATGAGCAAGGGCAGGTTGTTCCACAGTTTAGGGGCGGCAGCAGAGAAAGCACGGTCCCCTCTGCGCTTAGACTTTGTTTTTGGCACCCTCAGGAGCAACTGATCAGCTGATCTGAGAGTGCGAGTGGGTGTGTAGCTGTGTAACAGCTCAGAGAGGTAGGGCGGGGGCCAGGCCATTGAGGGCTTTAAAAGTAAATAAAAGAGTTTTAAAATGAATCCTCAAGGGGGAAATGTGCTCGTGTTTGCGTGTGCCAGTTACTAGCCGTGCTGCTGCATTTTGTACCATCTGCAGGCGAGCAAGGGAGGATGCACTTATCCCCATATATAGTGCATTACAATAATCCAAGCGGGAGGTGACGAAGGCATGGATTACCATTTCAAAGAGGTCACTATTTAAAAAAGGCTTTATTTTGGCTAGCTGCCTGAGGTGGAAGAAGCTGTTTTTAACAACTGCCTTGATCTGGCTGTCCAGCTTAAGTTCAGGGTCCATCTTTATCCCAAGATTTGTGATGGTAGGCCTGGTGGAGTGGCCCAGGGATCCTAGGTCTATAGGAGTGGTCCGAGGGGCACCAAAAACCATCACTTCGGTTTTGTCATCATTTAATTTAAAAAAGTTTCATGACATCCAGGATTGAATGTCTTCAAGGCAGTTTAACAGTGGTTTAATTGAACATGAGTCGTTCTTTTTAAGTGGCACATATATTTGGCAATCGTCTGCATAGCAATGGAAAGCGATACCGTGCTTCCTAAGAATGGACCCAAGAGGGAGCAAATACAGGGAGAACAACAGGGGGCCTAACACTGAGCCCTGTAGAACCCCACAAAGGAGAGGAGCAGACGAGGACTCAGAGTCCCCAAGGCTGACGCAGAAAGTCCTACCAGTCAGATACGACCTAAACCATTCGAGGGCTTTGCCCCTAATGCCCACCCACTGATCCAAACGAGCTATCAGGATCTCATGGTCCACTGTATCAAAAGCGGCCGTTAGATCAAGGAGTAAAAGGATAATGCATTCACCTGAGTCTGTTGCTAAAAGGATATCATTAAAAACTCTTAAAAGAGCTGATTTCGTGCTGTGCAAGGTTTTAAAACCAGATGGGAAGACCTCGAGTACCTTGTGCTCTTCCAGAAAAGCAAGAAGTTGACTGTATACAATCTTCTCTATGATTTTGGACATAAAAGGCAATTTGGAAATGGGCCTAAAGTTTGCAAGAACTGTGGGATCCAGACTAGGTTTCTTAATAAGTGGTTGTACAACGGCATGTTTCCAATTTTCCGGAACAACCCCGGTGAGCAGACTGCTGTTAAAAACGTCAAGAACAAAAGGTTCTATAGTGGGGAATACCTCTTTAAAAAATCGAGGAGGGACAGGGTCGATTGGAGAACCAGAGGGCTTTATTTTGGAGACAATCTCCTGCACAGAGGACAGAGTCATAGGCTCAAAACGGTCAAAAACAGCAAAGCGGGGGGCAGAGACAGAGGTGTCGTTTGATGGAGCAGTGATTTGAGTCCTAGTTGAAGTGACTTTATTAAGAAAAAAATTAAGAAAATAATAATAATAATAATAATTCCTTACATTTATTATAGCGCTTTTCCAGATGCTCAAAGCGCTTTACAAATACACATTACACATATTTGTTATACATGCAATGGTCACTGTGTTCACAGACTGCAGGGGAGGTCTCCACACAGGTAGTCTGAGGGGCATTAAGAGCTGAATCTATTGTCTGAAATAGTACACGAGGTTTGTGACTGAATGATGTCAGAGAAATGTTTTCTTTTTGCCTCTTTTACAGTTTTCTGATAGAGACGCCAACACTGCCTCAGCATTTGAAAAGAGACTTGTACTTTGTCCTTATTCCATCTTCTTTCAGCTCTACGGCATTCACGTCGGGCAGCCCGAGTCGTGGCATTTAGCCAAGGCTCGGATTTAGTTTTGGGTTGCCTTGTTTTTAATGGAGCCACAGTGTCCATAGCAGCTTTACATGTGGAGTGAAACCATAAGCTAAGCTCCTCCGTAGTGTTAGACATAGGCTCATGGATAACACCGTTTTCATGATTAAACACGGCCGAAAACTGACCAGCAGTGGAAGTGTTAATGATACAAGATAGCCGGGCAGCAGCGCGCGGTTTGACAGTAGTACAGGCAAGTGTAACATCATATAAAACAGGCATATGATCTGAGAAAACAGCGTCACATATCTCCAAGTTAAGAATAGGCAAACCATATGATAAAACAATATCAAGTGTGTGTCCGCGTTCCTGCGTGGGGCCAGACACATACTGAGCAAGACTAAAATAATCAACAAGGTTTAAAATATCCTTTGCCATAGGTTTCTCAGGACAACACACATGAATATTAAAATCCCCAACAATAAGGACACAGTCATATTGCGGCATCATTTCAGCCAGAAAGTCAGTAATCAACTAACCCCTTGCCCTTATTCCTCCTAGCTTAGCAGGAGGGGGGTGCCAGGTATGGGGACAGGGACATGCAGGTACACCACCTGCCCAGTATCATTTTATGGTAAGCTCTAACTCCTTAACAGCAACAAGTGGTGCTTTAAGATTTACTAGTTGGAATGTCAGGGGCCTGAATTCTTCTGTGAAACATAATAATGTGATTAACAGTCTAAAACATTTAAACACAAAAATTGCCTTTTTGCAAGAAACCCACCTCCAACCATCAGACCATCTTAAACTTCGCAGAGGGTGGGTGGGCCAGCTTTACCATTCTTCCTTTTCGAGCAAGGCCCGAGGCTTTGCAATTCTTGTTCATAAATCTGTCCCATTCTCTGTGTCCAATGTTATATCAGACCCAGCGCCATATAGATAGAAGAGTTACGACAACGGAAGTCCAAAAACGGTTATTGTCACGTGGTTCATGTAGACGAGGATTGTTCCCCGGAAGTTCATGGCGGGCAATGTGAATGCATTGATAACAGGAGATAGAACTACGATTTCTGGTCATTATTAGTGAATAAAGGTTTTGATTTGCAATATTTATACAACAAATCGATATGTGTATGTATTTACATCAATATGTTTTAAAAAATAAAATAGAATTTGCTAATATTAAGTGATAATATTAGGATTAGTGTGAACAACTAGTTTACATGTTAGGCTAACAGTGCCTTGGTTAAAGAGCCTGTTGCTGTTTATTTATAGCTTTGAATTCTTTAAAACCAATATTATCTTCTTAAACTTGTATGGTAGTCAGGAGCATCACTTTCTAATGTTTATTGATATATTTAGAGGGAGGGGATCTAAAGTAATGCTTTAAAATTCAGATTAGATTAATGTCTACCATATTCTTAAATTCATGATAGTTTCAGTAATCCCATGGTAATTTAGGACACAAGTTATCTAAATGACTAATGTCATCTTTATGGCTTTCAGAAAGGACAGGAGACCGACAGGTGACTATCAAAGGACTAGCAGCAGCAGCATGATGATGATGATGATGATGTTAAATGTGTTGTTTTAGGAACATCCATTGCAAATACATGGAATTCAATAAACATTGAATAGCATATCATGCAGTTTGTCTGTGCCTTTTCCTCCGTGTTGTCCTGGTTTGCTGTGCTGCCTCCTAGTCGCCACCATGGTTTGCTGTGCTGCCTGGGGATGCTCAAATCGCTCAGAGAAAGGAGTATGAATGTACGGCTTCCCCACTGACACAGAGCCGAGGAAAAAATGGCTGGCTCAAGTCAGCAGGAGCAATTTTACGACCAACAGCAACAAAATATGTGAGGTAATTATATACAAACACTGCATTTGCAATTTTTCACAAAACGAAAACCACACCATTGGGAAAGCTTAATGTTTTGTTTAATACAAAAAAACAGGGAAAGGCTTGAAAAACACAGAGTTGAGACTCAAGGTGCAGAGTGAGGGTCTCAGTGCAGGTATTCAGGCTCCATTGAATCCCCCTCTGGTTCTTGTGCTGAAAGAGGGAGTAACAGACAGGAGAAAGGGTTATACACACCTATATAGCACACCTATTGGATGGGAAATTGCCTTGGGGAGATAAGGTGTGGTCTTTGTTCCCAACTGAAGTTATGGAACTTTATTATTTGTGAGTTTAACAAAGTATGACAAATGGCATCAGTAACAGATGTGATATGAATTTCTATAAAGTTGTCTCACATTCTTGGTCATATTTTATATACAGTATGTAATGAGTATAACGTCCAGTAAGTATAAAGTGTTTCCTAATACTGTGTATTCAACCACTATGGAATATGTATGTGGGCAGACAAAACTGAGTTGTTCTGTGTGTGAAGTAACCTCAAGTCACTCCGCAGGCACATTTTGATGCAGACCAGTTTGTCAAGACAAAAAAGGGCAAGACTAGGCTGAGAGCAGAGGCTATACCGCTACTGTACAACACGGGAATTCTGCATCTGCTGATGTAAATGACGATAGTACATAAACAATAGGATGCGGGTGGTGTCATATAACACACGTGGCCTACGTGTGGGGCACAGTGCTGGCGATAAAGCGAGGCGGCTGGTTGTTGATAAACTGTTGGAGGAATGTGATATTCTGTGCTTACAAGAGACATGGTTACCTAAGCAAGATTTGGAAAGGCTGAATACACTACATGCTAATTTTCATGGAGTTGGAGAATCAACGACTGATCTCTGTGATAAAATTGCCCATGGCAGGATACCTGGTGGAGTGGTGATTCTCTGGAACAGTAAATATGATCCTTTGGTTACAGTGGTAAGATTGGACGTCGACTGGGCCATTGGTATAGAGATCAAGTATGAAAATAGGTCATTTATTATCGTAAATATTTACACACCCTATGAATCATGTGAAAATGAAGATGAATATCGCAATAGAATGGCATTTGTTAACGCATACATTAAGGATAATGCCACAACCTGTGTGTATGTAGTGGGGGACTTGAATGCTGACATTTCGGATGATAAATCTCTGTTTGGCAAATGTTTACTGCATTTTTGTAACGATAATAATCTCATACTGTCAAGTAAATCTCTTTTACCTGAGAAAAGCTTTACATATATTAGTGAAGCATGGCATACTGTGTATGCTAGATCACTGTATATGCACAGCTGATGTACATGCTTCTCTGGACAACATTGACATTTGTTATGAGTTGGCCACTACAGATCACATTCCTTTTGTATTGACCCTAAATGTTGAAAATATTCCGGTGCTATCTGTTGATGACAATAACACATACACAGGGAGGCTGGATTGGTCAAAGTTAAGTGAGAAGGATATTAATCACTATACCTCACTCACTGACAAATCATTAGACTTGGTTGTAATTCCTAGAGAAGCAATGCTGTGCAGTGACACCAACTGTAAAAATGCGCAGCATTGTAGTGATCTATGTTCTACATATGATCTTATTATTGATGTGTTAAATGCCTCAAGTAAGGGTTTTTACAACAGTAAGAAAAAGGAGCATAGTATAAAACCTGGATGGAATGAACATGTGTCTGAGCTACACTCTGCTGCTAGAGATGCTTTTAAATTCTGGGCCGAATCAGGAAGGCCGAGACAGGGGTCTTTGTTTGAACATAAACAGTCCACTAATGCCAAATATAAGTATGCTGTCCGCTTCATTAAAAAAAAAGAGGACACAATGAGGGCTGACTCACTTGCCAGAAAGCTGCGCAACAATAGTTGCTCTGATTTCTGGAAAGAGGTCAAAGTCATAAACAGCTGTAAGACTCCCTTACCGTCTTCCATTGAAGGAGTGTGTGGGTCAGGCAGCATCGCAGAACTGTGGCGACAACACTATTATGAGTTGTTCAACTGTGTTAAGAGTGATGCATTTGTGGTTGAAAAGGTTGACTCCACTGAAAATGTTACAGTTAGATCAGAGGAAGTCTACAACACTATAATGAATCTAGAAAATAACAAAGCTTGTGGCCCGGATCTCATCTCAGCTGAACACTTAAAACATGCCAGTCTTAGGCTTGCTCCTCTTCTTGCTCTGTGTCTTACTGGTTTCCTTAATCATGGTGTCTTACCAGATTCCATGTTATCTGTGCTACTTGTGCCAGTCATCAAGGATAAAGCTGGGAAGATTAATGGCATTGATAATTACAGACCCATTGCTTTAGCTAGCATTCTCTCCAAAGTGCTGGAGAACATTCTGTTGGATAGGCTGGAAAGGTATATTACCACAGCTGACAACCAGTTCGGTTTTAAAAGAAAACATGGCACAGATATGTGTATTTTTGCTTTAAAAGACATTATAGCAAAATATAGAAGCCATAATTCCACCATGTTTCTGTGTTTTATTGATGCTTCCAAGGCATTTGATAGACTGAATCATTACAAATTATTTGATAAAATGTGCCAGAGAGGGGTACCCAAGTACATAATAAGGATCTTAGCCTTTTGGTATGCACATCAGACTATGCAGGTGAAGTGGGGCAATACTGTGTCTGAACATTTTTATGTTGGTAATGGGGTCAAGCAAGGTGGGATTTTATCTCCTTTGTTGTTTAATCTGTACATGGATGATCTGTCGAGGAAACTGAACTTGTGTAAAACTGGCTGTGTCATCGGAGCTACTGTTGTCAACCACCTTATGTACGCAGATGATTTAATCATATTTTCCCCGTGCAGTGCTGGCTTACAACAGCTTCTGAGGACTTGTTCCCAGTATGGCATTGATTTTAATATTAAGTATAACGCCAAGAAGAGTAACATCATAATTTTACGAAGTAAAGAGGATAAAAAGGCTGTATTTCCTCATTTTATTCTCAGTAGCAACATTCTTCTTGTGTGCAGTGAGATCAAGTACCTTGGTCATTATATTTCTGATGATCTCACAGATGACAAAGACATCCATAGACAACGCTGCAAACTGTATGCCCAGGCAAACATATCAATGCGTAAGTTTCACAAGTGCTCTGTAGATGTCAAGGTATCACTTTTCAAAGCTTTCTGTACACCATTGTACACGGCTCACCTGTGGAGTAACTACAAGGCTAGAAGCATGCAAAAACTAAAAGTTGCATACAATGATGCTTTACGGTTACTGCTGAGGGTACCAAGATGGCACAGTGCCAGCCAGCTGTTTGTTAACTTGGGGGTACCTACCTGTCAAGCCCTTTTAAGAAAATGAATGTACAAATTCATGTGTCGCCTAGTAGACTCGGACAATTATGTTATTTCGATTTTAATTAACCCTGTGAAGAGTTCTACCCGGTTCTCTTCCATGATTTGGAGACATTGGCGCAATAGCCTCTACAGACGGTGAGCATGTGTGGCTCGCTGTGATTGGACTGATTTTATGTATTTATCTGTTTGTTTTTATCTGTTTTGTGTTTAGCTTTTTATCTTATTTATTGATGTGTGTTTTGTCTTTTTGTGTGATATGGACCTTGAGTCTGGAATAAAGATTGGAATATACCCACCATCTTCGTGCATCACCCTGTGGTCAAAAAGAGAAGGGCCCCTGCACCACGATTCACCCCGGGACCTGTATCTACAAAGCCCATAGCTCTGATCACAGCTATAGTGTGAAAGGTGACACAGGTATAATAAGTATGAACTCTTAGTAACAAAAGTAATATTTCCTATTTTTAAGTGGTATAATATTTTAAATGTTCGAAAATGTACAGTGCCATGTCTTCTACTATTTAGAACCAAGACTGGTTCCTCCCTCATGCAGCTCCCCTACGCAATGGATGTCTTGGAGAAAGAAGCTCAGGCCCTCTCCAGCAGGCTTCCGTCATGCTGTGGAGTACAACAAAAACTCGTAAAAAGATTCATACGGCTGAGGCTGAGAATTGAGGCCAAACAAATCAGAAATGACAGAAAAAAATAATAATTAAAAGATGGCCATTTGGAAGTTTCTTTTTTTGCCATTTCCACATCTTTAGAAAATATGAAACAAAAAATGAAAGTGAAATCAACCTCTTCTCTGGAGAACAAACTTTGATTTATCTGTCTTGTGAGTTTGCAGTCTTGCAGTTTTGCCCCTCCACCTGCCATACAGTAGGTTACTAACAAGATTACTTATATAATACAGTGATAGAATACATGTTTAGTATGCTTACTTATATAAAACAGTAGTATTAAACTTACCTTGTGTGTTCACTCTCACTTAAGTCCCTCTACCTTTGCCATCAATCCAAAATCAGCTGAGCTGCAACATTATACAGACAGGTAATAATCAACATAATCACAAGGACACAATATGGCTCTGCTAAAAACACTCACTCTTACACGCACCAAAGTTATATTTATCTATTATTTAACTCCCTCCACCCCCGCATACAATCCCGTTTAGAAGCCCCTCTTCTCTAATTCAACAACGTTGGACGAAATGACATTAAGAGAACGGAATTTACAATTAAAAGGCTGTTCAACGTCTGTTGCTAACTTGCTTCGGTATCCTACATGTAGCCTAATCTGTTATCTGTAAACGTTCCCTAAATCTACTAATTTAGGGATAATCCACTGACATCCTTTAATACACATGTTAATTTGAATCAGATGTACTGATAATATCCGCAATATAAATCTTTAAACTTCTTCTTACCTTTAAAAGTCCGTCACGAACGGTCTATTATGCTGCAACTCTACAGCTCTGCTAGCCTTGGCGCTAACTTCCGGGGAACGATTGAGAGGCTCCACGATCCGCCATTGCTGTAAAAAAGTGGTCCATTGGAGTGAACGGAGATGACGTAACTCTCAGTCTATATGGCGCTGATCAGACCCAAGTGGCCGTTTTATTATCCCAACTGGCAAAATATGTGGCAACAATCTGACTTTGGCGAACGTGAATTTTGACAACAAGGACTTTTTCAGAAATGTTCTTTAATCCATTCCTGACATAAATTCCAGCCAACTCATTCTGGGAGGGGATTTTAACTGTTGTATTGATCCTTCACTTGACCGTTCATCTAACAAGCCCTTTGCCCAATCTAAATCTTCCAAAGTTATCCAACTGTTCATGGAGCAATACGCAGTCTCAGATGTCTGGCGCTTTTTTAATCCTAGTGCCAAGCCGTTCTCCTTCTTTTCTCCTGTTCATGGTACTTTCTCCCGAATTGATTTATTTCTTATTGATAACAAATTGCTCCCCTCTGTTAGCTCGTGCTCATACAGCCCTATATGTATATCGGACGCAACTGTCATTGTTGACATCTCTCTTCCCGGCAGGTCCTTGTCACGTTCTCCCTGGCGCTTCAATTCACTACTACTTTCTGACCTGGATTTTATCAAAACTATTAGGAATCGCATTGACCTTTTTATTTCCACTAATGTTAACCCAGCTGTATCTGCAGCAACAGTTTAGGAAGCGTGCAAGGCCTATCTAAGAGGAGAAATAATATCCTATTGCGCTTACCAAAGAAAAATCAACACTGAGAAGAGTATCTGCCTTTCCAGGGCTTTATCGGATCTGCAGACAAGATGTGTAGACTCCCCCAGTGCAGATATTCTCAAAGAATTACTGACAAAAAAGGTTGAATTTGACATTTTGGCCTCAGAAGAGGCAACAAAATCACATTTAAAAACACGCCACAATTACTATGAATTCGGAGATAAACCGAGCAAAATACTCGCCCACCAAATTCGACAATCCTCTTCCTCTCAGCACATCACTCAAATGAATACTGCTGATGGAAAATCTATTAATCCTCAAACCATTAATGACCAATTCAAGGACTTTTATAGTTCATTATATACTTCTGAGAGCTCATCCGATGAGACACAATTTGACAACTTCTTTAGGTCCCTAAACATCCCCTCCATTGATCCTGAAATATCGTCTGGGTTAGATGAACCCTTCACAGTTAATTAAATCAAAGCTGCTCTAATGTCGATGCAGAGTGGGAAATGTCCGGGCCCTGATGGCTTTGGTAGAATGGCCTTATTTATTTCACACATTGAGAAGATTTGGGTTTGGCGACACATTTATTTCATGGATTAGGCTTCTATATACATCCCCCCTAGCTTGCGTCCGCACAAATAATGATTATTCTGATTATTTTCCCCTCAAACGTGGAACTCGGCAGGGTTGTCCACTTTCTCCTCTTTTGTTTGCCATTGCCATTGAGCTGCTGGCGGTGGCCCTCAGGTCCAGTCAGATGCAGGGCATCTCAAGGGGAGGAGTTGAGCATAAACTCTCCTTGTATGCTGACGACCTTCTGCTATTCATCTCGGACCCAGACAAATCTATTCCTCCAGTATCGGCTGTGCTGAGGGAGTTTGGGCAGATTTCGGGTTATAAGTTACATTTTAACAAAAGTGAACTGCTTTCCATTAACGCTGCAGCTACAGCCTACCCCCTTTCAAAGTTACCGTTTAAGACATCTCTGGCAATTTTTAATTATCTGGGCGTTTGCGTGACCAAGAGCTTCCCAGATTTGTTTAGGTGCAATTTCTCCACTCTGTTGATTCGACTGACTCAAGACCTCCAACGTTGGTCTCTCCTACCTCTATCTCTGGCTGGCAGAATACATTGCATTAAAATGAATGTGCTCCCCAAATTTCTATATATTTTTCAGTGTATACCAGTTTTCATTCCGAGACATTTCTTCCATTTACTCGATCGCTCAATTTCTCAGTTTATATGGAACAAGAAAACACCCAGAATTCGAAAAAACATTCTTAAAAAAAACAGGGAAATGGGTGGCTTAGCATTGCCTAACTTTTTATTTTACTATTGGGCCGCTAACATTCAAACTTTATTGTCCTGGCGTTGTATTAACAAACAACCTCCACCGTGGCTGCAGATTGAGGATGCCTCATATGGCTCTTCTTCTCTGATGTCCCTCTTATGCCTCCCCCTGACGTTACCATCCTCAAAATACTCCAAAAATATTGTAGTTAAAAACTGTCTCAAGATCTGGACTCAACTTAAACGGCACTTTGGGTTCCAGGGAATACCTCTACTGTCCCCTGTGCATTCCAATCCGCTGTTCACTCCCTCCATCACTGATGCTGCCTTTTCAATATGGGAGATCAATGGGATTGTGTCTGTAAAACAACTTTACATTGATGGAACATGTGCATCTTTTGATCAGCTGGCCCGTAAATTCAATCTACCTAAGTCTCACTTCTTCAGATATTTACAAGTCCGAGATGTTATTCGTAATCGTTTTCCCAGTTCCCCTGCTATTCCTCCTTCTACCTGGGTTGACACTATCTTAATGATTATTGTAAAACACCTCACAAACAACAACATGCCTTTAAAGGTGGGGTAGGTAAGTTTGAGAAACCGGCTCGAGATACACTTTTTGTTATATTCCATGGAATGCTCTTAACATCCCGATAGCAATGAATATCTTAAGTGCTTTGACAAAAAATCCATAAAAAAATGTCATCTGTGGAAGCCGTAATACTGTAAAAACTACAACCAATTGCCGCCCTGTCTGTCAGCCTTCTATCTCGTGCACGCACAAATGTATCTCATGCCCTCATTGGGCGTGCCGTCATTGGGCATGCATTGTAGGAGTACTTCAATGACTCGCCAGCAACAGGCGGCCACTTTCACCAGTCTGCTGACGTCATGTGCGCGTTCATGTGTGTTGGAGGAGGTGCTCTGTAAGGAAGTCTGAAGGAAGGGGCGGATTCTTTTCGGCTGTGTACTTTCAAATTTTAGTGCACTCGAGCCGGTTTCTGAAATATACCTACCCCACCTTTATTATACGGTATAATTAAAGCCGTTTTAAAATAACTTCATATTTAAACTTCAAATTAAATATATTATATTTATTGAAAAATACGCGATTTAAATATTGTTTTACTAAAATACCCTGCTGTGCCTGTACGTTAACATTATGTGTGGATTATTTGTATTTCTATGTTATTACTGAAACAGTTTGCAAATCATTTACTTTGAAAGGCTCCATGTAAAGCGGTATGGCGACGTTAGTCTGACGGATGTATCTGTATGTGATTGCGTCATAGACAGACGTCAGGAGTTCCAGCCCTGTTCTTTCCTATCAGTGGAGCAGCAGACTCACCATGTACTGAACAAGTTATGCAAGATGTTACAGTCAAACACTGTACCAAACACACCGGAGCCCTCTTTAATACTTACACTGGCGGAAAGGGTACTTAATTAAAGTTACCTGTACTACAATGTCCAAATACTTTGTTACATACTTTGTTAATGCAAAGAAAAAATGCATTAGTGTTATTCAGATCATTAAACTAATATGTTGCATTCTTGTAAGCAGACGGTACAGTATGTCACAGTTGAGCAAAATTACAATAATAATAAAAAAAGATTACAGCGTTTTTAATGCTTAGGGTCAGAGAGGTGGGAAGACGTAACTAAGTAGGAGACCAGGGACAGTTGTAACACGGAACAGTTGTAACGCCTCCAATCACAAACAAGCTAGAGTGATGAAACTCACTCTGCACATGCTCAGTTAGATCAAAAGGACGCTGTGAAAAAAAGGAGCCACGTTTAAATCTCTCGCGAAAGATATCAGCAAAAGTGTGTTTCTGAGGTAAACATTTAAAAAAAATGATATGATGTATTTTTTGGATACTGTCTTGAGGTCAAATGTCTAGGAATCCAAACTAGTATTATTAGAATCACTGTTTTGTAAGCTAAAAATATAACTAGCTAAATATGGGTCAAGCTAGCAATCAGACAGGTTCAGGCAGTATTAACCCTAACCTCAAGGGTACCATTTCAAAGCTACACAATACTCTTTTCACATGCCACCCTCTGCCCTCTGATAACTTTCAAACTAATTGGTCAGAGGACCTCAATATAGAGATAGGGACTGAGGTTTGGCAGTCTATTTTGAAACGTGTCCACACATCATTCATTTGTGCCCGGCACAGGGTTTTACAATGTAAAGTGGTCCATAGAGTGCACTGGTCCAAAAGTAAACTAGGCAAGGCAAGTTTATTTTATTTATTTATATAGCACTTTTTAACACAAGGCAATTCAAAGTGCTTTACAAAAAATGAAAGACATTAAGAAAATGGCATTTAAAATCAGTAATTAAAAAGAAAAGCTAATAAAATAAACATTAAAATAAAAAATACATGGATAAAAGTTACAGTGCAGTCTAAGATGTGAATAGTTCAATTAAAGGCAGCGACAAAAAGAAAAGACTTCAGCCTGGATTTAAAAGTAGTCAGAATTGCAGCGGACCTGCAGGTTTCTGGGAGTTTGTTCCAGATATTTGGAGCATAATAACTGAACGCTGCTTTACCATGTTTAGTTCTGACTCTGGGGACAGAAAGCTGACCAGTCCCTGAAGACCTGAGAGATCTGGATGGTTCATAATTTAGCAGGAGGTCAGAAATGTATTTTGGGCCTAAACCATTCAGTGCTTTATAAACCAGCAGCAGTATTTTTGAAATATATTCTTTGACACACAGGAAGCCAGTGTAAAGACTTCAGAACAGGAGTGATGTGATCCACTTTCTTAGTGTTAGTGAGGACTCGCGCAGCGTCGTTCTGAATTAGCTGCAGCTTTCTAATAGATTTTTTAGTGAGACCTGTGAAGACACCATTGCAGTAGTCCAGTCTACTGAAGATAAAAGCATGGACAAGTTTTTCCAGATCCTGCTGTGACATTAGTCTTTTAATCCTAGATATATTCTTTAGGTGATAGTAGGCTGATTTAGTAACTGTTTTAATGTGACTGTTGAAACTCAGTTCAGAGTCCATGACTACACCTAGATTGCTGGCTTTATCTGTTGTTTTGAACATTGCAGACTGAAGCTCAGCGCTAACTTTTATACGTTTTGCCTTGGCTCCAAAAACCATTACCTCAGTTTTATCTTTGTTTAATTGGAGAAAGTTCTGACACATCCAGTCATTGATTTGTTCAATGCACTTACTCAGTGTTTGAATTGGAGCATAGTCTACTAGTGAAATTGTTACGTACATTTGTGTGTCATCTGCATAGCTATGGTAACTTATTTTGTTGTTCTTCATTATCTGAGCCAGTGGTAGCATGTAGATGTTAAAGAGAAGAGGCCCCAAGATGGAGCCTTGAGGTACCCCACATGTCATATTTGTCAACTCAGATGTGTATTTACCTATAGAAACAAAGTTGTTTCTGTCCTTTAAGTAGGATTCAAACCAATTTAGAACTGTTTCCAAAAGTCCCACCCAGTTTTTCAGTCGGTCTAGTAATATGTTGTGGTCAACAGTGTCAAACGCAGCACTGAGATCTAATAATACTAACACTGAAGTTCTGCCACTGTCTGTGTTTAAGTGGATGTCATTAAAGACCTTTACAAGAGCAGTCTCAGTGCTGTGGTTTGGACGAAAGCCTGACTGGAACACATCGAAACAGTTATTTAAATGCAAGAAATTACTCAACTGTTGAAAAACAACTTTTTCAATGATTTTACCAAGAAATGGGAGGTTTGATATGGGCCTGTAATTGTTCATTACTGAAGCATCTAGATTATTCTTTTTAAAGAGCGGTTTAATGACTGCAGTTTTCAGGGCCTGTGGAAAAATACCTCAGTGAAGAGATTTGTTTACTATATGAAGTAGATCTGAGGCCATGCAAGGCAAAACATCTTTGAAAAATCCTGTTGGAATAACATCAAGGCAGCAGGAGGAGGACTTCAGAAGTTATATAATGTCCTCTAGGTTTTTATCATTAATCTGATGGAATTCTGTCATGGTGTTTGAATTGATATTAAGTGGACACAGAGACAACACATTTACTGTTCCTGATGCAGAGGCACTGACTGCTTGTCTGATTTTCTGAATTTTGTCAGTGAAGGAGGCAAAATCATTGCACGCCCTGGTGGATAGAAATTCAGAGGCTACTGACACTGGGGGGTTAGTTAGTCTGTTGACGGTAGCAAACAAGGCACGTGCGTTGTTTTTGTTTTTGGTAATGATGTCAGAGAAGAACGATTGTCGTGCGTTTTTCAATTCCAAATTATAAAGGCCAAGTCTCTCTTTATAGATTTCAAAGTGAACCTGGAGATTTGTTTTTCGCCACCTGCGTTCAGCTTTTCGACACTCTTTATTCTGTTCTCACGCTCATGGCCTTTCTCCATGGAGATATTTTTAATGCCAGACACTTCCTTTACCTTAGTTGGAGCAATGGCATCTATAACATTTTTAATTTTTGAATTAAAATGATCTACCAGCTCATTTACTGAGATGTTAGCAGGGGCAAGTGTGGAAGAAAAGTTCTGAGTAAACATTTCCCTAGTATTTTCAGTTAAATATCGCTTTGTGGTTACCTCTTTTTGAACATTTTTGTGAACAGAAATAGAGCTCTCAAAGAAAACACAGGAATAGTCAGAGAGTGCAACATCAGTCACCACAACCTTAGAGATATTCAGACCCTTTGAGATAATTAAGTCCAGAGTGTGCCCCTTATTGTGCGTGGGCTCCGTCACATGCTGAGTCAGTCCATAGCTATCAAGAACACAAACTAGCTCGCATCTATCCTGGTACTGCTCCTAACTGTGATAAATGTCACCTAGGACCAGCTAATCTCGTCCACATGTTTTGGACTTGCCCCACCCTATCTCAGTTTTGGAAGTCTGTCTTTGACTCACTCTCAGCTATCACATCTGTTACCATCCATCCCTCACCCTCAATTGGCCTGTTTGGTGTCTTACCCGTTGACCATTTACTGCCATCCTATTTCGCTGAACTTGTAGCTTTCCTCACATTGCTGGCTAGGCGCATTATTTTGATGCATTGGAAGGGTCCTCTCATACACATGGGATAAAGGATGCCCTATACTTTGTGAAATTGGAAAAAATTAAACACTGTATTAGGGGCTCAGACTTAAAGTTCACAAAAATATGGCTACCCTTCTTAGAACATGTTAAGTCCCTCTTGTTGGAGTCTGTCCCCATTGGCTGAGTCGCCCCCCTGTACCGCAACAGCTCACAGGAATGCTCACAAAATGTCTCGCAGGTTTTTATTTATTTATTTATATATATATATATATATATATATATTGTATTTGTTTTTATTATTATTATTATTATTTTTATTTTTATTTTTATTATTACATTAATGTCTAATTGTAACTGATGTATTGTGTCTTGGGGTTGTTTTGTTAGAAATCGCAGGGGTAATGCATTGTATTGCTGCTCTCTTTGTGTATTGAAAATCGCAAAAATAAATCATATATAAAAAAAACGTTGCTTGGTGTAAAATTAGACGACTAAACGTCATCACGCCCAAAATTAGCCTCCTTTAGCTTAGAAGTCATGTGACCGTGCTGTAGTTCCTTTATTGCCCAACCTTAGCCGCCTTTAGCTTAGCAGTGGTGACGTGAAGTCATGTGACCGTGCTGTAGTTCCTTTATAGCAGGGGTGGGGAACCTCCGGCCCGCGAGACCTTTCTCTACGGCCCTCGAGGTAATTTATAAACATACGCAAAAAAGGAAAGAAATCTAGACCGCAAACAAATTAAACAAGCGAGTGCCTGTTTTTCCTGGCCAAGGTGAGGGTCCTTTATGGGCATAGATATGTCTCATAATTATTTGTGTGAACATAAAAATAATTTGTGTGTAAATATGTGATTTGTAAATGTAAAACAACATCCACAAATGCATTTAAAAGATTAGCAAACTCACAAATACATTTGCAAGTGTAAAACGGATCTGCAAATACGCTAAATATGTTCACAAATAAAAAAAGATCTCTGAATATCTCTTTAACATTTACACCTTTCGATCAGGCATTTGTGAATCCATTTTGTATTTGTGGACCAAAAATGCGCTTGCGGATCTCAAATCTCTGTTCGCGGATCTCAAATCTCTGTTCGCGGATCGTCTTTTTACACACGGAATTTTGAGACATATTTTCCGCCGGTCTCGGCTAAAATCTACTCGTGTCACTCGGTTATTTTCGGAAACCACGTGATGGCCTGCTGATGACGACATTTCAGCATGATTTCAAAGTAAGAGCATGATGGTTTGTTTAATGCTCTGTTTTTGTATTATAATGAACAGCGGAACGTTAGATGCATTCTTCATCACCATCACCATCATCATCATGTTATAGTGATACAGTTAGTTTGTGTTATTGGTTCAATATAGCATATATCGAGCACTTTAGTTGATGTTGAAGTGCAGGCTATACGCCACTTTCGGGTCCCGGGGGAGCAGCTGGCAGTGAAACAGCCCAGATAAAACTCTTTCTTCATTGGTTGTTGTGTATTCAGTCAAGCGGGTCGAAGTTACAAAGCACTTCACATCTTATTAATCGGCCTAATTTTACCTTACCAGTGCAGTAATAAAGTAATCTGTAGAAAAGCACCGTATTTAGGTCAGGGTTATGGTGATGAAGAATACATCTAACGTTCCGCTGTTCATTATAATACAAAAACAGAGCATTAAACAAACCATCATGCTCTTACTTTGAAATCATGCGGAAATGTCGTCATCAGCAGGCCATCACGTGGTTTCCGAAAATAACCGAGTGACACGAGTAGATTTTAGCCGAGACCGGCGGAAAATATGTCTCAAAATTCCGTGTGTGTAAAAAGACGATCCGTGAACAGAGATTTGAGATCCGTGAACAGAGATTTGAGATCCGCAAGCGTATTTTTGGTCCACAAATACAAAATGGATTCACAAATGCCTGATCGAAAGGTGTAAATGTTAAAGAGATATTCACAGATCTTTTTTTTATTTGTGAACATATTTAACGTATTTGCAGATCCGTTTTACACTTGCAAATGTATTTGTGAGTTTGCTAATCTTTTAAATGCATTTATAGATGTTGTTTTACATTTACAAATCACATATTTACACACAAATTATTTTTATGTTCACACAAATAATTATGAGACATATCTATGCCCATAGTCCTTGAACACATCACGAGC
This sequence comes from Gymnodraco acuticeps, assembly GCF_902827175.1. NCBI lineage: Eukaryota > Metazoa > Chordata > Actinopteri > Perciformes > Bathydraconidae > Gymnodraco > Gymnodraco acuticeps. The sequence goes on from NW_022992187.1 coordinate 1,322,079, forward strand.
CTAAGGTGTCATCACGTGGTATATGTCTCGTCTGACAGGGGTGCAGTTCTGACCATGGTTCTGACGGAGAGCACCAGAACGTCGCTCCGCCACTTCCACAAATTGCAGTACCCATAAGGAGCCGTACACATGCCGCAGTTTTTGCGTGGCTGTGTCTTTAGTTGAAAGCCCAGTGGTCTGTTCATCTGTCATACTGATCATACAGTCAATAACTGTGTTGTTATTAGCATCTAGCTAGCAGCTAGCTATGCTAACGAATATAAGAAGCTTTGTATACAACCAGTGAGGTAAAGGCACATCTTTATATGATCATTATAATTATAAAAAAACAAGAGAATAAAGTAAACAGGTATAAAATACTATATGACAGTAAAAAAAGTTGTTATTAATAAACAAGAATACAGTTTGAAAGGGGAGTGATTTGTAAAATATCCATAAAGAAAAAGAAAATCTGCTTACAGTTCTGTTTCATATGGGTGTTGAGAGATGTATCCATAGATCTCTTAATGTTGCTCTCAAAGTGCACCAGATTGATGCTTTTAACTTCAACATTTAAAAAAAAATCTTCCCGGGGGAGAACACCCCCTAGAGGAGGTTAGGTCCCCCCCACTTAAAACATGTTCACATGGATAGGAAACTAAATACATTTGCACACATCTTGTGTCCATATATTTCTGTTTGGGTGGTCATGCCACAACCGTGCACGTGCATGCATGTGCGAGTCATGGTAAGATATCTGGATTAAGAGGTTGCTTTTTCTTTGCACAGCATGAAAGAAAGGCCAAATGAATGGGCTGTGATTTTAGTATTTTTAAGCAGAGGTCAATCATTTGTACGGCCCTCGGAGGATGTTGGAAAAACTGAAATGGCCCTTGAGAGGAAAAAGGTTCCCCACCCCTGCTTTATAGCCCAACATTAGCCGCCTTTAGCTTAGCGGTGATGACATGAAGTCATGTGACCGTGCTGTAGTTCCTTTATAGCCCAACATAAGCCGCCTTTAGCTTAGCGGTGGTGACGTGAAGTCATGTGACCGTGCTGTAGTTCCTTTATAGCCCAACATTAGCCGCCTTTAGCTTAGCGGTGTTGACGTGAAGTCTTGTGAACAGACTGTAGTTCCTTTATAGCCCAACATTAGCCGCCTTTAGCTTAGCGGTGGAGACGTGAAGTCATGTGACCGTTCTGTAGTTCCTTTATAGCCCAACATTAGCCGCCTTTAGCTTAGCAGTGGTGACATGAAGTCATGTGACCGTGCTGTAGTTCCTTTATTGCCCAACCTTAGCCGCCTTTAGCTTAGCGGTGGTGACGTGAAGTCATGTGACCGTGCTGTAGTTCCTTTATAGCCCAACATTAGCCGCCTTTAGCTTAGCGGTGGTGACATGAAGTCATGTGACCGTGCTGTAGTTCCTTTATTGCCCAACCTTAGCCGCCTTTAGCTTAGCGGTGGTGACGTGAAGTCATGTTACCGTGCTGTAGTTCCTTTATAGGCCAACATTAGCCGCCTTTAGCTTAGCGGTGGTGACGTGAAGTCATGTGACCGTGCTGTAGTTCCTTTATTGCTCAACATTAGCCGCCTTTAGCTTAGCGGTGGTGACGTGAAGTCATGTGACCGTGCTGTAGTTCCTTTATTGCTCAACATTAGCCGGCTTTAGCTTAGCAGCGGTGACGTGAAGTCATGTGACCGTGCTGCAGTGGCGAACCGTCAGGGCCTTCAAGGTATTCAGAGAATACCCTGGAACAGTCAGATAAAACAAACAAAAAATCGATTTAATTATATAAATAAAATGTAATAAAATGTATATAAAATGAATAAATGAGAATGGTATCTGTGTTGTTGAACTGTAATATTACAGTGTTACGTTGATTTGTTTGTCCTTCTCGGACCATGCTCTACGCATTTCAGTGGTTTTGTGTTAGAAAATAAAGCAACCAATCAGATCTTGTTCTGGGTCTCTGGGTAGAATATCCTTCAACCAAGGTATTCTACATCCTTGATCGAATGCCCTGGCCGTTGTATTGAATGAGAGTGTACGTTTGGACTGACAGTTTGATCAACCAATCATATTGTAGCCAATGGGCGTGTTCTTTCAGAGTTTCCCTCGGTTACAGGGTACTCTAGAAGGCCCCCTAGTTAACTGGCTCGAGACAGAGGATCTAGATCAGGGGTCGGCAACCCCTGGCCAGCATTGGCACGCGGCACCGTAACCAGTGGCACACTAGGAATAAGTGGAATAAGGGTGCAAAAATATTTAAATTCTATTTTCGAATCCTGAACGAGACTCCCAACACAACAACGTCTTCCCGTTACCTGCAGAAGGAAGCCATGCACGCAACTCAGCTCCGCTCTCTTTAACTCCAGGCGACTTTCTGCCGCTTTCCTCCGTGGTGCAGTGCTGATCGTTTCACCACAGAGGAAAGCATTTCACTAATTGCAGTACCCATAAGGAGCTGTACACATGCCGCAGTTTTTGCGTGGCTGTGTCTTTAGTTGAAAGCCCAGTGGCGATCTGCTCATCTCTCATCGAAATAATATGCTACAAAGGGGCGGACTGGCCATCTGTGTGTTGAACTTTCCTGTCGGCTCCCAGACCGTAGTCGAGGAGGGCAGAAGCAACAAGCTTCAGGTTCAATAACCCACTTTAGCTTCAATGACTGGAGAGAGGCGAGCTCTTCTTGGGAGGCCGTTGCATTTATTTAGCTGTTCTTCTGTTTCACAAAATACATCACAGACCTCTGTTTTTCTGCTTCCTCGTTTCACTTCCAGAAACATACATACGTTCTCTCACTGTCGCTCTGCCATCCACACAAAGGCCCAATCCCAAACCACTCCCTCGACCCTACCCCTCCGTGACGGAGTGAACTCTGTCTGTAGCCACACTCGCAGCTCAACGAGGCTCCCTCCTGCCTCCTGTCAGATGGAGGGAGTAAATACAGCAGCAAGCTTTGGGACGGCCTCCCCTCTCTCCGGCAGAAACAGGAACGGTTTCAAATCAGCATCTCTTAGACAAAAAGTTTAAATTAATAACTCAAATAAAACTCCAAACATCTTTCATTGTGTTTCAAAGCTCTTTTAGTTTTAAACCTGATGTTTATAAGCTTCTTAGTTTTTGCAACGGTCTGTAAATATACACAACTTTATAATAAAACTGCACAATTTTACCTTTTTCTAGAGTAAACACAGGTATGATCCTAAGTTAAAAACATATGAGGTCATCATGAGGTTGTTACCATCGTAGTTTATCAGTGGATGTTTGCTGGAACTACTTTTTAACAGCTTGTTTCCCGACGGACACACACAGCGTGACTCCGGTCAGGTAGAGACCGGTGTCGTCACTACCCGATCTGCAGCTCTGCCCGATCTGCTGTGCGCATGTGCGAGATGGTCCGCCATATTGGACAACGCCGGACGGCAACCCAAGCAGGACAAAATTGACATCTAGACCGTCTGAACCATTCGCAAGTTTTTACATGTGACAAAATATGCATTGCGCATTCGCGAGTTTTTACATGTGACAAACGGTGATTTGCAGAGTTTTTACATGTGACAAACGGTGATTTGCAGAGTTTTTACATGTGACAAACGGTGATTTGCATTGTATCTGACAGAATGAAGACTTTAGTGTTTTACAACAATTTGAGAGAATACATGTCTGAAGGTGAATTTCACACAGACCTCTCTAAAAATGAGCGAGATCAAATGCGCCGTGCGTCATCGAACTTTACAGTAAAAGGTAATTAATTCTCATTCTCCTGTTATTTTGTGTTGTGACTAACTGATCAGTTACTTAGCTCTGTCCCAAGTTTTGTATTGTATTTTTATTCTATTGTATTTGTATTGCCTTTCTAAATGAAATAATACTATACAAAAACATATTTAATTCAATATTATAATATAATTTATTATTTTATTATTATTTATAATATAATAATTGTATTCCTGAATGACCCCTTTTTTATGTTTGTGTTTGTGTTTTTTTAATTAATCAAGCAACATTAAAGGATAACAAACTCCAGTTATATAATTCCATATGAATAAATAATATTACATGCAAATGACATTTCCTGTAGGTTGCTGAACTCTCTCCCACCTCTCCCCTCTGCCCCCATTGGACCTGGATCTTAACACCCCCCCCCCCCACCCACACACACACACACACACACACACACACACAATATATGTATTGCTGTGCCTTCTTATTTGCTCGTATTATGAGGGGATATGGTTTAATTTAGTAAATGGTTGTGTGTGAAAAATGTATATCTCTAAAATGTGTGTTGGTGTATGATCACATTTGTATATGAAAATGTCTGAAGTTCATAAAAACATTCTCAGTGTTCAAGTCAATCACTGCAAAGGGTGACGATATGGCAGAAGGTGCTATATATATATCTATATATATGGAATTGCAAAAAATTCCAAAGCTGGTAAGGACTCTTTCAAATTTAGCAATAATAGTCTGAAGAAAAGGACTGAGAACAGAGATTTGCTCTAATATGTATTCAGTATGATAGGCTCTGTCTTAACCCCAAATAATAAAACACAAAAGTCTTCATTCTGTCAGATGCAAAAGTCTTCATTCTGTAATAAAACACAAAAGTCTTCATTCTGTCAGATGCAAAAGTCTTCATTCTGTCAGATGCAATGCAAATCACCGTTTGTCACATGTAAAAACTCTGCAAATCACCGTTTGTCACATGTAAAAACTCGCGAATGCGCAATGCATATTTTGTCACATGTAAAAACTTGCGAATGGTTCAGACGGTCTAGATGTCAATTTTGTCCTACTTGGGTTGCCGTCCGGCGTTGTCCAATATGGCGGACCATCTCGCACATGCGCACAGCAGATCGGGCAGAGCTGCAGATCGGGTAGTGACAGCGGCCAGTACACGGCGGTACACGACACGCCCACCTGACACTACGGTGGCTGAGAGGCATGGCAGATGAAAAGCGAATTGACGACAACTACGCCGCCTACGGTGGAGACCGTACATGGCATGTTATTGTAGCATTTTAAGCAACTAAATTAATAACCTATCCGTTTTAAGCAACTATTAGGCGTTTTAAGCCACTATTAGGCAAATAAATTAATAACCTATCCGTTTTAAGCAACTATTAGGCGTTTTAAGCAACTATTAGGCAAATAAATTAATAACCTATCCGTTTTAAGCAACTATTAGGCGTTTTAAGCAACTATTAGGCAAATAAATTAATAACCTATCCGTTTTAAGCAACTATTAGGCGTTTTAAGCAAATAAATTAATAACCTATCCGTTTGAGAACCCCTTGGAACCCCTTATCCCATTTTGATGGTTGACATCTCATTTGAACAGTGAAAGCCAGAATATTGTAAAAATGCTTACCAATGATGTATTAATAATGGGATATATATAGCGCCTTTCATGAGACCCAAGGTCCCTTTAAAAAGAAGAACAGGAGTAGAAACAAACATAACAAAAGGCAGTCAGACAAAACAACAAATAGATTTGGGGCCAAAGGCCTTGGCAGACAGATGGGACTTGAGGGCCCTTTTGAAGGCATCAAGCGTGGGGATGTTGCAGATCTCCGCATGGAGAGCGTTCCAGAGAGTGGGGGCTGCCATACTGAAGGCTCTGTCCCCAAAGGATCGCAGGTTGGTGCGGGGGGCCAGAGTCTGAAGACCGCAGGTTCCGGGGTAGAGCATGTGGGAATTGTATTGATTGAGCCAGTGTTTCATCGTGTACTTTCAACTGCAGTATATGGTCAGGCAAGTTCAACATTCACTGTGATGTATATAAAATATGACACTGATACCATTTTCCTCAATGAACATTTATTGAACAGAACATCAAATGGAAAATCAGAGCTGGTCAACTTAAAAAAATATTGAATAAATAATAAACTCCTCGGAATCTTTCACAAGTCCTTCAGCCTTTGGTGCGCTTCCTCACTCATGTTCTTGGCGAGGTCATGAGAACAAAGTTCCATCTCACTGATAAGACAAGATGGTATAAAGAAGTCATATGTAATATTATAAAATCACATGCATCAGGGGTTGTACACTTTAATGTGTCCATTCACTAACCGACTCTTTAGGAAGGAAGCTGTAAGGCCTCTTGTTATAGGAGTGGTCCTCATCAGTGTCCAGGGGCATCTGTAGACAGTCAACCATTATTTTGACAGTGCTTTACATGCACATATGCATATAATGAGTGAGGCATTAAACACATCTAACAAGTAACATGTAATGTGATGAAGTATACAATGATCATATAGAATTATAGATTTACTTACCTCCATATTTCACAAGCGACCTCTGGTGGCTCTGCAAATGAGCCATCAGAGCAGGGTGTGACCCGGTCCTTTCACAAAATGGACACTGGAAGGTGTCCGAGTCCAATTTGTTGAGCTCTGGGCGTGCTCCATCACGGAGTGTTGTGTTGTTTGTCTATAGGTGAATAAAATAGAATACAATTTAAGTGACTTTAATATTGGAAATAGTTAACTCCTTAAACAAGCAGCAATGGACTGGCCTGTATAATCCTATGGGACAAAGCTGGTCATACTTCCTCACTTTCAGAAGGTAACCCTTTAATGCACAAAACAACCTCTAGATTTCACTGTGGTTCGAACAGAAAGCCCTTCAGCTAGTTTAAATGTCAGGCCTACAGCATAAACCCCATTTAAAAACAGAGGCTCTGTCCTAATTACCTGATTGCATCCACCTGGGTTACTTGGCTCTACCCAATAACTACCATTTAACTTTAAACCACACTTAAAATAATAATTATACATATTTACATGTCTACAGTATAGGAGCTAATACATGTTTTAAATAAAAAACATTCAAATGTGAAAGACACCTTCAATTAATATTTAAAACTTACATAAAATCAGATTCTTGTAAAAATTAGAGTGCATGTTCAGTTAGCATTAATGCTAAGTTAACTGAACGTCGAGCATGTCAAGCTAAGATATATATATATAGCAAAATAAACACAATTACACTGCGCTAAACAGCCACATCGACAAACAAACGAGAACCTAAATAGTATGTAATTATATCTAAAACCACAATACGTTAAGTACCTGTACTCGGTGCGCCATGTTGTTTGTTGTCTGTAAACCTCACGTGTTGGGCGTGCTCTCTTCTGACCATATTTGGAAGTACAACTTTTCGCGGCCGTAGCTAGACCCTTCTCAGCCACCGTAGTGTCGTGTCAGGTGGGCGTGTCGTGTACCATCGTGTACTGGCCGTGGCCGCAGCTAGACCCTTCTCAAGCAAGGGGCAAACTCTGGGGAATTGGCTCTGTGCACAAGATGACGTCTATCAACTTCCGGCGGCTGGGTGTGCGGCTGAGTACTTCCGGTTTGAGTACAGAGTTTCGACAGCTTGACAGTTTATGTCACACCGAGAGCAAGAATGAGCGGATTTCGGGGTAAAGAAAAGCGATTGGCCTTCCAGCGTGTAAGAAAGTCGGCACTACATTGCTGTGTGCCCCTTTGTACAAATTCGTCCCGTTATCAGAATCAGAATACCTTTATTAGTCCCACAGAGGGGACATGTGCAGAGTTACAGCAGGAAAGAGCCAAAGACAGCTTAGTGTTGAATATCTTACATGCGTTAAAAAGTACTAAGTTATAATATAATAATATGCTAAAAAAAGTACTAAGTTATAATATAATAAACAATATGCTAAAAAAAAGATAAAAAGTTACATAATTTTCAAAAATACAGATAAAAAACAAATCAAATCTACAAATCAAATCCTGTAGCAGTTCTTAGGATTTAGCAGCCCGGTATATATATTACAGTTATTAAAGAAGGCATATGTATATAAAGTATATATTGCACATAAAGCACATATTGCACATAGTTTGACGCTATTTAACAGAAGCAAGTTACACAATGTTATAATCGGGAGATAAGTTTCCATTCATTTCGGCAAGCCTGGGCAACAACGATTAAAATATTTCTTGTCCCAAACCAATTGTGTATTTCATTACAAAAAGCAGTTATACCATACTATGTTTAGGTACTAATGAATTATATCCTCAAAACAAACGCACACATAAATAACAAAGGAAAATACATCATTTAATACATCCACAATATGATAACATTTTACAGATTAATTTAATAAACTTTTACAAAACATAGGTTGATGTTATATCGGGGGAAAATACATATTTAAACATTTCAATTAGTCTCTGCATATTTAAGTAATGCTAGTTTATATAACAGATGAACAGATGTACAATATCCAGAAAGTAGATGCAAAAAAGATATATAATGTGTTTCCAACATATCCTCTGAAAGAGTGTTAGTCGTTGAGTTGAGTAGTGAGCCATTCGTTTTTTTTTCGTGGTGCGATGTCTGCTGAGAAGTCCTTGTAGCCTCGCTGACTTTGAGGACATCTGGGTCTGGCAGCTCCCCCCGCACAGCCTTGTAACGTGTACTCCTTTGAACATGTTTATATGATAATTAGGACTTTAAGAAAAATTGTACACTCAGACAACAATCACAAAGTTGTAGCAGGCTACATACAATTACTTAGGACAATAGATATTACCTTACACCGTCAGCAACTGTAAACTTCTTTGGCTTAGTGGAAATGAACACCATGTCACTCACTCTGCCTGGTTTCACACCCTATTAATTACACAAAAGAATTGTCAAATTAATTGAAAAGGTCGTTGATGCAACATACTAGATCAGCTCTTGGCACAAAGGAAATACTCATTAAACCGTGGATTGGTTGTGAACACATACTGTACTTACCATGGTTCTTGGCTTGTGCCATCACTGCTCTGTTTCAGTGCAGCTGAGGACAGGGGGGACAGCAGTCAGGTTGAGTGTGGAGTAGTGTGCGGTCTGGAACAGCAGTGCAACATTGTGGTTGCAGAGTGCTGTTCCAGCTACACAGGAACACTTTGCCACTGCAATCTCCACAGGTGAACAGTTCTTAAAACAAAATGTCAGACATTTTACATTTAGGACACTGCTTCAATACAACACAGATAAATGAGAAAGCTGAGAGCAGGCTGATCAGGCAAGTAGTAGGTGTGGGAAAAGGCTAAACCATGTCAGGTTGTCAGTCACATCACATACACAGAAGTTCTGCTGTTTGGAATACTGTAATACTCTCTGGAATACTCTCTCAATGTATTATCTTATATTATAACTACATAAAATAGTAGAACATTGAACAGCTTAACATAGATGTACGGTACAAAACCAGCACTGGCCCATACAAATAACTGGACCCTACATGGATTATACTAACCATTCAGTAAAGAACAGCAGCCGTCACAACCAGTTTCTGGGGTTTCCATGAAAGCAGAGACGGTTTTCAACCTCTCATTAAGAATCTTTGATGAAAGCTAAGTTTGGGTTTAGCTGATGTATTTATCATTTTACACGAGAGGGTTACAAAACGAAAATAAATCTGTAGCCCCTTCATGCTACACACACATAGCTAGCTACCATGTGAGCACATGTATTGTCACTATGTAATCTGTTGCAACCATAGTTGCAAAACGTCAGCTAGCTGGGCTTATTTGAATCCTAAATCACAGGTTACCTACTCTAGCCACATCAAAACCCCAGAACATGAACCTGATACCGATGAACACTTTTTATTTTCCTCCATACTTTGAGATCGTGAGGCTTTTCATGCTTTTTCATGGACCTGTAACAGCTAGCCCTGATGCTCACTCTCCCTGAAGGTAGATATTTGTTTGAAACTGTGGGGAATTGGATATCATTCATGTTATCCAAAAAAACGTAATAGACCATAATTAAAACGCTTTACACTGTATCAAGACTGTCAATTTGTCAAAGTTAGCCAGTAACTACAGCTTTGTTTGTCACTTACCTTCATAATTGTCGACGTAGCTGGATATGTAGCTACATCTTGAACCCCTTTTCTCTTTTGCTCCTCGGGGCTGAGCCTGCCGCTTGTACCAGCCGATGTACATCACTGATGTTAACCTTCGGTAGGTCTTGGAGACATCGAGTGTAAAATAGTGCCTATATAATATCTATACTCTATCTCTCTCGCTATCTATTGCTATCTATACGCTATCTATCGCTCTTCCCTCTATCTACCGCTCTCATCTCACTCTGCATGACCCTAATATCATAACATGTGTGTTCTGGAGAATCACAGAACGGACGATCGTCCTTATTATTATGCCGTTTAAACCAATTATTTAAATGTGGTTGTTAAATTCGGCATCATGTAAGTTTCGTTGACAGGTCCACACACGGCTCCCCCCGCCCTCCAGCCGATAGTTCACGAGCGTCAAGCTCCTCAACCCCCACCCCCCCGTTGATAATTCTCGATCGTTGGCACGCTGATAAACACATTTTTAAAAAAATGGCACTTCATATCAAAAAGGTTGCCGACCCCTGATCTAGATGAATGTGACGAAGCAATTCATGCCGTTTTATTGTTGTCAACGTTGAAATGACAAGTGCAACAGGTGAAGATGAAGTTGTTGTGGAATTGTTGTGATTACTCTTTTCAAGACGACAATTCTGTGAAAAGACGGACATTATAATGCCGCGCGGGGGGGGGGCGGGGGGTGTGTGTGTCTACAGAAGGTCCAGTTGTGATAGACACGGTTTGCCACTACCGTGCTGTAATTCCTTTATAGCCCAACATTAGCCGCCTTTAGATTAGCGGTGGTGACATGAAGTCATGCTTTTTACTTGAGAAATCATGTGTTAACATGTGGAAATTATCCTGCTGAAATAAATGTGTAAATATCGTAAACGTTTGTTTGACATAGATTATTTTCTCCAATAATCCCAAATCCACATAGAAAAATCCCATTGGACCAAGGAGATTACATTACATTACATTGCATTTAGCTGACGCTTTTATCCAAAGCGACTTACAATAAGTGCGTTCGACCAACAAAATACAAACTTGAGGAAAACAGAATCATATAAGTACATCAGGCTTCATAGAGCAAAAACATTTCAAGTGCTACTCAACTGGCTTTAGATAAGCCAGCCCTTTATTAGTATATAAGTGCTTTGTTAATAGTTATATCGCTCGAAGTGGAGTCGAAAGAGATGAGTTTTCAGTCTGCGCCGGAAGGTGTGTAAGCTTTCTGCTGTCCTGATGTCAATGGGGAGCTCATTCCACCATTTTGGAGCCAGGATAGCAAACCCACGTGTTTTTGCTGATGGGAACTTGGGTCCCCTTCGCAGCGAGGGTGCAGCGAGCCGTTTGGTTGATGCAGAGCGGAGTGCACGTGCTGGGGTGTACGGTTTAACCATGTCCTGGATGTAGGAAGGGCCAGATCCATTCGCAGCATGGTACGCAAGTACCATTGTCTTGAAGTGGATTCTAGCAGTTATCGGAAGCCAGTGAAGGGAGCGGAGGAGCGGCGTGGTGTGGGAGAATTTAGGAAGGTTGAAGACCAGGCGAGCAGCTGCATTCTGGATGAGCTGCAGAGGTCGGATGGCACATGCAGGTAGTCCAGCCAGGAGGGAGTTGCAGTAGTCTAGGCGTGAGATGACGAGAGCCTGGACCAGAACCTGCGTCGCTTTCTGGGTCACCTGGGGACGCATCCTCCTGATGTTGTAAAGCGTGTATCTGCAGCAGCGGGTTGTAGCAGCAATGTTTGCAGTGAAGGACAGGTTGTTATCTAGGGTCACACCCAGATTCCTTGCAGTTTGAGTCGGGGAAACAACAGAGGTGCCGATGTTGATTGTTAGGTCAAGAGTGGGACAATCTTTTCCCGGAAGGAAAAGCAGTTCAGTCTTGTCAAGGTTGAGCTTGAGGTGATGATCAGACATCCACTGAGAGATGTCAGCTAGACAAGCAGAGATGCGTGCGACGACCTGGGTCTCTGAGCGGGGAAAGGACAGAATTAATTGGGTGTCATCAGCGTAGCAGTGGTATGAAAAACCATGCGGGCTAATGACTGATCCGAGCGAGTTTGTGTACAAGGAGAAGAGGAGGGGACCAAGAACAGAGCCCTGAGGGACCCCTGTAGTTAATTGACAAGGGTCAGAATCGGACCCTCTCCAAGTAACCCTGTAGGTGCGGTCTTTGAGGTATGAGGTGAGGAGGGAAAAGAGCCTGAAACTCCAAGTTCTTGGAGAGTGCAAAGGAGGATCTGATGATTCACCGTGTCGAATGCAGCAGACAGGTCCAAAAGGATGATGACAGAGGAGAGGGAGGCTGCTTTAGCAGTGTGCAGTTCCTCAGTGACAGCAAGGAGGGCAGTTTCTGTGGAGTGACCTGCCTTGAAACCAGACTGGTGCGGATCCAGAAGGTTGTTCTGATGGAGATAGCAGGAGAGTTGTTTAAAGACAGCGCGTTCAAGTGTTTTAGACAGGAACGGGAGGAGAGAGACAGGCCTGTAGTTTATAACATCAGACGGGTTGAGAGTGGGTTTCTTTAGGAGAGGGTTTACTCTTGCCTCCTTGAGACTGTTTGGAAAGTGACCAGAAGTTAGAGAAGTGTTGATGAAATGGGTGAGAAACGGTAGAATATCAGGAGCGATAGTCTGAAGGAGGTTTGAAGGGATAGGGTCCAGAGGACAGGTGGTAGGGCGGGCAGAGGTAATGAGGGTAAGAACCTCACTTGGAGAGAGAGGGGAAAAGGAGGTTAGTGTGTGGGTGAAAGGAGGGTCTGGTGACCCAGCGGTGAGTAGAGGTGAGTCAGAAAAAGAAGAGCGAATATCATCAACCTTTTTTTCAAAGTGGTTAACAAAGTCGCTTGACAGAAGGGAGGAGGGGGAAGGGGCTTTGGGGGAGTCCAGTAGGGAGGAGAAGATGGAAAATAGTTTTTTGGGATTGGAATAGGAAGATTGGATCTTATCTTGAAAGAAAGTGCTTTTTGCCTGAGAGATCGAAGCAGAGAAAGAGGAGAGGAGAGCCTGATAGGTTAGGAGGTCATCACGGTGTTTGGATTTCCACCATTTCCGCTCTGCTGCCCGAAGGACGGTTCTATTAGCACGCAGTGCATCATTTAGCCAGGGAGCAGGAGGGGACTGACGAGCCTGCCGAGATGTGAGAGGACAGAGAGAGTCCAGAGAGGATGAGAGAGTAGAGAGGAGAGTTTCTGCAGCAGAGTTTGGAGGTAGTAGTTGGAACGAGTCCGAGGAAGGGAGGGCTGAGAGCACCGATGAGGCAAAGGTAGAGGGGGAGTGGGAACGAAGGTTACGGCGGACAGGTGCAGGATGAGAAGAGATTAATTTGTTATGTTTGGAAAGGGGTAGAGAGAATGAAATGAAGAAGTGATCGGAGGTGTGGAGCGGGTTTACAGAGAGGTTAGAAGTAGAGCAGTTCCTTGAGAATATGAGATCAAGGACATTGCCAGCTTTATGAGTTGGTGGGGACGGAGACAGTGAGAAAGCAAAGGCGGTTAACAGAGATGTTAGTTCGTCTATCTTCCCTGTCTGGAGGTTGAAGTCTCCGAGAAGTACAGCGGGAGGACCAGTTTTAGGGATGTGTGAGAGGAGATGATCTAATTCCTCCAAGAAGTCCCCCAAGGCGCCTGGTGGACGGTAGAGAACAACAATGGTTAATTGTATAGGATGGGTTACTGTGATGGCATGGAATTCAAAGGTGGAAGGAGTGAAGTTAGGTAGCTTGAAGAGGGAAAAGCTCCAGTTGGGAGAGAGCAGGAGACCAGTGCCACCTCCTCTGCCAGTGGGTCTAGGTGTATGGGAGAAGGAATATGCAGTGGAGAGAGCTGCTGGGGTGGATGTGTTGGATGGAGTAATCCACGTCTCAGTGAGAGCAAGGAAATCCAGAGACTGCAGGGAAGCGTAGCCAGAGATGAAGTCAGCCTTAGGAACAGCTGACTGGCAGTTCCACAGGCCGCTTGAAACTAGATGTTGGATCTCAGTGGAGCACGTGGGATAGACGAGAGCAGGCCGGTTATATCGATTACGAGATTCACGGGGCCAGTGATAATTGCGAGAAGACACATAAACAGGAATGGAGAAAATACACATGATTATAGCATGAGGGGCTAAACAACCAAATAAAATAAAACACCAGCGATACTTTAGCTTAATCAAAGTAGGATTTGCCTCCTCTTTGAGATGCTGCCTTCAGGGGCGCATTATAGAAATCTGTCATCCCCGCAGCTTTCTATACAAACGGGAGTGTTTAAGAGAGTGCGGCCTGCTCTTATAAACAGTCTCTGCCTCCTCTTGTTCCGGGGCCAGAGCTGGATTTAAAACAATGGACTCAAAGTCTGTTTTCTATTTAGTCTCAAAACATCACAAAACACCAAATAAATCAGTCAGTCATAAGTGAGTCAGTTTCCATCAGTGTGTGGGAATCAAAACAACCGCAGGAAATCCCAGATATCTTTTGTTTTGAACAAGTGACTGAGAGGCTATTTATTGTGGGATTTTTGTATGAACCAGGACTTATTTATACTTCAAATGTTGCGTGTATGGATCTTCTATTCGATTATAATTAGGTACGCATATAAATTAAACGCATCTCAGGACAAGTCGACAGTAACATGCTTGGCCCAAATTGAGTAACTTTTTACTTTTATTATGTTTTTTATTATATCATAACTTTTTTTTTACTTTTTAATGCATGTAATATATGTAACATTAAGCTGTATGTGGCTCTTTTCCTGCTGTAACAACGTACATTTCCCCTCTGTGGGACTAATAAAGGTATTCTGATTCTGATTTAATGTGAAAATCGGTTTAATCAATTTATAAACGTGTCGTACGCGCAAAAGATAGCGTACGCCAATTTCTAAGCAATCTTCGCGATTTATAAAAAACAAACTTGAAGGGAAAATGTACCGTCCTCCACGGACACTCTGAGCCATCCGTACGCACAAAAACGGGAGAGATGAGAAACTGCGACACCGTTGGCAGAAGAAAGAATGGAGAAAAATATGTGAAAATAATACCATAAATAAAATGTTACCTCTCATTTATCATATATGAAGAATTCATTTGCAAGAATGGATTAAAGCCAATCTTAAAATAATTAAACAAACGCCTGTTTGAGACTCCTCAGTGCACACAAAAACATAACTTGGAGAAATAAATAAATACGGATATGTTATTTAAAACCACCTGGAATATGTTAATGTTATGAAATGTTTTCTCATAAATGATGCGGTAAGCAGGAGGACAGAATTACGTCTAGACTGGCGCCGTTTTGCATTTCTATAGGTTGTAGATACGAGCATGGTTTTATATACTATCATGTTTAATCGTGTTTTATGCCGTTTGCCAAGACTTGATAAGTCGCTCGTAAAACACAGGAGGTATGGAAGCTAAGAACACCATATGTGGTCAATTGTACAGCTGATATAACACATTAGTTTTATTACACTTAAAGGTGAGGTATGTAATTTATTTCAGAAACACTTTTTGTTATATTCCATGGAATGCTCTTAACATCCCGATAGCAATGAATATATGAAATGCTTTGACAATAAATCCATAAAAAAAATGTCATCTGTGGAAGCCGTAGCGCTGTAAAAAGCACGACCAATCATCTGAGCCGGCCCGGCTAAAGTAACTGGATGGCCTACCTGCCTTTCAGCCTTCCATCTGTGCACAAACTTATCTCGTGCCCTCATTGGTCATGTGCGCGTTTGTGTGTGTTGGAGGAGGGGCTCTGTAAGGAAGTGGCAGATTCCAAAATTACCTACCCCACCTTTAACTGGTAGATAGAGTTTGGGGGGGGGGGGGCGTGAGGCTGCAGTGGAGACGCTGCGCACAGCTGATTGACAGCTGGGACACAAACCACCAAATACAAACAAATAATTCAGATCCAGTCGTCATGACTCCACACCGGGGGGATTCCCCGTTCACTTCTTACAGTCTCTCATCAAGGGGGGGTCTCCTGTCCCCGGTACACACACACTGCCTGAGGAAGGCTATGTGTATTGTTTTTGTCATGAACCTTTTTCGGGCCATTTATTTATTTATTTTGGTGACGATCCGACCTCCATGCTGCTACTCTGGTTCAAACTGCATCCACCAAACAATATGATTTATCTCCACCTCCCCAAAAGAACCAAAATCTGACACGGTGTGAGATGTCTTTTTTAGCTGTTCTGTCGTCATTTCCTGCGATCTTCTTCATAAAGTCAATCAAAATGAATGAATGAATGGGTGTTTCTTTTACTATTTATAGGCAAATGTGGGCGTTACGTGAAGCCCGCAAAAGCTGCACCGCATTTCGATTGTGATTCATAAAGGGAAACCGGCGTAGGACGTACATGTGCAATGTTTTATAAATCGGAATATTTGTGTGCGTATTTACTTGCTTTGTCCTACGTAAGCCACTTCCCACGTGAATCCTACGCAAAGTCTTATAAATGAGGCCCCTAATCTGGGGTCGGGTTTGAATCTGCTCAGAAAACACCAAGTACACTCACAGCAGGAAAGGATTCATCTGAACATGTCTGCAAACATTTTTTGTTTTTAATCTGCTTTAATCTGTCTGTCAGCAGATTACAGCCTGAACTGTCCTCAGGATTTCTCCTCAGTAAAATACCATTAGCTTCATTGATCCCATGCAGGGAAATACTGTATATGTGTCTCTCAGCAGCAGAGTTAGTCAAATTCAGGACTAGGACTCTTATAAACTCTGCACTGTATTATCTTTTTAATTTACACACGGCATCTATTGCACGTCTGTCCGTCCTGGGAGAGGGATCCCTCCTCTGTTGCTCTCCCTGAGGTTTCTCCCATGTTCCCCTTTAAACTGTGGTTTTCTCTGGAAGTTTTTCCTTGTACGATGTGAGGGTCTAAGGACAGAGGGTGTCGTATTGTCATACTGATATTCTGTACACACTGTGAAGACCACTGAGACAAATGTAACATTTGTGATATTGGGCTATATAAAAAAACATTGATTGATTTAAATAGTCAATTATTAAAAAGGATTAGTTAATATACGTTTTTCTGCCTAAAGTAGTTGAAATTTAACGTAAACTATATCAAACACCACATCCATGGCAATTAACCTGTTTTTGCCCACTATTTAAATTGACTTTGGTTGAAGTTAATACAAATATTCATATTATATAGCATATAATTGATGCAGTCTTTCTGAACACTTTTAAAATAAAATACTGAATGTGCATGAGGGCAAAATATGAGCGTTAGAATATAAATATGAGAGCAAAATGTATGAATGTGTGAGTGTAAATATATACGTGTGTGAGAGGGAAAATGTATGTGTCAGGGTTTGAGTTTTGTTGTGTCTAGTTGTGGGGTTATTTTGCTGTTCTGTTCTCCCTGTCATGTTTTCCTCCTGGTTTATTGTCTGGTCCTTCTCCCTGTGTTTTCGTCCCTGTCGTTAGTTTCCCTGGAGTGTCTAATTGTCTGATTGTGTTCACCTGTTGCCCTTGTGTTTCTCCTCCCCTGCCCGGCTGTTTCTCGTCTCGTGATTACCCCTCCCTGTATTTAGTCTTGTCTCTTCCTGTGTTCGGTGTCGGTTCATTGTTTGTTTTTCCCGTCTCCCTCCATGTCAGTCTTCGTCAGCTTTTTTGTATTTTATCTTCCTTGTGCTTCCTTTGTGTTTTTGCCATGTTTTTGCAATCAGCTTTTAAAATAAAGCTCGCTTTTGTTTTTCTAGACCAACTTACCTTTTTTTTTAAGTCTGCTTTTGGGTCCTACCTTTCCCAAACCATAACAGAATGAACCGACCACATATGGACCCAGCAGATGATCCATTTGAAGTGGAGTTGTACTCATTTACCTACTTGCTGGCTTGCAGCTATGGTAATTGGAGGCAGAGGCAGAGGCGTACCAGAGGTCAACAGAGAAACCAGGGTTAGTGAAGTTCTTACCTGGCTGGATTATGGACTTCCTCCAGACATGCGTTTCCTGGCCTGCTAGCCCCTTGCCTGCCACAGTTCCCAACATAGCTTATTTCGAGAACGCTTTTGATGGGTCTCGTCTGGCTTTTGGAGGTCCACGGAGCCTCCAAAAGGCTCCTAAGAGAAGGAGACCCAAGTCCAGGCTACCAGCCCGAGCTCCTGCAGCCATGTTTCCGGCTCCAGCACCGGCCCCAGCAGCCATGTTTCCGGCTCCAGCACCGGCCCCAGCAGCCATGGTTCCGGCTCCAGTACCGGCCCATACAGCCATGGTACCGTGCTCCAGTACCATCCCACACAGCCATGGTTCCGTGTTCCGGTTCCCTGCCCAGCAGCCATGGTGCCTGCACCAGTACTGGCCCACACAGCCATGGTTCCAGCATCAGTTCCGGCCCCAGCAGCCATGGTTCCGGCTCCAGTTTCGGCTCCAGTACTGGCTCTCCGGCCGACGCCAGCTCCCCGTGTCCTGTCGACATACCGGCCGACGCCAGCTCCCCGTGTTCTGTCGGCGTACCGACCGTCTCAAGTCTCCTCTCAAGTCCCCTCTCGAGTCTCCTCTCGAGTCCCCTCTCGAGTCCCATCTCGAGTCCCCTCTCGAGTCCCCTCTCGAGTCCCATCTTGAGTCCCCTCTCGAGCCCTCTCTCTCTCGAGTCCCTTCTCGAGTCACCTCTCGAGTCCCAACTCCATGTCCTGTCCCGTTGGGGGTCCCGCCGACTACTCTTCTGCCGGGGGTCCTGCCAACCCTATGTCCTGTCCCGTTGGGGGTCCCGCCGACTACTCTTCTGCTGGGGGTCCTGCTAACTCCATGTCCTATCCCGTTGGGGGTCCCGCCGACTACTCTTCTGCCCCGTTGGGGGTCCAGCCAACTACTCTAATGCCGGGGGTCCTGCCAACCCTATGTCCTGTGCCGTTGGAGGCCCCGCCGACAACTCTTCTGACGGGGGTCCTGCCAACCCTATGTCCGGTGCCGTTGGAGGTCCAGCCGACACCTGTTTCGTCGGGGGTCCTGCCAACTCCATGTCCTGTGTCGTTGGAGGTCCCGCCGTCACCTGTCTCGCCGGGGGTCCTGCCAACTCCTTGTTCTCTTCCGTGGGGGATCCTGCCGTCACCTGTCCCGCCGAGGGTCCTGCCTACTTCTTGCCCTATTGCGTTGGTGGTCCAATCGACACCAGCCCTTGCTCCATCCGGGGTCCCATTGACACCAGCCCATGTCATGTCCAGGATCCCGTCTACGCCTGTCCCACCGGCTCCGGTTCCTGTCCGGTCGACACCGGGTCCTGCCCGGCCTCCGGAGCTGTCCCGTCAGCGCCTACCTGCCCGTCCTCCGGAGTTGACCCGTGGCCGCCTTCTTTCCCGTCCTTGTGCCCGGCCTCCTGAGTTCCCCAGCCGCGGTCTTCGCCCTCGAGCCTGGCCCCCTGAGAGGCGCAGTCTTCGCCCTCGAGCCCGGCCCCCTGAGTGCCCGGCCCCCTGAGAGCCGCAGTCTTCGCCCTCGAGCCCGGCCCCCTGAGTGCCGCGGTCTTCGCCCTCGAGCCCGGCCCCCTGACTTTTCCCGGCCGCGGCCCTCGGGCCCGGCCCCCTGACTCTTCCTGCCACTGCCTTCGCCCTCATGCTCGGCTCCCTGAGTTCGGCCGCTGTGGCCTTCACCCCTTTATGAACTCTGCCTTGCCCCCGGGCCGTCCGCCCGAGACCCCCACAATGAACTCTGCCTTGCCCCCGGGCCGTCCGCCCGAGACCCCCTCCATGGACTCTGCCTTGCCCCCGGGCCGTCCGCCCGAGACCCCCTCCATGGACTCTGCCTTGCCCCCAGGCCGTCCGCCCGAGACCCCCTCCATGGACTCTGCCTTGCCCCCGGGCCGTCCGCCCGAGAACCCCTAAATGAACTATGCCTTTCCTGGGCTGTTGATCCAGACCCGTCCTCCGGACCCCCTCCACCCACCCAGTTGGAAATGTTTGACTTTGTGTAGGGACGTCTGGAATCCGTCCCTTGAGGGGGGGGTTATGTCAGGGTTTGAGTTTTGTTGTGTCTAGTTGTGGGGTTATTTTGCTGTTCTTTTCTCCCTGTCATGTTTTCCTCCTTGTTTCTTGTCTGGTCCTTCTCCCTGTGTTTTCCTCCCTGTCATTAGTTTCCCTGGTGTGTCTAAATTGTCTGATTGTGTTCACCTGTTGCCCTTGTGTTTCTCCTCCCCTGCCCGGCTGTTTCTCGTCTCGTGATTACCCCTCCCTGTATTTAGTCTGGTCTCTTCCTGTGTTCGGTGTCGGTTCATTGTTTGTTTTTCCCGTCTCCCTCCATGTCAGCTTTTTTGTAGTTTATCTTCCTTGTGCTTCCTTTGTGTTTTTGCAATCAGCTTTTAAAATAAAGCTCGCTTTTGTTTTTCTACACCAACTTTCCTTCTTTTTTTTTGTCTGCTTTTGGGTCCTACCTTTCCCAAACGATAACAGTATGTATGTAAAAGGAGAATGTATGTGCGTGAGAGGACCAGTATGAATTACGGCTTGTACGGCTCATAACATATTTTATGAATGTAATACACAACATAATAACAAATATAATATATATCTCTACTTGTGTCTTTGGCCTCAGATAGACTTGTAAACATCTTAAATAGAGATGATAAATTGTCAGCACTACTATGAAGTCATTGGTTCAGTCAGATTATACACAGATGTGTTCAAACAGGAACTCTGTGCTGCAGCCCACGCAGGATTAATGTCACACACAGGAAGTGAAGCTCTGAGGATCTTCAGGTGCTTCTCAGTAAACGGAAAGTTTCTGTGCATTTGTTGAAATGCATCGTGGGAAAAAAGCCTGAGAGACTTGCTCAACAGAATTTTGAAAAAATAAATTCATCCGATAAATGCCGAAGATTACAGACGATCATCAGAGATTATAGAGCTGCAGGTCCAGACGAGTGTGTGTATGTGTGTGTGTGTCTGAGTGTGAGTGTGTGAGAATGTCTTGTATATACCACAGAAACACCTGGAGGCTAAGGGAGCATTTCCTGTCAACACAATAGAAAACACAGAAGAAGAGAGAACAGGCTTTAAGAAAGAGAAGAGACAAAGGCTGCGGTCCAATAGTAAAACAATCAGCTCTTCTTTTCCTCACCACTTCTCCTTAACATCTCCAACAACATGGGAACATCATGGGGTTAAGGGGAGTCATCAGGACACTGGGAAAGAGACTGCACTCACACTGGGAGTCTTTATGACTCAGAGGATGTTACTGAGTCTGCCAGGGGGAAACTAGACTCTCCGTAGATGGATAAAAGCATCTATATATATAGAAATTGTATTCATTGGATAAACCCCTTGAGATGCACCATCTCGTTTTCAAGGGGGTCCCGAAATCTAGATCAGAGTCAAACATGTGAGTCCAATCCGGACCTTCAGTTTGTATAGTGGTGTGTCAGGATTATTATGTGGAAAATAAAGTAATTTCTAGATCTGAACAAGTTGTTTTGATCATAAAGTAAAATAGTATATAGTTCAGTTCCAGATAGCAGTGACTAGATGTCTCTGTTGACACACTGATCTGTAAGGTGTAATGCAAGTAAAGTAAATTATAAATTGAGGCATACAATTGTTGAAATTGCACTTATTTTGCTTAAGAAATGTCAGGTTGTTCATAATGTCTTGTAGTTCATATTCTTTATTAAATGTGAACATCTTCAAAATGTACTTTTTTGCACTACAACAAAGGGAACCATTTCAAGTTATTGTTATCTACAGGTTATTTGGCTGTGATTTTACTGGTCCGGCCCACCGAGATCAGATTTAGCTAAATGTGGCCCCTGAACTAAAATGAGTTTGACCCACCAGGTCTAGATAGTTCACCCTGTGCGTTCTTAGTGTGTTGTTTCATGCTGTATAAAAGTCAACAACAGAGAAAATATTTCTCTGTTATATTTTATTACTGAGTTTGGAGAACTTACAGATATAGAAAGTGTAAGTAAATAGTTGCCCTCCCTCCTGTCCACACATATTAATCCTCATGAATCCCAATAAGTATAATTGTAAGGAACAATTTGAATAAATAAAACTATATGCAACATGCATAATGAAACGTGTTAACCTCCCAGCTCAGTCACACATCACTAAATGAGTATAGAATAATCACTATGGAAGACAAAATGACATTTCTAAAGATATCAGAATCATCAGAACACATTTATCCTGGGGAAATTGTGTTTCATCAAAGTTGCACTTTTTTGGAATAAAATAATGAGGTAATAAGGAAAATATGTATATAAACATAATAAATTCAAATTAAATGCAAAAAAAAGAAAACAAATATAAAAGTTAAAGTAAAAGGTCCAGTTAAGGATGAAACATATTACAGATACTTTTCTAAACATAGATATTATTTGTTCATAAATATAAATAAATAAAACCAGTGAACTCTTAGGTTGGTGGACTTTAGAGCTTAATTCAAAGCTTCATATATCAAACTTTTCAAATTATTTTCTGACTGATTTCTGCGGACCCCCTCCATGTTTATCAAACAGGTGCAGAAACAGGAAGTCAGTTAATGAGCCTCATGGTGGATCATCAGGTCTGATCTGTTGATCTGAAACTAAATTTAAATCGCGGAGGTCAAACTGTCCTGCAAACCTTCCCATCATGCATCTCCCAGCTGATCGGGGGGTGGGGGGGAAGCTGCCTTGCTTCAGGGCACGCTGGGAAAGTCGTGGTGTTCTCATGTTTTCTATATTTAATCCTGACAGTGGGGACGTTAATGTTCCTGAACGCAGCGCAGCACGGCGGGAGAGTCTGCAGAGGTCAGTGTGTGTGTGTGTGTGGTGTGTGTGTGTGTGTGTGTGTGTGTGTGTGTGTGTGTGTGTGTGTGTGTGTGTGTGTGTGTGTGTGTGTGTGTGTGTGTGTGTGTGTGTGTGGTGTGTGTGTGTGTGTGTGTGTGTGTGTGTGTGTGTGGGGGGGGGGGTTATTATGTGGGAACCCTGTTTATATATAAACACGTGAGACTGTACACTGGAGAAGAGCTAACAGCCTTCTGACCATGTTCACGAGAGTCTCAAATAAAGTCCACACACACACTCTGCAGACTCTCCCGCAGTGCTGTGCTGCGTTCAGCAACATGAACGTACCCACTGTCAGGATTAAATATAGAAAGCATGATTTTTTTTGCTATTTTTCTGTAGAAGGATTAACAGAAAGACAAAAAAATAGGACCTCAGAAGCACCGCATGGTGGAGGGGAGAGGCTCCACTGTTGTGTGACGGAGCTTCTGTTGGAGCTGCAGGTCGCTCCTCCTCTGGTGGAGAGAAACTGCTGATGAAAAAGGAGAACGACTTTCTGCCAAAAAACTGAAGGTTAATTTCACCTAGACTTCACATGGACCAATCAGAGACAAGTGTTACTTACTGTCGGCTCAGACTTTTCCTCCTGCGCGTTTCACGTAAATAACCCCTGACCTCTGAGCCCAGTGAGCTTTAGTCTCTGTAACCATGACTTGATATTGGCATTGCACATGAACATACATCAAAAATGATGGATTGAAAATACAAAAAAAATAGTGTTCGTACTAAATAGTTCACCTTTCCCTTCCTTTCCTTCCACTATCTCCCTCTCTCCCCTCCCCCTGGGTATAAACCAGTGACGTGCGGTGAGGTGCATGGCTGGTGAGACACTGACTCTTTCAGAGTCAGATTTACAAATATTATATTTTGACCTTAATCGAAATGTTCGGTTATTTTCAAAAGCTTTTTTAGTCTGATGCTTCGATTCATTTTAAACAGACCTTTCAACAAAAGGATACCCAAAATCTAAATATTGGATTGTTCTTTCTTAGTAAGATTCCATGTTCATTACAATTGTGGTCTTACCTTGACTTGAAGATGAAGTCCATGCTATCCTTCTGGACAACCATCTCCATTACATTTTTGTAAAAGTCCTCATTATCTTCCTGTGGTTTCAAAAGTCTAGCTTGTTGTTTGCGTCTGCGTAGAATAACAGTAGCAACAAGAACCTGTGGGCTCACGTTCGCCCCCTTCAGTGCGGCAGAGGTTATGGCTGCCTCTCCTGGTGCTTTTTTCATTGCCGTTGTATGATGAGAACAGCGGGCCTAAATATCATATATACGTGAAATAAGTTATTTAGAGACTATGGATGGCGAGGATAAATGTAATAAAGGGATCTACAAACATTACATTGGTGACATACAGTGAGATGGTGCAGGCATGCGCTTAGGGCCCGCTTTCCAGCCAGTTTCTGTGGGGTGACTCATCTGAGGTGAGGCAGATCTCATCTGTGCCTCACCTCACCCCACAGTAACTGGCTTGAGCGCGCTCACAAAATAAGTGCCCGCGCTACATTAGTGCCCGTAATTTAACTGTGGGCTTACGTGAGGCAGAGCTCGTCCCTGCCTCACTCCTCATCGCTCCCATGTAGTTGTAGCGGAGCTCGGCCAATTTGCTGATTTTGACTATAAAAAGCGATTGGAATCATACAGAAATCACACTTACAACACAGATCAGTGGAGACATTTTATTATTATTACTATTTAGTTTTTCTTTAGTTGTTTTTCCGTTACATTGGAGTATGACAGGTGAGGCTCTTCCTCCCCTGCCTCCCCTGACTGCATGTCGCTGGTATAAACACCCACCTCCCCCTCCTCATGATAACATTTCAGTTATCACCTCATGAGTCAACATTTTGCTGAAGTTGGTTTCTCTGATTCACTGCAGAGACTCCTCTGAGCAAAAAAGCTCACTAATGTGATAGAGACCTGGGGCCCCATTTATCAACGTGTCGTACGCTCAAAAGATGGCGTACGCCAATTTCTAAGCAATCTTTGCGATTTATGAGGCGAAGCCTGCGAGCTAGTTCAGGCAGTCAACTCGAGCACTTATGCTGCATTCATACATAACGCCCCTTGCCACTCTACAACCAACCAAACAGAGTCTCCTTAATATGCCGCTCTATTTAACCTGCCAGATCTCTCTCCATGCATTGCATGCTGCTGCTATTGCTGCAGCTACCTCTACGTCGCTGCTGCTTGCCTGCCGGTGCTGTCCTTGCAAATGTCTATTTCAATCTCCGACTCTGGAACCGAATCATCATACGCAAGAAGCCGTAAAAAATGCCTCATTCCCGAAACACAGGCTAGCTCAGAGCATGGTTCAGACGCCGCTGGAACGAGCCACAGCTCCCGCACGACACACATTCAGGTGTCCCTTCCGTCCTCATCTGGAGTAGCTTTTAATATCCTTTGGGCCAGAGGAAGTCCCGAGTTCTACGCCAGCTCCGGTAACAACCCCTCTCTTGTGTGTCAGCTAAGAGTCGCACTGTCTCTCGGTCGGTGGGTATTTAAACACCAAAAAAGGCAGGAGCAAGCTAACTCCGGCATTCCCAAAGTACCTGCCATCCTGTCCTACCTTCTCGAAGTAAAATCAGCGCTTGAAGCCTTTAATTGCACGATATATTCCCGTGAACAAACTCGATTTCCTCTACCTGCAATGTAAACAAATGTTTCTACTTCCGCATTCAACCACTTTGTGCCGCTGACGTCACACTCCCGAGGATTCTGGGAATTGGAGTCCCAGATCCAGCCACGAGTTCTTGTTTCCGGCCCTTGCAGCAGCAATTCCTTAGGATTCACATCTTGGCAGGTATATAATACTGTTCTGCATAAGCAATGTTTTATTATGGAAATATTTGGCCTGCAGTAGGTCATATTTGAGGCAATTATACAGAAGTTGTATGTGTATAAGTATTTATACTAGGCCTACTATAAATCAATGAAATTAAAAACGGAAATAATTTAATAATTTCCATCACGTGAATATGAAGGGAAGCTCGATACATTTTAGACCATCATTTTAGACTTCAATCTCCTACAGTGTCTTTTCTATGAATACCATGAATCATTCTCTGCCAAGCGGCTATGTACATTTAATCACCTACCAAGGAAGAGTTTTTCCTCACAGGAATTAAGCTCTACCTGCAATATCTGCCCCTCTCTGGGTGTGCCTTAGGAGGCTTCATGCTGCAAATCGTTTCCAAGCTCTTTCTAATCACAGATGTTCGTCAAATGACCTTATCACAGGCTTAAATCAAGGTTTCTTAGCAGGTTATGCTGGCTCCCAGGGACCCATGTCTGTTGAAACCTGCACTCAAGACTGAAGTTTGCACTGAAGGAGCCAGGAGTATTACACGTGCTGCTATTTAAACGTTTAAAAACACGACAGGCCCCTAGCCTAGTGCTAGGAGGAATTATTCTAGCAACGTTTCTTGAGCCGTTGGTTCCTCACGATTATTCTGTTAAGAGTATTATTAACTACTAAAGATTTTTCCCGTTTCTTTACTCTGTAGATGACATGGCAGGGAAAGCAGACATCCTATATGCCTTCTGTGGCATATATATTTTAAGGTTTTACAATCAAATGTGCATTTGGTTGCCATAGTAGCCCACGTTTCTTTGACACCTCATCAGAAGCATTATGCTGGATTCTCTGCAACACCTGCAAGCACCCCTTGGTGTCCATCTTTTAACCATTTCCTAGTTGTTAACTTTCCCAGATAAAACTTTTCAACAGCTAGGCCTACCTCTTTCAGAACAGGAACTGGAAGCCCTTCCACACGTCTAGAATTATCGGTATCATTCTTGATAGTGTGCTGATGCAAGCTTCACTGCCACCAGACAAGCTGTCCCGCATCAGAACAGCCATAATTACAATTAATGTTATTTATTTAGCGCCTTTCCAAATGTTCAAAGTGCTCTACGTCATACTACATATTAGACTTGTAATACATTCAATACTGATTACTGCCTTCAATTATTCCGGCGCAAACTGAAAACTCATCTCTTTCGACTCCACTTCGAGCGATAGAACTATTAACGAAGCACTTTTATACTAATAAAGGACTGGCTTATCTAAAGCCAGTTGAGTAGCACTTGAAATGTTTGGCTCTATGAAACCTGATGTACTTATATGATTCTGTTTTCTTCAAGGTTGTGTCTTCCTGGTCGAATGTACTTATTGTAAGTCGCTTTGGATTAAAGCGTCAGCTAAATGCAATGTAATGTAATTATGGTCTCCCACTGGTAGTCTCTCTAAAAGAGATGTTTTATATTTATAAGGAACAAGCGCTAGCCTTTCTGTTCAAACCTTAAGGCACCATAGTCTTAGGTCACGTTCACACCTGCTTGGTTAGTACTATTGAATCGGTCCCTGTAGCGTTAACCCCTTGATGCAGTTCGTTGGATTGGTGTGGAAGCAGTCCGATACCTCTGCTCCGCCTAAAAGAGGTGGTCTCGGGTCGCTCGCTAGTAAAACTCTGGAGAGGTTCATTGCTGGTGTGACGTAGTCCGCATCAAAACATGGGAAACAAATATTTGTGCGTCATCGCTTGTTTTGCTATCTATGCTGTGTGCAACATCCAGTAACCTATAGGGTGATGCATTCATTATGGTGACTGCTTACCTCACTGGTCCCCTGTGTACAGAGAAAAGGCAGTGGTACAATCTCATCAGAGCCACCTGTCATCGGTGAAACCTCCTCACTGCATAACGTCTATGTGTTATAATGTTTTTAATGCACGTTGTCCGATTTATAATCCTATGCGCCGGTCGCAGAGTCTGTTGATGCACTCTCCAGATTAACAGCAGTATGAAAATAACCTGCCAATGCTCCATGATGCAGGCTAATGTAGAAATGGCTGGGATCTGCATTTTATCCGCTTAATGTCCTGCCAATTGTTGAAAAAGCATCTCCGTACAATGACTTTAGTTTACAGTTCATAGTCTGTTTGAGGTTGCCTGGGTGAACGCAAACCCAACCTTCTGCAAATGAAACGATGTAATACACTTGCGTCTGGTGTAAAGATGCGGACTATTCGGCATGAATGCAATCTTAGAGATGGCTATTGCTCAGATCTTTGGTCCTTAGCCCCTCTGCGACGAGTGGAATGTTATGTTCATTCTTTTATAATGACCTTGCGGTGTCCTCAGATCCCCTCTAGTTACTTACAGATGCTGCACCTTCTGCTGGTTCGGGGGATTTCACAATGAGTGGTTGCCCCACCAGCTTGCCATGGCCTGCGTTCAACCAAATGACTCTGGATCTACATGTCAAGCCCCTCAAGGATTTCCCATATTCTGCCTCCAACCAAGAGCATGATTCAAAGCATACAATTCAGCTTGGTACTTTATCTTCTTCTGTCCCTCCTCTGTGTACTTATGCAATAGATATAATAGTTGTTCATGCATTAATTGTATTTTCATTAGAATCCTGCAATCTTCAAGTGCTAAGTATTAAGCCACGCTAGAGTTCATTAATTTGCTCCTCAAGGGCCTTAAGCAAGCACGTCCTCCACGCAATGATAACGACTGCCTCTTAACTTTGCACCCATACAAAGGTTAATGTCTAAGTTCAGGCAAAGGGGTTTCACTATACATTGATAAACGTCAGATGCAGGTGTTACAGCTTTCTATTGGTTTCTCAGGTGGTGAATATACACAGACCTCTCACCTTTTAATCCTCAGCATAATCTCACCCTTACTGAATTAACTTTGGAGATCAAATATACACACTGTTTTGAAACATTCAATGTCTGACAGTTCTGTCTGGGGAGTCAAGGAACCCCCAATAATCATTGCTAAAACTAACACTGTTTTCTTTGTCCTTTATCTTCCATGCTGAACTTCTCGCATCATTGCCCTCTGACACATGGGTCGGCACCCATGTTTATTCGATGGCTGCAAAGCCAACGACGAGGGTTCTCCTCCAAGCTGCGTGAGCTCTGCCTAAGCTGTGACCTGCCCCCAGATCGCTATTCCCACTGTTTAAGAATCTGCACAGCCAGAACCGCAGCTCTATATCCACCTACCTCAACCCTGAGTATCCTGGGCCGTCGGTCATCTTCTGCCTACCAGCGCTATATCGTGCCTCACATGAATGAGATCCTTGCAGCACAAACAACCATGAGCTCTTGCACTACTCGATGATGAGTAAACGTTCAAAGATGTATATCTGTAGAATTCTATTATTGCATACCAGGTGGTTGCTGGGTTAGATTATATTTATTTCATTATAGTATATTCCCCTCATAGCTGCATGCTTGGGGGGGAAAGCTCATTGTCGCTGCCTCAAAGACCTAGACACAGCAGTCTTGATAGGTAGTATATTCCCCTCAAAGCCGTGGTGCTGGGGGGGGGTCGGCACTGGTCACTTCCAGGCCTACACATAGCAGTCTCTCTAGTTAGTATATTCCCCTCAAAGCCGCGGTGCTGGGGGGGGGGGGGTCGGCACTGGTCACTTCCAGGCCTACACATAGCAGTCTCTCTAGGTAGTATATTCCCCTCAAAGCCGTGGTGCTTAAGGGGGATGGCTTTTCGGGCTGTTCCCGGGCCTTCACATAGCAGTCACTAGGTAGTATATTCCCCTTAAAGCCGCGGTGCTTAAGGGGGATGGCTTTTCGGGCTGTTCCCGGGCCTTCACATAGCAGTCACTAGGTAGTATATTCCCCTCAAAGCCACGGTGCTTAAGGGGGATGGCTTTTCGGGCTGTTCCCGGGCCTTCACATAGCAGTTTCATTAGGTAGCATATAGGTAGTATATTCCTCTCCAAGCCGCTGTGCTCAGGGAAGAATCGGCTCTGGGCTATTCCTCAGTCCTACACATAGCAGTCTCACTTAGTAGTATATTCCCCTTAAAGCCGCTGTGCTTAGGGGGAATGGCCACATGGCAGCTCGCCAGGCCCTCTACTTATCAGTCTTACATCACCAGCGTCAGGCTCGGGCTACGCAGTTTTGGGGGATAGTATCTGATCTCCACGCAGTTTTGGGGGTTAGTTATTTGATCATCACTCATCGTGCTATGTATATCTATGGAGTGATGATGCCCGAGCCTAGTCGCCAAACTCAACTATATGCTGCTTCTAATAAACATGTTAAAGGAACACGTGAGTTGTCTGACTGAAATGGGGCGAAGCCTGCGAGCTAGTTCAGGCAGTCAACTCGAGCACTTATGCTGCATTCATACATAACGCCCCCTTGCCACTCTACAACCAACCAAACAGAGTCTCCTTAATATGCCGCTCTATTTAACCTGCCAGATCTCTCTCCATGCATTGCTTGCTGCTGCTATTGCTGCAGCTACCTCTACGTCGCTGCTGCTTGCCTGCCCCACCACCACCCCAGCTTCCACCCCAGCTTCCACCCCAGCTTCCACCTGTAGGCTCGGGGTTAGTTATTTGATCACTCATCGTGCAATGTATATCTATGGAGTGATGATGCCCGAGCCTAGTCGCCAAACTTAACTATATGCTGCTTCTAATAAACATGTTAAAGGAACACGTGAGTTGTCTGACTGAAATAAAAAAACAAGAGATATGAGAAACTGCGACACCGTTGGCAGAAGGAAGAATGGAGAGAAATATGTGAAAATAATACCATAAATAAAATGTTACCTCATTTATCATATATGAAGAATTAATTTGCAAAAATTGATTAAAGCCAATCTTAAAATTATTAAAGGTCCCATGTTTTGGTCATTTCTACTGATCATAATTCCATTGTTGAGGTATACTAGAATATATTTACATTGTTCAATGTTCCAAACTCACATTGGTTTCTCATACAGCATCTCTGTATAGTATATTCTGATTAGTCAACCACCGTTACAGCTGAAGATCAGTGTTTATCTTTTACAATGGCGTTTGTTAGCAACCTGGAAATGACACCAGTAATGACAAACAGATGAGAATGCTGTGTGGGGTCTGGGTGCCGTGTTGGCGGGACGTTGCGGGGCTCGCTGGTCCGCCCTGTGGGGCTCGAGGGGCGGACAGTGTGAGCTGGATTACTGGTGTCGTTTCCTGGTTAAACACAGCGGGAAATCCACCTCACACTGTCCCCTGTGGGGCTCGAGGGGCGGACAGTGTGAGCTGGATTACTGGTGTCGTTTCCTGGTTAAACACAGCGGGAAATCCACCTCACACTGTCCCCTCCGGGGGCCTCGCAGGGCGGACTCGTGAGCTCCGTAATGTCCCGCTAACATGGCACTTAGTCTATATCCAGCATCCACACACACAGAGCCGAGCTTTAATGAAACACAGAGACCCAGACGGAATAGTACTGCATCATATTATTTTCAAATCAATACTTTTTCAATTTATGATTTTTTTTTTTTTTTTTAATCTTTAAAAAAAAAAAAAAGTTTTATAACCATTTTTCCTCCTGGTCTCTCGCGCCCCCCCTGGCATGCCCCCCACTTTGAGAACCACTGGGTTAGGGTGAAAGAGTGGCTAGCGTGGTCTCCTGAGCTGGCTCAGCACCCTTTTCCCCCGGAATATGGACCTTGTTTTCGCCGCCTGGCCTCCCGACGCCCCCTTGCCATGGTCGGCACCTGGCTGGTACCTGTCGCTGACCCGACTCAAGATCTGCATATCCTGCGCCCCCAGTGGTCTCGCCTCTCCCCCCCTGATGGAGTGAACCACCGCAACCTTCGGTCGCTGGGCCGTGAAACTCACGCGACTGTTGCCCCGGTTCCAACTAAAGGCTCGCTGATAAATGCGAGATCGATCGCAAACAAAACTTTCATCATCCAGGACTTCTTCACGTCACATGCTGTGGATGTGCTTTTTATAACGGAAACCTGGATGTCTGCGGGTGAGTCTGCTGCTTTTACAGAGCTATTGCCTCCGGAGTGCAGTTTCATTAATTCTCCACGGACCACGAGTCGTGGAGGAGGTATAGCGACTGTCTTTAGGAGCAGTTTATACTGCAAACCCACGCCGTCTATCTCATTCTCCTCCTTTGAACTGAGCCTGTTTGAGCTGGGACGGATTAATCCTGTACTGTGTGCGGTGGTCTACCGACCGCCCAAGTACAACAAATACTTTATAAAGGAGTTCTCTGAACTATTGGTCGGTATCGTGACAAACTATGACAGCGTTTTAATTGTCGGGGATTAAAGACTTTCTTGATGTTTTATATGCTTTTGACTTCATACAACATGTCTCTGGCCCCACGCAAGAGCATGGGCACACATTAGACCTAGTCTTATCCCATGGTCTGCCCATTCCAAATGTCAATGTCTGTGAGACAGCTTTATCGGATCACCTGCCTGTGCTATTTGATTTTATTCTGCCCTGTCATAGTCTTAAATCATGCGCTCCTGTCCGTCACGGTCGTATGATGAAACCTTCCACTGCTGCTAGTTTCTCCCGTGCCTTGGTAAACTTAGCCCAGTCTGATACTATGTCCGCTGACTCCATGGACACTGAGCTATTAACCTCAGCCTTTCTCTCTTCCTGCACTGGAGCTCTTGACATTGTTGCTCCCCTGAAACTCATGCGCCCCAAAGTTAAATCTGAACCCTGGCTCAATGACGTCACTCGTGCTGCCAGGCGTGAGTGCCGGCAGGCTGAACGCAGGTGGAAGAAGGACAAGCTTCATGTAACTCGTGACATTTTGAAAGAGAGTTGGAGAAAGTATCAGAGCACTGTAAAAGCTGAAAAGATGAGTTACTTTTCTGATATTATTTCTAGTAATTTAAACAAACCTTGTGTTCTCTTTAAAATAATCGATGATATGTTAAACTCTCCTTTATCCACTTGTATTGATGCTTCAACTGAGATGTGTGAAAAATTCCTCTGCTATTTTATAGACAAGATCTCCACTATTAGAGCCAGTATCTCACCACCCTCTTTTGACCCCTTCCATTGACTTCACATGCACTGCTGTCTTCCAGCAGTTTGGACCTGTGTCGTTGTCA
Source organism: Gymnodraco acuticeps (assembly GCF_902827175.1). NCBI lineage: Eukaryota > Metazoa > Chordata > Actinopteri > Perciformes > Bathydraconidae > Gymnodraco > Gymnodraco acuticeps. The sequence goes on from NW_022992187.1 coordinate 1,354,630, forward strand.
TCTCTCAGTGACATTGTTGCTAAATTAAAACCCTCATCTTGTCCCACAGACCCAGTCCCTCCTCGACTTTTTAAAGAGGTATGTGACACTATTGGACCTAATGTCCATAACATTATAAATAGCAGCCTAGAGTCCGGTTCTGTGCCAGTTTATTTCAAACAAGCGGTTGTGGCACCCCTGATAAAGAAAACTAATCTGGAAACTTCTGTCTTCTCAAATTACAGACCCATCTCGAAGCTTCCTTTTATTTCAAAGATATTGGAGAAAACCGTACTCTTACAGCTGCAGTCTTTTATACATGCACACAATATTTTCGATATTTTTCAATCCGGTTTTAAAGCGCTTCACAGTACTGAGTCTGCCCTTCTAAGAGTATTCAATGACCTCCTGGTCTCTACAGACTCTGGTGACTGTGCCATCCTTATGCTCTTAGACCTCACAGCTGTTTTTGATACGATTGACCACTCCATCCTTATCACTCGTCGAGAGCACTGTGTGGGTATCAGGGGCGCTGCCTTAGAGTGGTTCAGGTCCTATCTGTCCCAGAGATCTTTCTCTGTTACGCTTGGTGACTTTACATCCTCTTCTGCCCCCTTATCCTGTGGAGTTCCCCAAGGTTCTATTTTGGGGCCTATTTTATTTTCCTTATACCTTCTCCCCCTTGGACTGATTTTTAGAAAATATGGCATCTCCTACCACCTTTATGCGGACGACTCCCAATTATATTACACATTACATGTCACTTGTTAGATGCTTTTATCCAAAGCGACTTACATACTCAATACTGTGGGCAATCCCCACAGGAGCAATTTGGGGTGAAGTGTCTCAGGGACACAACGACATGCTGACTGCAGTGGGGTTTGAACCTGTGACCTCCTGATCCAAATACCAACTCACAACCCACTGCACCACACGCCTCCCTCTATATCTACCCCTAAGAAAAAACACTAGCTCTCTGATGCCCCTGGTTGACTGTCTTAATGATAGAAAGGCCTGGATGGCGCTAAACTTTTTAAATATAAATGAGAGCAAAATGGAGGTAATTGTGTTTGGACCAAATGGTGATGTCCCTTCCATTGACCTGGGTTCCCTGCAACAGTTTGCAAAACCCATGGTCACAAATCTGGGTGTCAAAATCGACAGTGCTTTTAAATTAGATAAACAGATAAACTCTGTGGTTAAATCCAGTTTTTATCACTTGAGGCTCCTGTCCAAAATTAAACCGGTTTTATCCTTTTTAAACTTGGAGCGTGTAATTCATGCCTTTGTTTCAACTCGTTTAGATCATTGTAATGCACTTTATGCCGGCCTAAATAAGACTTCGCTGGCCCGCCTGCAGCTGGTACAAAACGCTGCGGCGCGGCTGCTTACAGGAACCCGCAAGTTTGACCACATCACACCAGTTCTGGCTTCGCTCCACTGGCTTCCTGTCTATTTTAGAGTCCATTTTAAGATTTTATTGTTTGTTTTTAAATCTCTTAATGGGCTGGCCCCAGAGTACATCTCCGACCTCTTACAGGTGTACACCCCCTCAAGGGCTTTGAGGTCGGCTGATCAGCTGCTGCTTGTAGTCCCTAAAACAAAGAAAAAGACCAGGGGAAGCTTTTAAGTCCCGCCTAAAAACCCACCTCTTTTCCCTCGCTTACCAGTCAGTCTGAGCTATGTCTTACCTATTTGTATGCTTTTACTGTCTGTCCATAGCTTTTATGTGCCTTGTATTTATTCTTATGTGTGCTTTTTTATCTTTTCTTATGTGTGCTTTTTATCTATTCGTGTAATATTATATTTTATTATAATGTTATGTTCATTGTGAAGCACTTTGGCAAACCCTCTGTTTTTAAACTGTGCTATATAAATAAAGTGGATTGGATTGGATTGGACTCCTGAGCTGCTCGGGAGTCCACCCTGGCAGAGGGTGTGCCTATTGATCTATAGCTGTGTGCCAATAGAGTGGTGCAGTGACGTATCCTAAAACCTGGAAGTAAGCTGCGCATTGGTTCCCTTGACAAAAAAGCAATGGGATTTCTCCATAGGATTTTGGAAAATAGCTCGAAATAAGGTCTGTGGTTGACACAAATTAAAGATCATGTTTTGTTCAGCCGCATAATATCCACATGCCTACCCTACTTTTATAATTTTCTAATCATAAATCGATAGATTTATGATGTTTTAGGACGCGTTACTGCACCACTCTATGGGTCCAGACTTAGTGACGTCAACAGGCCCCGGAAGAAAAAAATGGAAAAAGAGAAATCTCCAACGAGGTGGTCTGGGGCAGCATAGACAGGTATTTTCTGTGTTAGAGTTTTACTCGCTACAGGGTGTACTTTGAGGGTTTGTAACTCTGCAGTCCGTTTACATGCAGACAAAGCTACATAACACACAAGGGCGATGGGTAATAACCATAGACTGTATATATAAATGGACGTAGGGTCCGTGACGTCACCCATAGGATTCTGCAGAGTTGCCGAGAAGCCCTTAGTAGGCGGAGTCGGCTACTAACGGCTCGAATGTGACGTCAGAGTTCAACTCTCGCCTGTTCCAGCCTGCTCCAAATAAGGGCAAAGAGGCGGAGCCGAGGCGGGACCTGCTGCTACCGAGCTGGAAGTTCCAGAGCTAGCTAAGCTAACATGCTCCCCATCTGCACGCTGCCGTGGCATTTTACGTTTCTACGGTAAGCGGACATGAAACTATTCAGCAAAACTATAAATAATAATCTAAGTTATTGAGTTTTTAGCATAATACTTCAGAATCTTAAAATCCCTTGACGTTTGTATGCAATTGTGCTAAATTCAACACTGGAATCAAGCAAATATGAATATGTTTGCATGACATTAGTTATTTGTATTTTTATATCACTTAACTATACGTTTAATACTTTTAAGTTAAGCTAAGGTACATGTGATGGTAGCTGTTAGGGAATAATTTGCCTAGGTATTCAAACTTTGACACAGTTAATTATTGTCTCCTCTCACTGTCTCCTTTCCCATGGCATATGTCTATGGCCTTGGGTATTGCTGCTATCTCTCTTAAGGAAAGGCAGCTTGGGCGCATTGTTGTTGCCAGTCTATGACAGAGCACAAGCCGCCATGAGGTAATTTACTGTTCAGGGACGAAGGTTCCCTGGCGCGCATTCTTTTCTATGGACGAGAGCTCTATAGATTCAGGGTCCATATTTGTTTAGTCTCACTGATGAAGAATGTTGATTATTACACTCCGAACTAGATAAAACCTCGAGCTACAGAAAGAGTTCTTCAGAATTGGTTTGGCAACCGCTGTGTCAACTCGTGACACACCACCTGTCTTGTCAACTCTCCAGCCGAAACTCCAACTAATTCATCAGTGTTTGACATCAAAGCTCCCTCTCATCCCGTGTCTCCTTCATGAGTCGGTGACTCCCACTGCATTGCTACACAGAAGTTTCCTCCACAGTAGCTCTTACCTGTGAGGCCTCCTCCAAACAGCATAATAACCAGACTGTATCATTAAAACTAAGTACCAGTTCTAGATCCTTGACTTTAGACAAAATGTATTTAAAGACCGATCTTTATTTGAATGTGCCTCTTAACCTGAGATATTAGTTATACAGTAATAGTATTATCAGTATCAGTAGGGGGGACAGGGGAGAACTGGGATAGGGGTTGGCAGGATAAGGGGGGGCAGGTGGCTTAAGGGGGAGCAGGTGTGGTGGTGGTTAAGCTGCTGTAGATGTTGTCTATTTTGCTTTGAAAAAATGTGAGAAAAGAGCTGCATTTGTCAAATGTGAATGACTGAGAGGTGGTGTCCAGGGGGCTGAGGAGTTTGTTTATTGTGGAGAAGAGTGTTTTGGGGTTTCCGGAGCCAGAGTGGATTAACAGAGTAGTAGGCATGGGAGAGGGCATCTTTGTATTGCTGTATGGGGTCCTTGTAGGTTTGAATGAATCGTGAGACCTGTTTTATTGCGGAGTCTTTCAAGTTGCCGGGCACGGGTTTTCATCAGGCGGAGTTCGGGTGAACCAGGGAGCAGAGTGGGTGAAGGAAACTGTTTTGGTTTTTATGGGTGCAAGCTGGTCAAGGCAGGAGGACCGAATGTTGTTGTAGTAGTCAGTGAGATCAGAGGGGCTACGGCGGGCCACAAAGGGAGTGGTGGATATTTTTTATGAGAGCGAGGTAGGTGAAACACAGCTTAGTTTATGGAAGGTGATTTTGCGTTTTTGCTTTGGTGGTGGGGTGGGAATGTTGATGGTCATGGTGATGGCTAAGTGGTCGGAGAGGAAGAGGTCTGAGCCAGATAGATGGTGAAGGTTTAGTCCAGTCGAGCAAACAAGGTCCAGAATGTGGCCACGGTTATGGCTGTAATTGATAAGCCTTGAAACATGCACTTGTCAAGGTTCAGAGGCACATTTTGCAAATATGGCAGTAGTCATCGATCATCTTAAGATTTGTAGATCCCAAGTTGGGAAATGTTTTCGTTACAGCAGCATGTACAATATGCAATGTATTGGTACATTACATTGCATTTAGCTGACACTTTTATCCAAAGCGACTTACAATAAGTACATTCGACCAGGAAGACACAACCTTGAAGAAAACAGAATCATATAAGTACATCAGGTTTCATAGAGCCAAAACATTTCAAGTGCTACTCAACTGGCTTTAGATAAGCCAGTCCTTTATTAGTATATAAGTGCTTTGTTAATAGTTCTATCGCTCGAAGTGGAGTCGAAAGAGATGAGTTTTCAGTCTGCGCCGGAAGATGTGCAAGCTATCTGCTGTCCTGATGTCAATGGGGAGCTCATTCCACCATCTTGGAGCCAGGATAGCAAACCCACGTGTTTTTGCCGATGGGAACTTGGGTCCCCCTCGCAGCGAGGGCGCAGCGAGTCGTTTGGCTGATGCAGAGCGTAGTGCATGCGCTGGGGTGTACGGTTTAACCATGTCCTGCATGTACGAAGGGCCAGATCCATTCGCAGCATGGTAAGCAAGTACCAGTGTCTTGAAGTGGATTCTAGCAGTTACCGGAAGCCAGTGAAGTGAGCGGAGGAGCGGAGTGGTGTGGGAAAATGTTGGAAGGTTGAAGACCAGACGAGCCGCTACGTGTTACTTTGTAATTCTACTCCACTACAATTCAGAGGTTAACCTGGTATTTTCACTCCACTGCATTTATTTTAGTTACTTTGCAGATTCTGATTAATTATGTGAAATATAAACAACCCTTAAAGCAAACTTTAGTTACAGCTGAGTAAAATTCAGGGAAGGTGATTGTCAAGGGCCAACAATCAGGAGAGATATTTGATAGTTGGTGCTTGAGAAGACTAAACATTTATCTGCAGATCCCTATAAAGTATATTCATTACTCATTATTCTCTACTAATAGTTCATTAAAGACTGTATATAATGGCTATTTTGCACATCCCTTTCAAGATTTCAAGATTTTCTAAGGTTTATTGAATTGTTATGGGCGGGTTCGGTATTGCACGTCGCGGGTGCGGGGCGGGAACGGGTCTTGAAAATCAGACCTGTGCAGGACTCTGGTGTACCTCCACCATTAAACTGTCGTATTCTGCACATTTCTTATTCTATCTACCTACATTTTATAAAAGTATAATTAATATGTATAATATCAGTTAAAATAAGTGCCTCAGTTAACATTGCAGGGAAGTTGATTGTCAAGTCCCAAAACAAACTATGCCATATATTAGACGTGAAGTACTTTTTCAGGCTTAATATTTATCTGTAGATACCCCCAAAGCTTTTTTCTTATTTAACCTGTTAAGCCCCAAGGTCCCCCTCGGTGGGTCCTTTTTTTTTTTTTTTCACGACACTGTGTCTCTAGGGATTTTAATATTTAAGAACCTATTCATGTGTTATACCAGATTAACGGGAATACTCTCAGCTAACTGACGATACAAACCATTTTTACCAAAACAAAACACAAGTCTCATAAGAAGCATCTAAATGACCCCTGAGCGAAAAATGCTAACGCCGGTTTTTGGCACACGACGCTGTAGTTGGCTTCCGATTCAGAGCATCCGATTCGGCAGTTAAGGGGAAAGTTAAGGGACATTTAATTGACATCGCTGAGCGAACAATCCTCCGTGTTTGAACCTCTTAAATTGCTGCATAGCCGATTTATTTGGACTGGATTATCCCAGAGAGTCTAAAGATTATTTATAACACAGTTTCAGATTTGTGAAACCTTTATTCTATTTGTGAAAATACAAAAAAGGGAGATTTCAGTGCTTTTTCACATGTAGACCACATTAGACCAGGGTTGCATTCCAATAGTCCATTTAGCTTAGGAACCTTCCTAACGGAGTGAAATGACCCGGAAGTACGTCACTGGCAGCCATGATAAGTGCCGTTCCAATTCTCCAAATGAAAGGAAAGGAGGTTTCAAACTTCCTTTATAACCACCTTTAGCTTAGGAACCACTGGACCTCCCTAACCGAAAGGAGAGGAGAAAATGCTGCCCCACAATGCATTGCAGCCGCAGCATTTCCCATCACAACAGTCGGCCGTTCACGGAAACAACCGATTATGACCGAGAAATGATATCATGAAAGTTACGGTGCTTATTAAGCATTTTAAAACGTATGTGGTAAGTTGCCAAAGTGCTTTGTTTTGAACGTCCATCAGTATTATAATCAAAGAGAGAAATATGAACGTTAGTTTTTACTGAAATGATCAAATAAAGTCAACATCTCACAGTCTTTACTGAGCTGTGGGGTTTGTTCAACTTTTAAAAGATGTTTGAATGGTGATATACACAGTGATAGATGGTAAGGACTAACGTTTATAATAAATACATCTGTATTGATTTTAAGATATTTTCATACAATCATACGTATTGGATCATTTGTATTAATGTGGACCGGAGGGAGAGGGGGACTGAGCATAAGTTTCACTTTCCTTTTTTATTTCAATTCCAACTTTGGTCATGAAGAATGTGTTTCTCTGTTGTCCACGTTCATAAAGCATAAAGCAACAGCATCAGAGCACGGTGCAGAGTCTCTAGATGAGTTTACAGTAGTCCCTCGTTCTTATTGAACATCCATGTTGTAGTCCGCTGTATAGAAAACTGTAGTTTCCATAGTTACCCCACAGCAGCAGACGCACATTCATGACGTCCGCTGGCGCATCATAAACACGTCGGATAGTGAAAGTGCATTCGGATTCTCTAAAGTACCGCAGTCTCTTCTCCTAAGTCCTTTTGAATTCTCCTATCCACTATCCCTTAACCCCGTGACGTTTCACTCAGAGGTCAAGGAATAGGAGATAGGGTTAGAATTTAGGAGCTGATTTTTGGATTATCGGAACGCAACCCTGGTCCTGATCTAAAACCACTTGACCTAGACTCATCAAATCTGGACTGGATTATCCCAGAGGGTCTAAAGATTCTTTGTAACACAGTTTCAGATTTGTGAAACCTTTATTCTATTTGTGAAAATACAAACACAGGTGGAAGGCTGAGGTTGCTGCAGCAAGCCAGAATCAGAGAGTGAACCTCCCAGCTGGGCAAGCCTTTATGTCTTCTTGAGGCTCCGCCTCTAGATGGGCGGGCACAGACAGGACGACACTCCCAGTACCTGCCAGAGGACAGCAAGGCAGGGAGCACAGACAGGCAGAAGGGGGGAGGGGTCTTCACAACATGTTCTTTTGTTTTGTTTTATTGTTCTGTCTTTTCATTTATTTAAGTATTCCAGTAATGTATGTTGCATGTTTTAATTTGATTGTATTTACTTGTTTAAATGATATTTGTTTTAGGTTCACTTATAAAATCTGTCCAGGGACAACAGATGAAAAATAGCCTCTTGGCTAACTCTGGCACATGTCCAGGAATGTTAATTAATGTGCACTGTCCCTGTTAAACAAATGAATACATAAATACAAATAAAAATAAGTGTATGCTCCTCATTTAGGTGATAATTCTTTATCTACAAAGTTTTCGTATCTTAAATACTGTTTCATAGCAAACAACAAAATGAAAGAGATGTTAAAGGAATTCAGGTTCATGAGATAAAGAAAAAGGCTAACCTTCAGTCTTTCATCCACTTTGAACAGCTTCTGCTGCTTTGTCCTAAAGCAAAATATGAATAGCAATTATTTTTCTGAGAGAGAAGACAGGATTACAATGAACCAACTTTCTCATACCATTGTTACCAAAGTGTTATTTTCTAATCTTGTAATGTTTTTCACATTCCAAGCAATCCTAGTACTCAAGATGACATACTGTAATTAGGCAAAGCTTGTTGCTTAAAGTAAACTTGAACAATGCTATAGACTCTATTTAATTTCCTGTTGAAATGTTTTGCCTGCAACTGTAAATACATTAAGTTTATATAAGTATACCTACTTATCTGTTGAATTTTTATTTGCAACAAAAAATTATAATAAATTTGAGAAGTAAAGACTTTATTCTTCCTTAATTAGCTGTCCATACTTACCCGGACCATAACAATGTGGAGTTAGCCCCAAGTTTTCTTTGGATGGTCGTCTCTTTGATGACGGTATCTCCTCTTCCAGGCTTTTCATTTTCTTCAAGGCCATCATAGAAATGCCAGCTTCTATCTAAACCCAATTTGTGGAATGCCACAAAGTGATTTGCAGGCCCCAGGTGATATGTCACAGCAGCTGGCTCATACCTTTGTGGCAAGAGTATTGTACAAAGACTGTGTGAAATAGCCATATAAACAAATGGAACAAGTTCAAACAGACAGCAACATTTGAGCACAGCCAAAGACATGATATGTACTGTATGTAAGTCTTACATTCCACCAATAATTGTAACCAGATGTGGCAAGGCTGTCGGATGATGCTTGTTGGTTGGCTTCCCCTGGTTTATTACTGAAAGTAATCAAATACAGGGCGCTCCATGCACGAAGACACGCTGCGCTGTTGTCTCCTTAAAAGTGCATTGTTTCAAACCTCTGTTGAGATAAAAGGAAAAATAAATGATAATTGGCTTAATAAAATGAAATTATAGATCCAACATACATAAGACCTCTATAGCATTGAAACTTCAACAAATAAATCCTGATCACCCTTGATGGCAAGGCTTGCAATTGGTTCAGTGAAGTTGTAAACATATGGGTGATATTCAATTGTGTTAACTTCCTACGACTAGGTTCAGAATATTTCAATTTTCTTGATAACAGTTGAATGTTACAGGACAATGGTCACATATCTAAGTGATTCATCAAGCTCAGCGAGGGATATAGTTGGTCTACCTCAATCATTTATTTACAATGTAGATCAATGGAACTGTTTGGCATATACATTTTACAATGATTTATCTGAAATATATGGTACTTACCTCTTGCAAGGAAGAACCTTTAGCGACTCATTCGCCCACTTGTCGACATCAGCCTGTATGTTCCCAAAATCTGCACATCTTGAAAGGGAATAAAACATAATTGAAAAAGACAAGCAAATTAACTTAAATATGACCAATCTCTGCAATCTTTAACTCATGAGACTTTCCTTTTGGGTGCAATAAATTATACTATTGATTTATTTATTTGATTTAATAAATACATTATATTAATTTAATTTCACAAAATAGGGAAATACTTACATTATATCAACTGAGTTGCATGTCCTTTTGGCGACAGGGCAAGCCACATTCTGGCATGTTTGGGTTATTTCTGTTTTTTGCAAGTAGTCCAGTCGAGAAACAACCATGACCTCCTCAGTCCCAAATGCATCCCATGATTGTCCTTTGAATCTGGCTATTGTGTTCAGCCACAGCAGTTTTCCCTGTGACCACTCCCTTTGATAAAAAAGCCTATGGACTTGCAGCAGGATAGACATCCATGAGTCAAGATTTGCATTTTTTGACAAATCATTTTGAATGCCTGGTCTCCTTTTTAATGCGAGATGCAGGGTGTACAGGAGGTTGTCCACTGTGCAAGTGTTTGTCATTGACACAGTTTGCTGTCCAATTGTTCCCTCTCCTCCCCAATGTGGACAGCATCCCTTTTGCCTTTCCCTAGCATCTGACAATGTTTCATACAGTTTATACTTTTTTCTCTGAGCAGTAGGAGTAGGGGGGCTGAAGTGCTTCGACTTTCTTTTCTGCGTTTTACTTCGCTTCCTCCATGTCTCCTCTTGTGACAGAGGAAGTGTCTCTGGTCCCTCAGATTGTCTTTTGTCTTCAGCGTATGTTTTTGAAGGATGCACTTGTTTTTTCATTATTGCGACGCCTTTGAGTCTTCCAACCACAAACTCTTGCTGTAGCTGGAGAAAGTCTCCTGCTCTTCTGTGCAATTTTGATGAAAGGATCACTTTTTTTGTTGTGCGGAACCAGTTCTCTACAACAGCATTACTGTCACAGGTTTTGCCAAGATCTTTAAGCATCAGACCTGTCCAAAGAGGCACAGTACCAGCGTAATGGAGAATTATTTCCACAAGTGTCCCACAATAATGAGTATTTGGCTGGCATGCTCTGTTTGCGTCATCCTCCTTCCCTGCTGCTTTTCTGTGCTTGTGTGACCATCTCTTTGATAGGAGCAAAGAAAGGGGATGATTTTGTGAGAGATCTGTGCATGTCTTCAAAATCAGCAGGTGTGTGGTCTTCATCTTCATTTTTGAAATTGATATTTTCTGACTTCTGTGTCCGTATGGCCTCCTGCAGTGCTGAGAGATGTTTCTTGCACCCATTAGTTTCAGTCTTTGATGAAAAAACATGTACCTACACCTTGAAATTGACAATACCTGGCCAAATACAGTATCATTTTGAAGGAGGGCAAAACAGTACAAAAACATTTGTTTCGTCTCCTTTCTGCACTGAACCTTGGACAACTTCATACTGATCAACTTCAGCATGTGAGCAGCACAGAGGTGTATTACTGTCAGCTGCACTGACCGCTGACCTTGGCACACCTGAAAGCAAAGCTTGAGACATTCCTGAACACTGGTGATGTTAAATGCCTGAACTACTGCATGGATCATGGCCCAACTGAAATCAGTTTCGACTTTTTGGGGCTTGAAGTGTTTTGAAAACAACTTGTAGTAGTCGCGACCCAGGCAAGTCAACCAGTGCAGGATTGTTGCAGTACTCTGATCAGATGTTAGCATTTCTGCCACAGGAACCACAGTTTTTGTTGTTGACTGGCATGACATACAAAGAGCATAGCAAAGTACTGATTGGCTGGATGGTTGAGGTTTTGCAACTACACTTCCAGTGGCATCCAATTACAAGAAACAACGCTTATTCTTTTGTAGGTCTTGCAAAATCTGAAGCTGGGTCTCAGAATAGGAGTGAACAACAAAAGGAGACATTGCAACGTACCTAGAACCCTCAGAGAGTTAAAATGTACTCTTAGTCAGTCTGTTAGTGTCACTGTGCAGAGCTGATTATTCAACACTCTGAGAGAGAAAATGTACTCCATGGTCATTTTTCACACTGTTTCAGTGCTGTTTAGCTGATGTACACCAAACAATTGTGGGGTGAATCATTAACACTTCAGGAAATAAAGTACACATCAGATTCTTGAAAACATGCGTTTATTTAAAAATAATGTGATTTTGATGTGTTTTAAATATAACATCTAATCAGAAGGTCAGGATGCTCTCTATGGTGCACCTGTAGAAGGTCAGGATGCTCTCTATGGTGCAACTGTAGAAGGTCAGGATCCTCTCTATGGTGCAACTGTAGAAGGTCAGGATCCTCTCTATGGAGCACCTGTAGAAGGTCAGGATGCTCTCTATGGTGCACTTGTAGAAGGTCAGGATACTCTCTGCACCTGTAGAAGGTTAGGATCCTCTCTATGGTGCACCTGTAGAAGGTCAGGATCCTCTCTATGGTGCACCTGTAGAAGGTCAGGATCCTCTCTATGGTGCACCTGTAGAAGGTCAGGATACTCTGTAGGCAAACTGCAGGGGGTCCAGAGAGTCAAGGAGGGAGGAGGTGATGAATGATTTGACTAACCGCTCAAAGCACTTCATGATGATGGAGGTGAGTGCTACTGGGCGGTAGTCGTTGAGGCTGGAGATTTTTGTCTTTTTAGGGACAGGAATGATGGTGGAGTGAGGACAGTCCTGAGGACAGTTCAGGCTGTAATCTGCTGACTGAGACAGATTAAAAACACTTTTTATTTGGAGACATGTTCAGATGAATAATGTCCTGCTGTGAGTGTACCTGATGTTTTCTGAGCAGATTCAAAGCCGACCCCAGATCAGATCAAACACTGTAATCATCTCAGATTAAAAGCTTTTATCTCAGCACTGATTTTCACATTAAAGCGTTTTAGTCTCCAACAGTCTGGAATATAAAAGCTGCTCTCCTCACATGCTCATGAAAGAAAACAAATGAATGTTTATTATTTATAACTGTTAGTTTTTATGCTGTTCAAATTAGCATTATAATCAATAGGGGACTTCCTGCTGTCTTTTGTTCACAGTGCACGCTCGGACGTCATTCACAATGCTAATTGCTAGCCAGAGGGATGCTAATAGTTGCTAATGGGAGGAGGAAGTCTAGCTGAGAGGAGGTATTCAGATCTTTTACTGCAGTAAAAGTACTAATAGCACACGGTGAAAATACTGCACAAGTCCCCACTCACCATTTCATATTGGTGTTAATGCACATGCAGTGTAAAAAAGTAATGTACTACATATTCAGTAAAATGGCTAAAATATTTTAGCATTTAAATGACTTAAAGGATTTGAACCACAGCTTTACTGTGCTACATGAACTAAAAAAGATTAAAAGATTAAGATGTAAGAGATTTAGAAGGGCCCGGTTAGACGCCTTTGACTTTTATTTAACAGATTGAAGATTAGAGAAAAGTGGAGCTCCAAAGATGCATCCATTCAAAAACAACATTGATTAATAAATAATGTAATGTCACAAGATGATAAATCTAATTGTATACAAACATACTTAATACAAGATCCACAGATACAACATTCGAAGTACAAATATTTTATACTTTATTTGCTTTTGTTTTGTGAGCTGCGCTTTGTGATTTCGTATTTCTCTGTACAGAACTTTGGTCTGGAGGTTTTAAAGTGCTTAATAAATAAAGTTGGATTGGATTTCCTGGTTCATCCAAAATCCCAGATTAAACAGCCTCTTCCATTTGTTAGTCACTTGTTCTAAACCAGGGGTCTGCAACTTTTTGGACCAAAAGAGCCATTTTGCCCCCTTTTCCACCAATGTTTTTAGTGTGGAGCCGCAAAACATATTTGATAGCTTATAACGTTTTATATATTGTTATATCATACACAACAAATACAGTTTTTTGGCATTTATTGGTAACACTTTATTTTGATATTCCATCTGTTGACACTATAAGTCATCAGTTGACATTCAGTAGCATGTCAACAGTGCATCAGTTGACATGTATCAGTTGACATTCAACAGCACCGTTCAAACAGACAAGTAAGATGTTTTTTGCAACAGGTTATTAACCACTATTCAACCTTACTATCTGTAGATTGTGTCAGCATCTTCTAAATTGACAATCAACTACTCAAAATCAATCTGTTGAAAGTCAACAGGGTCATGTCGACTATCTGTTGAGAGTCAAGATGTCAACTAAAGATTACATTAAGCATTAGTTGACGTATCACTAGGCCACCAGGGTGGGTGGAGGGGGTCAGGAGGACGGGACTGAGCTGACCGCCCAGGAGCACAGCAGAGGACCAGGAAGGGATCTCGGGCAGACGGCCCGGGGGCAAGGCAGAGTTCAAGGAGGGGTTCTCGGGCGGACGGCCCGGGGGCAAGGCAGAGTTCAAAAAGGGGGATTCGGGCGGACGGCCCGGGGGCAAGGCAGAGTCTAAGGTGGGGGACTCGGGCGGCCGAGCATGAGGGTGAAGGCAGCGGCAGGAAGAGTCAGGGGGCCAGGCTCGAGGACGAGGGCAGCGGCAGGAAGAGTCAGGGGGCCGGGATCGCGGGCAAAGACCACGGCTCACAGAGGGCCGGGATCGAGGACGAAGACCGCGGCTCTCAGGGGGCCGGGCTCGAGGGCGAAGAACAGAGAGCTCCGGAGGCCAGGCAGGACCCGGTGTCGGCCGGACAGGAACCGGAGCTGGTGGGACAGGCCTCGGCAGGATCCCCCATGGAAGAGGACCAGGACACGGGATTGGCAGGACCCCCGGTGAGACAGAGGATGGCGGGGCCTCCAACGGAACAGGACAAGGGGTTGGTAGGACCCCCGGCAGGAGAGTAGTCGGCGGGGCCTCCAATGGCACAGGACAAAGGGTTGGCAGGACCCCCGGCAGGAGAGTAGTCGGCGGGGCCTCCAACGGCACAGGACAAAGGGTTGGCAGGACCCCCGGCAGGAGAGTAGACGGCGGGACCTCCAACGGGACAGGACAAAGGGTTGGCAGGACCCCCGGCAGGAGAGTAGTCGGCGGGGCCTCCAACGGCACAGGACAAAGGGTTGGCAGGACCCCCGGCTGGAGAGTAGTCGGCGGGACCTCCAACGGGACAGACATACGATTGGTAGGACCCCCGGCAGAGGAGTAGTCGACGGGGCCTCCAACGGGACAGGACATGGAGTTGGCAGGACCCCCAGCGGAACCTCCAACGGACCAGGACATTGGGTAGGGACTTGAGACGTGACTCGAGAGGAGACTCGAGAGGGGAACCAAGGGGGAACTAGAGAGGGGACTAGAGGAGAGACTAGAGGAGGGACTAAAGGAGGGACTAGAGGAGGGACTAGAGGAGGAACTAGAGAACGGAACTCGAGAGGGGACTCGCGAGGGGAACTAGAGAGGGGACTAAAGGAGGGACTAGAGGAGGGAACTCGAGAGGGGACTCGAGAGGGGACTCGGGTAGGAACTTGAGAGGTGACGAGAGGGGACTCGGGTAGGAACTTGAGAGGTGACGAGAGGGGACTCGAGAGGGGACCTGAGAGGGAACTGGAGAGGGAACTGGAGAGGGAACTGGAGAGGGAACTGGAGAGGGAACTGGAGAAGGGACTCGAGAGGGGACTCGAGAAGTAACTGGAGAGGGAACTGGAGAGGGGACTCGAGAGGGGACTCGAGAAGGTACCCGAGAGGGAACTTGTGTCGGTCGGTACGCCGACAGGACACGGGGAGCTGGCGTCGTCTGGGGAGCCAGCAGGAGACGAGGTGCTGGAGTCGGCCGGTACGCCGACAAGACTCGGGGAGCTGGCGTCGGCTGGGGAGCCAGCAGGAGACGAGGTGCTGGAGTCGGCCGGTACGCCGACAAGACTCGGGGAGCTGGTGTTGGCTGGAGAGCCAACAGGAGACGAGGTGCTGGAGTCGGGACCATGACTGCTGGAGCCGGTACTTGAGCCGGAACCATGGCTTGAACTGGGGCCGGAACCATGGCTGCTGGGCCCGGTACTTGAGCCAGAATCATGGCTGGAACTGGGGCCGGAACAATGGCTGTATGGGCCAGCTTTGGTGCAGGGACCACGGTTGTAAGATCCAGTTCTGGAGCCGGAAACATGGCTGTAAGGTCCGGAGCTGAAGCCTGGATCATGGCTGTGTGGGCCGGTTTTGGAGCCGGAACCATGGCTGCTGGGCAAGGAACCGGAACACGGATCCATGGCTGTGTGGGGTGGTACTGGAGCACGGTACCATGGCTATGTGGGATGGTACTGGAGCATGGAACCATGGCTGCTGGGTCCGGCACTGGAGCCGGAACCATGGCTGTTGGGGCCTGTACTGGAGCCGGAACCATGGCTGCTGGGGCTCGGGCTGCTTGCCTGGCCTTGCGACGACTCCTCTTAGCAGCCTCCTGAACACTCCGTGGACCTCCATAAGCCTGACGAGTTCCGGAATACGACTCCTGGACAGGAGCAGGAACTGGGGCAGAAGCACGGGTTGACTTCAGGCGGAACCCACCAAGGTGTATGGTGCCAGGTTGGGAATTGGGAGACAGGGAGCTAGCATGCCTGGAATCACATGCTTGAAGGAAGTCCAAAATCCAGTCAGGTAAAAACTCAACAAAACATGGTTTCTCTGCTGCCAACCGGAGCGCCTCTACCAGAGCGGCCCTCTTCTGCCGAACACTGGACGCTCCCTTCCACCAATCGAAGCAGCAAGCCAGATAGAAGGTTAAATGCTGTAATTCAACCTCCCATGGATCATCTGCTGGGTCCATTTTGTGGTCGGTTCGTTCTGTCACGGTGTGTGAAGCAGGTAGGACCCAAATGCAGATCAAAGTGAAAGTTCCTTTATTTCAAGGCTAGGTGCTAAACAAAGACAAAACAGAACACTCACCGACGAACTAGTCATGACAAAAGACGAACCGACAAAGACAGACAGAAAAAACAGAACTTAAATACACACAATACTAATCACAGAAACAAGACACAGGTGAGGAGGGAGGAGAAAACACAGGGACACCAGGTGAACACAATCGGGTAAATTAGACACACCAGGGAAACTAACGACCGGGAACCACAGACAGATTTAAACAAGACACAACGCAGACAGAAACAGGCAAGACAGGAAGTGAAGACATTTCAACATAAAACATGAAACAAGACAAGACAAAACACCATAAAGACAGATCGTGACAATAACATGATGATGATGATGATGATGATGATGATGATGATGATGATGATGATGATGATGATGATGATGATGGTGATGGTGATAAAGAATGCATCTAACGTTCCGCTGTTCATTATAATAAAAAAACAGAGCATTAAACAAACCATCATGCTCTTACTTTGAAATCATGCGGAAATGTCGTCATCAGCAGGCCATCACGTGGTTTCCGAAAATAACCGAGTGACACGAGTAGATTTTAGAAGAGACCGGCAGAAAATATGTCTCAGAATTCCGTGTGTGTAAAAAGACGATCCACAAGCAGAAATGTGAGATCCACGAGCAGAGATTTGAGATCCGCAAGCGCATTTTTGGTCGGCAAATACAAAATGGATTCACAAATTCCTGATCGAAAGTTGTAAATGTTAAAGAGATATTCACAGATCTTTTTTTTATTTGTGAAAATATTTTGCGTATTTGCAGATCCGTTTTACACTGGCATATTTATTTGTGAGTTTGCAAATCTTTTAAATGCATTTGTGGATGGTGTTTTACATTTACAAATCACATATTTACACACAAATTATTTTTATGTTCACACAAATAATTATGAGACATATCTATGCCCATATGTGTGAGGCTTAATTTTCAGTAGTGTGTGTGTGTGAGGTGTTCAGTAGTGAATGTGAGAGTATTTCAGTAGTCTGTGTGCAAGGCCAGATGTTTTCAGTAGTGTGTGTGCGAGGTGAGTTTGACACCTGCTGAATGTATTTAGGTACAAGGTATTTAGGTTATTATTGTGAGCTTAGTGCTTTATACTGGGTTTGGGGCATAGTGCACACTATCCCATTGACCAATCATTATCACTCTTATCACCAATGTACTCTTCATCGTGCCGGAGTGGTTGGGGTGTAGGTTGAATGAACCAAAATAGATACACACCACATGCTTACTAGAGGTGTGAATCTTCACTGGCCTCACGATTCGATTTGAATACGATTCACCTGTCAACGATTCAAATTCACAACGATCCTCGATGCATCTCAATGTATTGCATCCTCAATTTTCTATATTATTCCACATAGCTACTTTTTGTATCAATTAATACAAGCAGTCAGATAAACCTGAACTCCCTTTTTTTCAATACCAGTATCTGTGTGAGCCACCTCACATAAACTTAATAAAAACAACATTTAAATAATTCTGCAGTGCATTACAAGTGTACTGTAATCTACAAAAATAAGGTTTTCACATATCAGCTCAGTGTTTCCCCTAGGTTGACTGCTTTGGGCGAATGGGCCGGGAGATCATTTTTCAGATTATTCCGACATCAAGTGAATGTGTGACACTTGTGTCCTGCTTTGCTGTTGCTTTATTATAGTCCACAGGAGCCAGGTTGAGATATCAATCAGGTTATATTCTGCAAATCATGGAATAGACACACAGATCCACAGTTTAGCCACACGACAGTAAGATGTTGCTCCGAAGTTAAGAATCCTCTGACACTCTTACAGTGATCTTATAGTGGTACACGCTTTACAACATCAGGAGGATACTGATGTTGTAAATCATATATACAACATTCTGAGTCAGCTGAGTCAACTGCTAGAATCCACTTCAAGACACTGGTACTTGCTTACCATGCTGCGAATGGATCTGGCCCTTCGTACATCCAGGACATGGTTAAACTGTACACCCCAGCGCGTGCACTACGCTCTGCATCAGCCAAACGACTCGTTGCGCCCTCGCTGCGAGGGGGACCCAAGTTCCCATCGGCGAAAACACGTGGGTTTGCTGTCCTGGCTCCAAGATGGTGGAATGAGCTCCCCATTGACATCAGGACGACAGATAGCTTGCACATCTTCCGGCGCAAACTGAAAACTCATCTCTTTCGACTCCACTTCGAGCGTTAGAACTATTAACGAAGCACTTTTATACTAATAAAGGACTGGCTTACCTAAAGCCAGTTGAGTAGCACTTGAAATGTTTGGCTCTATGAAACCTGATGTACTTATATGATTCTGTTTTCTTCAAGGTTGTGTCTTCCTGGTCGAATGTACTTATTGTAAGTCGCTTTGGATAAAAGCGTCAGCTAAATGCAATGTAATGTAATGTAATGTGGTGTCATTTGTTTAGAGAAAAATATTCTAAATACAATTATAAAGAAACCTAATAACATAAATTACAAACATAAAACTATTTAGTTTGTAATTGTGAGTTACAATAAAGATTAATCAAATTACTTAGATGAACAGTATTCACAAAATACAGCAGTAATATTGAAAACACATAAATTGCACTTCAATAAAACACTTAACAGCTCAAAGTAAACATACCTGCAAACTATGGAATAGACACACAGATCCACAGTTTAGCCACATTACAGTAAGATGTTGCTCTGCAAAGGAAAGTTTCACATCAGTGACGTAAATGTCACATGCACTCCTCCACACCGTTAGCGGCTAACTAGTTAGCTGGAAGACGGCTCACTCTCAGTTTATGTACAATTCTTTTAAAAAGTGATACACTACGGACATTTAACAAAATAGTACAGGTACAGTAGATAACAATTATTATTATATTTACAACTGAGTGAACAGAACAACAACTCACCCGAAGCTAAGAATCCTCTGACACTGAGGGATTCCCAAAATGCAACGCAACACTAGCTTCTGGCTGCGGCTTTTCAAAATAAAAAAAATAAAAAATGTTTAAAACATAAAGATAAAAAGGTTTGAAAAAGCCAATCAAATCGTTACAGTCAGTGAGTCAGCATGATAGATTCAAACACACACTACAGCAGTGGTTCCCAAACGGTGTGCCGCAGGCAAGTGTGTCAAACCTCAACAAACACCTGCAAAGAACACATGCTAAGGTGAAGCTACCGCACATGCTATTTATTTGCTGTTTGTTTATATCACGTAGTCTGTTCTTCTTCTCTGTCTTCCGGTTGTTGCCTGTTTTGAATGACAAATACACACTACCGCCGCCTGCTGGTAAGGAAAGTTATTGCCACTCAGGCATGCGCAAGTTCGTATGTGCTCGGCGAGTAAAGTAACGAGTTACTTTATGTAGATAGTAACGAAGTAGTGTAATAAATTACTTTTTTTAAAGTAATATGTAATATATAGGGCCGGGACTTTAACGCGTTAATTAAGAATAATTAATTACACAAAAATGAACGCGTTAAAAAAATTAACGCATTTTAATCGCACTTATTTTTGCACCGCGGAACGTTTCTCACTGGATGAGTTTCAGGCGTACCGATTATACTGGAGCACCAACTAACGTTCATGACTTCAGACAACAACAAACCACAGTGAACAACAGTGGGAAATGTTGTTTTAAAAAACGGACGGATGGAAGCGTCGATAAGAGCAGGGTTGTGTGCAAATTATGCAAAAAGGAATTCGCATATCACCGCAGCACATCAAGCCTCAAGTATCACCTCAATGCAAAAACATATAGCAGCTAGCGTGGAAGCTAGCGTGGACGTTAGCCTCTTTTATCGCGTTCACACCAAAAAGAGCCGGTACTAAAATTAGTTCATGAGAACCTTTTTACCCCCACGAAAGTCCCTGCTAGAGAGCAGAGAGCTGCTAGAGAGCAGGGACTTTCGTACGGCTCTCTTGTGAGAAAAGAGCTATATTTCTGATTGGCTGGGCGGAGTGCAAACCACGCCCCGTAAAACTCCCAAAAAGTTTTGTGAAGCCGCCATTTTATTATCCTCGCATTAGCATTATTAGCATTAGCCCAGCGCAGAAACGCAGAGAGACTAACTTATGGCAACACAAAATAAAACATGGGAGCGGTGGAGATGAGGAGGTGTCGGCGTTCTGGCGATTTACTCGGAAGGCTGCTGGGACTCCCAGCAGCTTCTACTGAAGCCAGTCCCTAACTCCGGGGACTTCCGGCCGGGGACTTTGGGCGGTAGTATACGCCGTGAAGTGGTTTGCTGCCTGCCAGTAAAACCAAAGCAGAAGAAGAAGAAGTGACGTCAGCGGCTTCATTTGCCTAATCCACCCCCAGGTTCAAAGAGTTCTCATGAACTAAGTTCTCATGAACCTTTGTGGGAAAAGTACTGCGGTGTGAATGCGCCTAATGGTATACTAAAATCCATGTGAAAAAAATTGCTTCTCACTGTTCTTAGGTCAAATATTTATATGTGATTAAAAATGCGATTAATTTCGATTAATTAATTACAAAGCCTCTAATTAATTAGATTAATTTTTTTAATCGAGTCCCGGCCCTAGTAATATATTAAAACAAATTAGTAACGACCCCATCTCTGGAGTTGGCGTTCTCTACTCTGATTTACATGAAGAACAACAGGAGGTCACGGGACTCACGGCTCTCTGTTGAACAGGACTTGCGAGTGGCCCTCTCCTCAGTGCCACCAAGGATTAAAACATTCTGCACGCCCCGACAGGCACATGTATCTCACTAATTTGTAAGTCGGCAAAATATTTACAATAGCACATGTTTCAATGCTGATTGCTGAAATGTTAATTTTGTGACCTGTCTGGTTTAAATGAGTGTGTTGCTTCTTTGATGAAACCTAATTTGATAAAGCTTCAAATTAATTTCCGAAATATTTCGTTAATAAATATTTCATGAGTAATATAGTTGTCTTTGTCACATTTTATTTGGCATTAGTAAATAATTATGCACATTTACAGATATTTTACATGATATGTGTGATAACACGTGTTATAAGAGCTATTTTGCACAATAGGTGTGCCTTGAGATTTTTACTAGTCCTTTGTTGTGCCTTGGGCACAAAAAGTTTGGGAACCACTGCACTACAGTATTAAAATAACGTATTAAGCAGAAAGTTTAGTATAGCGTATTTCTGGTATATTCATTTTTAATGTCATCTAATATATGTGTGTTTTTATATATATATTCATGTGTGTTAAAACTTGGATGGATAAGTCAATTTTTTCCTCTTAAATATAGACAGGTTTTTTTATATTAAATATTCCTATAATGATGTCCCATTTTTAGTAGAAGTAGATTAGCACAAATGGTCTTTTCTTCCACAACTGCTGTATAATCAAAAGGTGTTTTTTATGGCTATTTGTGAGTAGGTGAGGTACAGTACAACCTGTGATTTCTGCCTTGAGTAAAATTATTACCTGTGGATGAGTATCTTTCAGAAAGTCAGTAGAAGAGGCCCGGGCGTCTCTTTGCTAATTATCAATGGTCTTTGCAAATTAACAGCAGATGTACCCATGTTAATTGAATTGGTAAGAGGTCAGAGGAACTCCAAGAGAGGGGCTTCCTCAGACCTAATACAATTAAAGTCTTGTTGATTAGTGGTTCATATCCAGCATGCATTAGCTAAGAAACGATAACAATGTTGGTGCGTAAGCTGCATAGGGGAAAATGTATGTGCGCTACTGTGCAGACGTTAGTTAATTGGATAATTCATATCCTGCAAGACTCCTAAAGAGGCCATGAGAAGATGTGTGTTATTGAGTCACACAGTTAGAGTGATAATGGTCCTTCTGAATGATCAATATATGTATTCATGTTAAGTGAGCTGACTTCGGGGTTAGAGGAAGTTCAGAGGGGGAAGTAGGAGCAGTTTGCATGGCAGGAAAACATCCTTATTTAGACACACTCACACACACACAGAGGGAGAGGGACGAATCAGACGGAATCAACAACTGCTAACTCATTGCCTAGGGTCCTGCCCAGAAGTGAAACTGGCCAATGGAGAACTGCCAACTCACTGGCTAGCTCGCCCAGAAGTGAAATCGCCAATAACAAATAGCTGGGGAGGAGGAACCAACACAACTCCTCCCCACTTGTGTGTATAAACAATATGATATGTTGATGCTCGGCGCCCCTTCTGACTGACCGTCTCGGTATAGCACGGTAGTGGAATTGAGCCCAGAGTACTCTGTAAATTGTATTGTGCCTTTTGTCATTAAAACAGATTATTGTTTAACTTGTATCCTGGTGCTTTTGAATTCCTTCCTTTTATGATTTAACCCAGCTCATCAAAAGGACACGCAGAGCCGAGGTGGGTTTCAGACCACTCGGCGCTCCAACAACACACAGAGACGAGACAAGAAGAGAGAAACAGTCGGAGAAGGCTCATTTAAAATGGCATGCTCAAAAAAGAGAAAGGTAGACAGTGAAAAAAGAGCATTTAATGACATTTTCTCTTACTGGACCTCTTTGAAATGCAATATAATACCCTGCATTATAGCAACAAGAATAATAATAATTAAAACTGCGGTTGCAGATGTGCGCGCAGTGATGAGCGGGCCCTCGCGTCCGTGCACCTGTCGGGGAGGGCAGCCGGTCGTCCCAGCGTCAAGCAGACACGCGTGAGTCCTCGGAAATTAGCCATTTCTCATTTCTATAATTTGCGCATCCCAGACTCCCAGGTCCTCCGGCAGCGACCCGGAAACGGATGTCGTCGCGCCGTCTCGAAGGAAAACAAATTTCTCTAAAGGCTCGTCGAGGATCGATTATCGAGGAGGCTGTCTGGAGGAGCCGTAACCGAGGATACACTGATTTAGAGGAGAAAGGAGAGAGCAGTGTCTCTAGAGGAGCTATAACCGAGGGTACACTGAAGTATTCTCCTGAGACGATTTCAGCCAACAGTGATGTTTAAAAGAGGCGTGACGCATGGCTGGACTTATGTCAACGAATGCACAGCTCTGCAAACTGTTCCCGTTGTGATTATAAGTTATTTGAGATGATCAAATGTGCATCAGACTTTCTGCCCTTTACCGTTTGTTTACTCACTAATCACATCTCCCCTGGATGTTAGGCTATTTCTTTTTTTAATACAACTGCTTTCATTGTAACGTGATGTTTACAGTGAGAACAGCTGCTGAGGTCAGTGCAGAAAGCAGAACAGTGTGTATAATATATATCAAATATCGCTCAATAATATATGTAACAGGCCTACATGTCACACTTTATTTGTAGGCTTTAGGAGATATCTACAAATAAACAGTAGGGTTAGGGAATGTTCCGGCATTGGGACAAAATTAACATGGGATCACTCCGGTCATTGTACGTACTTCGTCTCACTGGAATATTAACGGTCAGATTGAATACAACATCGACCCAATTTATCCGGTCAATGACGGGAGAGTTTTGAAAGTGACAAAACACTGTTTTCACACATTTAAAAATACTTAAACAATTAAACAATGTTTACCCAGGATTCAGGCACCTTCCCTGGCTTGTAAAATGTGGTGATGCACCCTGGAGGTATCAGACTATTTAAAACATGTATACCCAGGATTCAATCACTTTTCCTGGCTTGCAAAGTGCTGTGAAGCAGCCTGTTCTCTGGGTGCAGTCTGGGTTTGCATGGAGGGGTTTAGTCCGAGTGAGGAGTGCTCAAGTGTGGGAGGGTGTGTAAGGCAGAGGAGGGTAAAAAAAAAAGTTAAAGTGTGAACCTCCAGCAGGGCAGGTGGTGCTGTGAATGAGGCCGAATATTGATGCTGGTGTGCGGACAGTAAAGCACCACAAAATCCACCACCTTTAAGTGTTAACAGGGCCATGAGAACATCCTCCACCAGATGGTGGGTGGTGCTGTGAATAAGGCCGAATATTGATGCTGGTGTGCGGACAGTAAAGCACCACAAAAGCCATTACCTTTAAGTGTTACCAGGGCCATGAGCACATCCTCCACAGGAGGGTGGTGCTGTGAATAAGGCCGAATATTGATGCTGGTGGGTGGACAGTAAAGCACCACAAAAGCCATTACCTTTAAGTGTTACCAGGGCCATGAGCACATCCTCCACAGGAGGGTGGTGCTGTGAATAAGGCCGAATATTGATGCTGGTGTGCGGACAGTAAAGCACCACAAAAGCCATTACCTTTAAGTGTTACCAGGGCCATGAGCACATCCTCCACAGGAGGGTGGTGCTGTGAATAAGGCCGAATATTGATGCTGGTGGGTGGACAGTAAAGCACCACAAAAGCCATTACCTTTAAGTGTTACCAGGGCCATGAGCACATCCTCCACAGGAGGGTGGTGCTGTGAATAAGGCCGAATATTGATGCTGGTGTGCGGACAGTAAAGCACCACAAAAGCCATTACCTTTAAGTGTTACCAGGGCCATGAGAACATCCTCCACAGGAGGGTGGGTGGTGCTGTGAATAAGGCCGAATATGGATGCCGATGGGCGGACGGTAAAGCACCGCAAAATCCACCCCCCCCTTTAAGATAACCAGGGGCATGAGGTTCTGTAGGGTGTGAACATAATTCTCCCAAAATATAACAGAGTATTTTCCTGATTTCTCACTGATCGAAGGAAAAACGCGACCCGCCATCGGAGGGCCTCCGCCGGCCCGGCCTCGTGCTGGTGCTCTGGCGGTCGGTTCCTCCGAACTGCGGGTTCGACTTTGATGGCCGGGAGGGTGTGCTGCGTGGGGGAATTGACGGAAGCGCACCACCAGGAGTGGAGCCTGCGGCTTAATTTGACTCAATACGGGCAACCTCACCCAGCCCGGACACGGAAAGGATTGACAGACCATTTTCTAGCTGACACTGCTTCTAATAATACTTTATGATGTGCTGACAGCCAGTCCACCACACAATAAACAAAAACGGCTATCTGATACCCTGGATGAAAGTACCCTCTCTAAGTGCACTATGTCTCGGATATATCTGATGCCTGGAGACCCCCCCAGCCTGGTTCTTAACTTTAAGTCCAAACTGGTCTCTGGAGGAATGCAAGGGGAGTCGAAAGGGGACTCTTCTTGCTGTTTGTCTTGTCAAAATTGAGGGGTGGGTTCGAGGGGAGGGCCCTGGCTGTTTCGGCAGCCTCCGCTCCTCTCTTCTCTCCCTCCCCGAGACCAGCTCGTGCTCCCGCTGTAAAAGGCAGGTGCGCGGGCACCCACTGCCACTCACTCTGAGCCTGACTCCCGAGCAGGGCGTTCTCCCCGGCAGTCCGCCAGCAGATGAAAAACACCCACCTCTCCGCCTCTTCCGAGGGACGAGGGAACCGCGCGGGGGGGTCTGCTGGAGGCTCCTGCCGGGTGCTCCGTCCTGCGTTTCACCGGGACCCAGCTCCAACACTCGGAACTCTGACTCCAGCGCGGTGTGGCGGCCTCGCCCTGGCCGTCCACCGTGCGCCCTCCGGGTATCTGACTCCCCTGCCTCCTCCGGGGGCAGGTGTGAGGGGTTCATTGCCTCCTCCCCCCACTGCGGCGAATGCCGGAGCGGGATGGAGCGCCCGGAGGTACTGTTTTGATTGATTGATTGAAAAGTTTATTAACAGCTTGTATATTGGGTACAGTACAGTACAGCTCAAAACATACAATTGTTAAGGGGATGCAGACCAGAGAAAGACTTTCGTCTTGTTTACATCAGGGTCCCCCATTTCCAATTCATCATGTCATTTAAGACATATAAGACATATTTGACATACAGATGGCTTATTTACAATTTACATACAGGTGGTTTTTTACATACAGATTGCTTATTTACAATTTTCATTTTAGATTTCGTTCTAATACATCCTAACCGGACATTTAAGACATACCAAGTCTACAGATATACAGTTAGTAACAGAGTCTAAAATGCGAGTATATACATAGATGGGGGGGGGGGGAAGCTGTCCATTGAACGACAGGTTGAGATTTGTACCATTACCGGGGCCAGTTTTGCAATGCTCTCCCCCGAAGGTGCTCTTTAAGAGAGGTTTTGAAGGTAAGTATAGTTTTACTGTTGTCCCCACGTTACCATGTTGTCTGGAGGATAGGACAGAGAGATGACATACTCTCTACCCGGGTTACAAGTCACTATTTTTGGACCCTTTCTTTGCTTTACCCCTGTTCTATCACTCTTTCCTCCTTTGACCATAAAACGTGTTTCCTGCTGGGGTACTGCCTGGTTCCGGGGCGCCCCAAACCCTCTCATGGTCGGGGCACCATGAATTGATGCATCGGACCCAATGTTGCCATCACCAACCAGTTGGTGCGGAGGTGGGACCATTTAGCCAAGTGGTAACCCAAGTCCTACCTTGGTCCGTGTACCAGGCATTGAAGCATTGAACCCATTGTTGCAATCACCGGTAACGCTAACGCATATAAACGGAGAAACACAAAATAATTGAAATACAATTCTCTGTTTCAGTAAGGATGTCGTCCGAATGCCCGGTGTGCAGACTCTTCTATCTGGCTTTGAACAAGCACCTTAAGCACAAACATGCAGTGCGTAACTTGGAGGAAAGAGGCATCATTCTTAAAATGGCTAGTGGCAGAATAAATGTTCGGACCAAACCCTGTCCCATCACAGGGTGTTCGTATGCTGGGAAGAAATTGGACAGTCATGTGACTCATGGCCACCCTGAGTTATCCCGAGATGAAGCACATCAGGTCCTGGCAAGGCTGAAGCATAGTGTGGCCCTGCAATTGCTCCATGACCTCAGACAGACTAATCCCATCATTGGAATGGCTACATCATTGGATATAGACAATGAGGAGGAATACCCGGTGCACCCTCCACCCTTCTCCCCACATACTGAGTGTGACGAAGAGGACTGCAGGCAGGTGATGCTGGAAAATGTGGCATTGAGGGCTCAGAAGGATGCCCTCATTGATGAGGTGAAGACCCTGCGCTCCAGGCTGAAAAGGGGCTAAAACCCAGGCAGCAGTGTGCCACTGCTGCTGTGCTTGAGGAAGAGGAAGAATGTATACGATTTAAGGGCCTGGCAATCTCAAGTACCTCCGGCATAAACACAGCAGCGTCCGGTAGTCAGACCCCTCTCAAGATCCCGGTCAAGACTGTCATGTGGTCCCCAGCAGCCTCCAGTAGTCAGACCCCTCTCAAGACCCCGGTCAAGACTGTCATGCAGTCCCCAGCAGCCTCCAGTAGTCAGACCCCTCTCAAGACCCTGGTCAAGACTGTCATGCGGTCCCCAGCAGCCTCCCGTAGTCAGACCCCTCTCAAGACCCCGGTCAAGACTGTCATGCGGTCCCCAGCAGCCTCCTGTATTGAGGACTGGCCCTCTCCTCACTGGTCCACTGGGAAGGGACAGGGGAATACCATGCGTGAAATCACGTTGCCTCAAAGCATGGAGACGTACATTCAGACATACAGGCATCATTGTGAGGGTGTCGCACCGACAGTAAAACGGAAAGAAAATTGTCTGTCCAATGTCAGCCGGATAAAGAACTTCCTTGTATTCATGGCCCATGGTGTTAACCGGCTGTCAGATTGGCTGTTCCTAAAAGACACGGAGAGGGTCTGTGGCTGGAGCGAGTATATTGTAAAGTCGGGCCGGGCAGTCACAACATCGCTGTTGTTCCTGAAGAATGTGAACCATTTCCTGAGGTACTTGTCTGAGTCAAAGCTCCGGGGGTGCAGGCTCACCCAGTCTGATATGACCCACATCATCAGAGAGGTGAAAGCCAACATGAAAGACTTGAAAAAGTCTGTCACTGTCCACCAGTTCAAGATGAAGAGGAACAAGCTGGATCGTCTGCCGAGCCAGGCGGAGCTTCTCGCCGCCATGGCGGCCGCTGAGAAGCGCATCCCTGATTTACTTGACCTGATGGCTTCCAACCCGACCTCAATCACCCAGTACCTGCTATATGGCTATCTAACCCTCCATTGGAGCCTACTGTATGCCCACCGTCCGGGTGTGTACGCAAACATGACCAACACTGTGTTAGAGGCGGACATAAGGGGCACTGCTGAGGGCTACATCATCCATGTGCAGGATCACAAGACTGGCAAGACATTTGGCGAAGCACAGCTGGTGCTTACAGTAAAGGAGTTTAGCTGGGTCTTAAGGTGGATGGGGATAAAAGAGGGCTTGTCGGGTCCTCAGAATGAATTCTTCCTTTTCACAACGGGATAGCATGCCTCCAGGAACCTGAACGCTCACTTGAAGAGGGCTTGGGCTGATGCTGGGCTAAAAACAGCCGTCACCTTCACAATCCTGCGCACTGCCCTGGCTGACAATATCAAGATATATCACCAAGATCCAGAAAGCAGGTCGATTCTCGCCAGGTTTATGTGTCACGACGTAAGCACTGCAGACCGGTTCTACGCGAATACGCCTGGAATAAAGGAGGGATTGAAGATCCGCTCCATGTTCAGGGCGGCAGCAGCAGCAGCATCATCGGAAGGAGTTTTTCTGCCGTCAGATACCTCCGAAGAGGACTCAGGGGCGGATAGCATCGATACCTCTTCTTCAGGGCCGGTTGATACTCCTGATGTGGGGGTAGAGGCCGTGGACTCAGCCTTTTTCCCTCGGTGCACCATACAAGTTAGACGGCTAATATGGCACCCGGGCCCCCGCTAATCATGTTTTTATCATGTTTTTATTATGTTTCTTATGCATATTGTGTATACTGTTTTTGTAAAAATCATGTGATAATTAAATAAAAAAACATTTTAATAACGTTTAAGGTTCCCAGGGGTTGATACAGTGCCAGGTATCAGACTATTTAAACAAAGTCTACCCAGGATTCAGACACCTACCCTGGCTTGTAAAATGCGGTGATGCGCCCTGGAGGTATCAGACTATACAAACAACTTTTTCCCGCCTTTGAAACACTTATTCCTGGGTTTTAGCCTGTCATTTTGCAAGATATGATTTAACATTGAAGCTCTCCTGGAAATTGACATATTCTGTCCATCTCCAGGAGAGCTTCAATGTTAAATGATATCTTACAAAATGACAGGCTAAAAATCTCTTCCAAACGTTTAAAAACACTTTCCCCGACAATTTAAACATTATATCTGGCTTGTAAAGTGTAGTGGTAGTATCAGACTATTTAAAGGGTTACCAGAGTGATGAGAACATCCTCCACAGAAGGGTGGGTGGTGCTGTGAATAAGGACGAATATGGATGCCGATGGGCGGACGATAAAGCACCGCAAAATCCACCACCTTTAAGTGTTACCAGGGCCATGAGAACATCCTCCACAGGAGGGTGGGTGGTGCTGTGAATAAGGACGAATATGGATGCCGATGGGCGGACGATAAAGCACCGCAAACTCCACCCCCCCTTTAAGGTTCCCAGGGGCACGAGGTTCTTGAGGGTGTGATCATCTGGGTTTAGTCCGTGGGGGAGTGCTTAAGTTCGGGGGCCCGGGGACCCAAGGTGCGCGAGGTTATGGAAGTACGCATGTCAGGGAGAGATGCTGGAGCTGCTTAGTCCATCCTTTGGGGCTCTGTGAGCCGCCACAGAGAGGTGCTTTTCCCGGTGTATTTCATGGAAGTCTGACATAGCCTGTTTGCTCATGTCAGGGAGCGATGCTGGAGCTGTTTAGTCCGTCTTTTGGGGCTCTGTGTCGGGCCAGAAAGAGGTGGTTTTTGCGCTCTGTCTCCTGGTAGTGTGAAATAGCCTGTTTGCTCATGTCAGAGAGCGATGTTGGAGCTGCTTAGTCCGTCATTTGGGGCTCTGTGAGCCGCCAGAGAGAGGTGCTTTTCCCGGTGTATTTCATGGAAGTCTGACATAGCCTGTGTCCTGTGAAATAGCCTGTTTGCCCATGTCAAATCTTGCTATTAATTGATAACAGGAATAGGAATCTCTGTTTGACATGTGTTCAGAATGTGCTATTTAATCAGAAATAGCACATTCTGAATGACCCAGTGTACACATCGTTGTGTACCTCTGTACACATCGTTGTGTACCTCTGTGTCACAGCCCGCTGCAGCTCTCTCCCTGTATTCACAGCACTTTTACCCAGCTTTCACACACTTATTCCTGGGTAATTAGCTTTTAGTTTAATGCACTTTTTAACACTGACATACCCAGGATTGAAGCTGCTTTCCTGGGTTACATCGTGCTGTGAAACAGCCTGTCCTCTGGGTGGGAGAGCGAGGTGCTGGAAGGAGCTCTCTGGTTCACAGCCCGCTGCTGCTGTCTCCCTGTATTCACATCACTTTTACCCAGCTTTCACACACTTATTCCTGGGTAAGAAAGCCATGTGCATCACCCTGGATCTCTGCCTGTGAGTGTAGGACCCTGCTTACAGCAGTGACTCTGCTGTACATTTCATGAGTCAAATGTGGATGAAATGGACAGATTCCTGTACATTTCATGAGTCAAATGTGGACGAAATGGACAGGTTTCAAGCTTATTTCCTGGGTTACATAGTGCTGTGAAGCAGCCTGTCCTCTGGGTGGGAGAGTGAGGTGCTGGAAGGAGCTCTCTGGGTCACAGCCTGCTGCTGCTCTCTCCCTGTATTCACATAACTTTTACCCAGCTTTCACACACTTATTCCTGGGTAAGAAAGCCATGTGCATGACCCTGGATCTCTGCCTGTGTGCGTGGGACCCTGCTTACAGCAGTGACTCTGCTGTACATTTCATGAGTCAAATGTGGATGAAATGGACAGATTCCTGTACATTTCATGTACATTTCATGAGTCAAATGTGGATGAAATGGACAGATTCCTGTACATTTCATGAGTCAAATGTGGATGAAATGGACAGGTTTCAAGCGTCTTTCCTGGGTTACATAGTGCTGTGAAGCAGCCTGTCCTCTGGGTGGGAGAGCGAGGTGCTGAAAGGAGCTCTCTGGGTCACAGCCTGCTGCTGCTCTCTCCCTGTATTCACATAACCTTTACCCAGCTTTCACACACTTATTCCTGGGTAAGAAAGCCATGTGCATGACCCTGGATCTCTGCCTGTGTGCGTGGGACCCTGCTTACAGCGGTGACTCTGCTGTACATTTCATGAGTCAAATGTGGATGAAATGGACAGATTCCTGTACATTTCATGTACATTTCATGAGTCAAATGTATATGAAATGGACAGATTCCTGTACATTTCATGTACATTTCATGAGTCAAATGTGGATGAAATGGACAGTTTTCAAGCTTCTTTCCTGGGTTACATAGTGCTGTGAAGCAGCCTGTCCTCTGGGTGGGAGAGCGAGGTGCTGGAAGGAGCTCTCTGGGTCACAGCCTGCTGCTGCTGCTGCTGCTGCTGCTGCTCCTCCTCTCTCCCTGTATTCACATAACTTTTACCCAGCTTTCACAAACTCATCCCTGGGTAAGAAAGCCATGTGCATCACCCTGGATCTCTGCCTGTGAGTGTGGGACCCTGCTTACAGCAGTGACTCTGCTGTACATTTCATGAGTCAAATGTGGATGAAATGGACAGGTTTCAAGCTTCTTTCCTGGGTTACAAAGTGCTGTGAAGCAGCCTGTCCTCTGGGTGGGAGAGCGAGGTGCTGGAAGGAGCTCTCTGGGTCACAGCCTGCTGCTGCTCTCTCCCTGTATTCACATAACTTTTACCCAGCTTTCACACACTTATTCCTGGGTAAAAAAGCCATGTGCATCACCCTGGATCTCTGGGTGCCTTTGAGTGTGAGACCCTGCTTACAGTCCGTCGTTTGCTGCCCTGTCACTTTGGGTAGCCGCACCACTGTCAGACGTCTCCTGAGAATGGACGTCCATTCTCTCTAAATAGGGTTAGGGTTAGGGAGTGTATAGGTGTCTGTTGTAATGAATATGCCACCAGCAAAGGGCGTTGTTGGACTAACAGTAGGTGAGTGTGTGTTTGCGTGTCTGTTTGTGTGTGTGTGTGTGTGTGTGTGTGTGTTTGTGTGTGTTTGTGTGTGTGTGTGATAGGGGTTTCACAACTACCAATATTTACTAGTCGACACGTTTTTCAAAATAGTAGTCGACTAGTCGACTAGTCGTTACGTCATAATAAAGACACACAAAGAGAGGTGTACAACTGTATTATATATTGGAACTCATACATTTACATTAAACACTGCATTTTAATTTGTGTTACATGGCTGAGTAAATAACAAACAGTAACTGGACTCACCAAAATCGACAGCAAAAAACTCTGTTTACTGAAATGCCACGTAAATCCAGTGCGCAACAGCGCATTGCGCAACACTTTACTCGCTGTCCTCCACGATAACGTCCACCTTTCCAAATTTTTGGTTTGCATTGAGGAACACCAACGCATCGACATGTGAGGGAAGGAGGCTTGACCGCTTTCGGGTGACAGTGTTGCCTGCCAGGGAAAAAACCCTCTCACTCGGGGTGCCTGTGGCTGGAATAGCCAGGTAGCTCCTCGAAAGCTTGGCTAAACGGGGGACGCGGTGCACATTTTCTGCCCACCACTCCAGTGGGTTATCCATTGTGGGGATATGCAGTGTCCGCTGGCAGTAATCGCGTAGCTCATCATCCGCATCACTGTTGACCCGTTTTTTTGCTGCTCGTCTGCCTCTGTCCTGTGCTGACGGCAGTCCATTGCTCACTGGTGCTAGCATTACTGCTAGTGCTAGCTGTCGGCAGCGGGTGTCTCATCTTCAGATGGTTGCGCATAGCAGATGTATTTTTGTTGTACTTCAGTACAGCTGTACACAACTGACACTTCACTGTGGAGTTGGTTACATCTTTGTTGAAGTACTGCCATACATAAGAATGTCGGACGTGTTTTGGAGCATTTTACAGCACCTCGTTTACATCCATTTTTTTCACGACTAGTCGACTAGGGCCTACAGCGCCGACTATGGTAAAGGTAGTCGACTAGTCGACTAGTCGATTAGTTGGTGAAACCCCTAGTGTGTGAGAGTTGATGTGCCAGGCAGACAGGCAGGTCTCAGTAGGTTATCTGACATATAATTGGTCAAAAATTGTACATTCTCCGTTAGCCTACGAGCTCCCCATTTGAGCAAAGGACTATTCCTTCTCAATGTAGCATGACATTGGATATGCGCTTAACTTGTGCTGGATAGGAATTTGTTCGATCATTTCCCTAGGAGGAGTTTGCGAAAATGTGCAACGTCCATTCTGTCCAGAGAATACAGCATGAAAAACGCATATTTTCTAATGGAACGCAATTTGAAATATGTGTGCAATCATAATAGCAATGTGTATACAGTGTTTTGTGTATTTTGGAGTAATTTGCGACATGTAAATCGTCAATAATTGTGTATTCGCTGTTAGCTTACGACCTCCACGATTGAGCTATTAAAGATGTTCATCACAATTTAGCATCACATTGGATAGGGGCTGAACTTGTCCTGGATTGGAATTTTTCCGATCATTCCCCTAGGAGGAGTTTGTAGAAATGTCCTTAAAATGCATGAAAAACGCACCTTTTTCAAAATGGTGAACTTTCTGGAGGGCGAGGCTAATAAAAGCAAATTTGAAATATGTCCGCAATCATAAGAGCAATGTGTATACAGCGTTTCGTGAATATCGGAAAAACTATATGCGAGTAGTTTGGTGTAATTTGCGACATGTAAATCATCAAAAATGGTGTATTCACTATTAGCTTACGACCTCCACAATTGAGCTATCAAAAATGTTCTTCCTAATTTAGCATCATATTGCATAGGGGCTGAACTTGTCCTGGATTGGAATTTTTCCGATAATTCCCTTAGGAGCAGTTTGCAAGAATGTGCTTAAAATGCATGAAAAACACACATGTTTCAAAATGGCCGACTTCCTGGGGGGCGGGGCTAATGAAAGCTATTTACAAATATGTCCGCAACTCCATCAGGAATGTCTGTGCCAAAATTCGTGAACTTCTGAGAAACTATATGTGACTACCACACAATAGGGGGCGCTAGTGAGCAATTATTTTTTAAATTACGTTTTTTTTTTACATTCTCGAAAAGGTTGTGGGCTCTGACGTGTGTCCCAATTTTTGCGTCCGAAGCTCATTTTATGCAATCGCAATTTAAAAAAAATGTATAGGCCACGACCACATTCTACATTTGTTGCGACACTTTAAATCTCAGTTCGTAGTCATCCCCAGAGTATGGGTACAAATAAAATAAAAAAATTCGTCCATCCGTTCTTGAGTTATACATTGGTGGTGTTTTTTGCGCCCCCTATGGTCCAAATGCAACATTCCTTGGTGTGCCTATTCCCCAAGACAGACTGAACCTATCCACCAAAATCTGTGATGTTTGGATACATTGTTGAGTTATGAGCATTTATTTCGAAGCCCCGCCTTTTTGCGAGTACGTTTTGATTAATGGCGGCAATATTTATCGTCTGGACATGCTAATTTTCTACGGTAATGTGTGTGACCCTCCACCGATGCGGTATACGAAGTTTGGTGTTGAAAAAATGAAAATTGAAATTTAAGTGAATATTGTTTATGTAAATTATGCTAATAAAAAAAATGTAGGCGGAGCATAGGGTTCCAAGAGGATTATTTGTAGAGCAGGTCCACCCGGATATGTATGCAACATTTCAGGTCATTTGGAGTTACGGTGCAACTTTGTAAATGTATTCAGAAATGGGATTTTGATAGGTGGCGCTAGTGAGCAGGTTGGAATATTTCACCCATTGAGTCCAGAATGTAAAAAATGTTACCGGTCGTGGCGTCCGTGCAAAATTATACAACTTTTGAAGCGTCCTAAAGTTCTCAAAAACAGGTCGAAAGCGCAGAAAAATAATAATAGGAGTTCCTCCAATAACAATAGGTTCCTCGCACTTCGTGCTAGGACGCCGTTGGGTCCTAGCGCTCCGTGCTCGGGCCCTAATAATAGCAATAATAATTGGGAGGGGGGGCGCGGCTATTCTTATGTTCTCTGAGGGGAGGCTCATCTTCCCACACTTTGAAAACCCCTGATCTAACTAAACTGGCACACTACCTACTATAAAATACAACATATGTTCTAAACAAATGGGAAGTCACACACATTCATCCAAGTTGTAGTCCCTTTTCAAGAGAAAATATGTGAGAAACACTATGGCTCACCCTGCAACTAAGACACTGCACACAATACACACCACAACACTCCTTGGGGGGCCATAACATTTATTGACATTAATGTATTCTTTATTTTTCAGTTGCTTCCATCTCAGATGTGATGAGAAGATATCGGCGTGTCCTCAAACTTGTGCAGAGAGGCTTCAGGATGACCACAGCTTTCAAGAAAGCTTGGGTTTCCAGAAATGCTGTGAAAGACACTGCAGCAATTGCAGAAGTATTCCTGGTGGATAAAAGTGTCCTAGACCAGTTCAAGCAGAAACGTGCACACATAGACATCAAAGTGGGCTTTACTGTATTAATGAATGATTAATGAATGGTTAGTTAATGAGTTACTTTGATTGAAGAACTGATGGTTAGTTACTGGTTAACAGACTTGGGGGTACTGAGTTTCCTGTCTTCTGTTGTTGTAGTGATGTGACGTGCAACGTGAATGTTAAAGGACCTTGTGTGTTTGTTGTCCTCAGGTATGTTTGTATTATATTTGATTACTCAAAGATACCGTATTTTCCTGACTATAAGTTGCGGTTTTTTTAGCTGTCTGACTGTATTCTGCCACTATACTCCGATTCGACTTATTTATTGAATTTCATCTGACTGCGTTCAAACTCCGGCCCATAGATGGCACAATATACAATCGTGATAACTGAAAACTGCTGTACCACCGAAGAGGAAAAAAGTCACGTAACTTTCCAGGATGTTGTGGGATGAATCGACACAGCATGGGCTTCAGTGACGACCGACACCATCCTGTCGGGATTCAGAAAGGTCTAATCGGAGCTGATTCTGATGGAGAGTCTGAGCCCGGAGCAGGACATGCTGCTTCATCGACACCGGAGTTCGCGGAAGTGTTTAACAGCGACTGTATACATACAGTGAGAATTCCGAGTGGCTAAGCTAATCAGCGGCTAGGCTAATTACTTAAACTTAGTCACAAACAAAAGACGAACCAACACTGAACACAGGAAGAGACAAGACTAAATACAGGGAGGGGTAATAACAAGACGAGAAACAGCCGGGCAGGGGAGGAGAAACACAAGGGCCACAGGTGAACACAATCAGACACTAGACACACCAGGGAAACTAACGACAGGAGGAAAAACACAGGAAAAAGGACCAGACAATATACCAGGAGGAAAACATGACAGGGAGAACAGCAAAACACCCAAACCTAGACATAAAAACGTGACAAAATGAATATCGTGACAGAACCTCCCCCTCAAGGGACGGATACTAGACGTCCCTAAACACCAAAACATGTTTTTTAAAACGTCCAGCAGGGTGGGTGGAGGGGGTCCGGAGGACGGGCCTTGACTGACAGCCCAGGGCACGGCAGAGGACCAGGAAGGGGTCTCGGGCGGACGGCCCGGGGGCAAGGCAGAGTTCGAGGAGGGGGTCTCGGGCGGACGGCCCGGGAGCAAGGCAGCGGCAGGAAGAGTCAGGGGGCCGGGTCCGAGGGTGAGGACCGCGGCCGGGAAAGTCAGGGGGCCGGGCTCGAGGGCGAAGACCGCGGCACTCAGGGGGCCGGGCTCGAGTGCGAAGACCGCGGCACTCAGGGGGCCGGGCCCGAGGGCGAAGAGTGCGAAGACCACAGCTCCGGAGGCCGGACAGGAGCCGGTGTCGACCGGACAGGATCCGGAGCCGGTGGGACAGGTGTCGGCAAGATCCCCCACGGAAGAGGACACAGGGCCGGAAGAACCCCCGGCAGGAGAGCAGTCGGCGGAACCTCCAACGGCACAGGACATAGGTGTCAAGATCTGTCTGTGTTGTATTTTGTCTTGTCTTTTTCTGTCTTTTGTTTCATGTTTTATTTTGAAAGGTCTTTACCTCCTGTCTTGCCTGTTTCTGTCTGTGTTGTGTTTTGTCTTGTCTAGATCTGTTTTTGGTTTTCTGTCTGCGTTGTGTCTTGTCTAGATCTGTCTTTGGTTTTGTGTCTGCGTTGTGTTTTGTCTTTAGATCTCTCTGTGGTTCCCTGTCGTTAGTTTCCCTGGTGTGTCTTATTACCCGATTGTGTGCACCTGGTGTCCCTGTGTTTTCTCCTCCCTCCTCACGTGTGTCTTGTTTGGATAATTAGTCTTGTGTGTATTTAAGTTCTGGTTTTTCTGTCTGTCTTTGTTGGTTCGTCTTGTGTTATGACTTGGTCTTCGGTGAGTGTTCTGTTCTGTCTTTGTTCATAGTATAGCCTTGAAATAAAGGAGATATTTTTGACACTTTAATCTGCATTTGGGTCCTGCTTCCTGCACAAACCGTAACATTACGAACCGACCTGAGATATGGGCCCAGCAGATCCGTTTGAGCAGGAACTATTGGATTTTACCTTTTCTTTGTCTGTCTGCGCTCATCGATGGATAGGAGCGGTCAGGGTTCAGCAGCGAGAGGCTGCTATGGCTGAGGCACACCAGATGGCTATGGAGAAGCCAGGGGAAGTGAAGTTCTTACCTGGCTGGATTTTGGACTTCCTCTCGCTGTGTGATTCCCGGCCTGCTAGCCCCAGGCATGCTAGCACCCTGCCTGCCAACTCCCAACCTGGCGATGTACGCCTCGGTGTGTTCCGTCTGGAGTCGGCCTCTGCTTCTTCCCCAGTTCCTGCTCCTGTCCAGGAGCCATTCTCTTGAACTCGTCTGGCTTTTGGAGGTCCACGGAGCCTCCAAAAGGCTCTTAAGAGAAGGAGTCGCAGGTCCAGGCTAGCAGCCCTAGCCCCGGAGGCCATGCTTTGGGCTCCAGTACAGGCCCCAGCAGCCATGGTTCCAGCCCCAGTTCTGGCCCCAGCAGCCATGGTTCCAGACCCAGTTCTGGCCCCAGCAGCCATGGTTCCAGACCCAGTTCTGGCCCCAGCAGCCATGGTCCCAGAACCAGTTCTGGCCACAGCAGCCATGGTCCCGGCCCCAGTTCTGGCCCCAACAGCCATGGTTCCGGCCCCAGTGCTGGCCCCAGCAGCCATAGTTCCGGCCCCCTTTATGGCCCCAGCAGCTATGGTTCCGGCCCCAGTTCCGGCTCCAGCAGCTGTGGTTCCGACCCCAGTTCCGGCCTCAGCAGCCATGGTTCCGGCTTCAATTCCGGCTCCAAAACCGGCCCACACAGCCATGATCCAGGCTTCAGCTCCGGACCTTACAGCCATGTTTCCGGCTCCAGAACTGGATCTTACAGCCATGTTTCCGGCTCCAGAACCGGCCCATGCAGCCATGATTCCGGCTCAAGTACCGGGCCCAGCAGCCATGGTTCCGGCCCCAGTTCCAGCCATGGTTCCGGCTCAAGTACCGGCCCCAGCAGTCATGGTCCCGACTCCGGCTCCTCGTTACCGGTTGACTCATCGGCCGACGCCAGATCCCCGAGTCCTGTCGGCATACCGGCCGACTCCAGCACCTCGTCTCCTGCTGGCTCTCCAGCCGACGCCAGCTCCCCGTGTCCTGTCGGTGTACCGGCCGACTCCAGCACGTCGTCTCCTGTTGGCTCACCAGCCGACGCCAGCTCCCCGTGTCCTGTCGGTGTACCGGCCGACTCCAGCACCTCGTCTCCTGTTGGCTCCCCAGCCAACAACAGCTCCCGAGTCTTGTTGGTGTATCGGCCGACTCCAGCACCTCGTTTCTTATTGGCTCTCCAGCCGACGCCAGCTCCCCTCTCAAGTTTCCTCTCAAGTCCCCTCTCGAGTTCCCTCTCAAGTTCCCTCTTGAGTCTCCTCTCGAGTTCCCTCTCAAGCCCTCTCTCTCGAGTCCCCTCTCAAGTTCCCTATCGAGTCCCCTCTCTAGTCACCTTTCAAGTCCCCTCTCGAGTCCCCTCTCGAGTTCCCTCTCGAGTCCCCTCTCGAGTTCCCTCTAAAGCCCTCTCTTGAGTCCCCTCTCGAGTTCCCTATCAAGTCCCCTCTCTAGTCACCTTTCAAGTCCCCTCTCGAGTCTCCTCTCGAGTTCTCTCTCAAGCCCTCTCTTGAGTCTCCTCTCGAGTTCCCTCTCAAGTCACCTCTCGAGTTCCCTCTCTAGTCCCCTCTCGAGTCTCCTCTCAAGCCCTCTCTCGAGTCCCCTCTCGAGTTCCCTATCGGGTCCCCTCTCAAGTCACCTCTCGAGTCTCCGTTCAAGTTCCCTCTCGAGATTCCTTTCAAGTCACCTCTCAAGTCAACTCTCAAGTTTTCTCTCGAGTTCCCACTCAAGTCCCTACTCATGTGCCGTTGGAGGTCCCGCAGACTACTCTTCTGCCGGGGGTCCTGCCAACCCCATGTCCTGAGCCATTGGAGGTCCCGCAGACTGCTCTTCTGCCGGGGGTCCTGCCAACCCCATGTCCTGTGCCGTTGGAGGTCCCGCAGACTGCTCTTCTGACGGTGGTCCTGCCAACCATATGTCCTGTACCGTTGGAGGTTCCGCTGGGGGTCCTGCCAACCCTTTGTCCTGTCCCGTTGGGTGTCCCGCCGACTACTCTCCTGCCGGGGGTCCTGCCAATCCTTTGTCCTGTCCCGTTGGGGGTCCCGCCGACTACTCTCCTGTCGGGGGTCCTGCCAACCCTATGTCCTGTCCCGTTGGGGCCCCGCCGACTACTCTCCTGCCGGGGGTCCTGCCAACCCTATGTCCTGTCCCGTTGGGGGTCCCGCCGACTACTCTTCTGCCGGGGGTCCTGCCAACCCCATGTCCTGTGCCGTTGGAGGTCCCGCAGACTGCTCTTCTGCCGGGGGTCCTGCCAACCCTATGTCCTGTACCGTTGGAGGTTCCGCTGGGGGTCCTGCCAACCCTTTGTCCTGTCCCAATTGGAGGTTCCGCTGGGGGTCCTGCCAACCCTTTGTCCTGTCCCGTTGGAGGCCCCGCCGACTACTCTTCTGCCGGGGGTCCTGCCAACCCTAAGTCCTTTGCCGTTGGAGGCCCCGCCGACTACTCTCCTGCCGGGGGTCCTGCCAACCCTGTGTCTTGTCCCGTTGGAGGCCCTGCCATCATCTGTCTCGCCGAGGGTGATGCCAACTCCTGGTCCTCTTCCGTAGGGGATACTGCCGAAGCCTGTCCCACCGGCTCCGGTTCCTGTTCGGCCGACACCGGGTCCTGTCCGGCCTCCGGAGCTGTTTGGCCTTCGCCCCACCCTGAACTCTGCCTTGCCCCCGGGACTACTTGGCTCCGAGGCCCCGCGGCCGGCACCGCTGCCGCTCGGTACAGAACTAATCTGTCCTTCCTCCTCATCCTGGCCTACAGGTTTAAAATAACCTGTAGGCTTCGACATATTTTGTAATAGCTGCTTGTCTCGAAACTACTTTTCCCTCAACAATTTCCTTTTCCGAGCACCACTCTCAAACTTTTTCTTCTCAAACTTTTTCTCCTAAACAACCTTCATCTGTCAGTCAATCACTCGCAATTTGAATATGTCACATGTGAAACATATTCTCATTCTGATTGGCTGTTAAGTGGTGCCCACTGACTGTTACGGAGTCATCATTTTTGAGAAAAATCTCTGGAATCCATAGATCTGATTGATTAGCGGAGCAAATGATCAAAATACTACGGAGGGAAGATATTTTCGTTTGGATTACAGGTCTGGGGGGAGCTCGCGAGTGTGTGTGTATACGTGTGTGTGTTTGTGTAATTTTGCATTTGTGTGTATTGTGTTTGTTTCCCGGGGAAAACACTCACGAGAAACACCGGCTGTTGTTGTGCCTGCTGTGACGTCAAGTTACTCCGTTCTCCGCTTGTAATTATGCCGTTACAAGCTTCAAAGTTATATTTATCATCTGAATTTGCCGAAACAAGTTTAATATTCTGAAAGCCAAGACTTTGTTTATTTGAAACCAGATGAAAACAAACTGTAACGGACCCTGCCGTGTTATCTATGATTACTATACGCCTTACATTCATAATTTCAGCCGGAGGGAGGGGGAGTGAGTGGCGAGTGAGAGCTGTCATCTTCCCTTTACAACCTTCAAAAATGTATTTATTGTGTGATTTTGGAAATAAAAGTTTCATATTCTGAAAGCCAAGACTTTGTTTATTTAAAAAAAATGTAAAAACATCCGAAATAAAAATGTTTTGGCTCATGATAGGCCCCTGATCTCCGTAGGTCCCTGGGCTTCAGTCCAGGTCAGCCCGTGCATTAAGGCGGCCCTGGCAGTAGGGCTTGGCTCATTTCGTGGCATCTGCAGGCAGTGGCAAGTACTGCCGGCATCTGCCACAGAGGCCACTACTCCGTGGAATCTGTGGCAAGTACTTCCGGCATCTGCCACAGATGCCACAACTTGCCGAGGCATCTGCCGCTGCTCAACGGGAGTTGCCACAAGATGCCAGAGTAAGAGAAGGTTTACGCTGCCACTCGCCTTCCGTGGCAAACGCTGCTATTTAAACCCGTATTTATCGTGTAAAATGTCGCTGTTTAGGCATGACTTTATCAAACTGATCTATACACAGGACTGATGTGCGATCTCTATTTTTCAAAAAGATTATACATTATCATTTCTATTCAATTTGACTTGGAGCATGGTTTGCTAAAATAAACAAACGTGCTATATTTATGATGAAATATTGGCGAGTGAGGGTTGCAACGCCCTTGGCAATTGTCGCTTCTTGAGGGGATTTTCCACTGCTTGCTACGATAAACCAGGTGTATTATGACTATAAAGACAAATAATTAACAAATACATATCTGTATTGACACAGCAACGTGTACACTGGTGTTATTAGACTTGGCTACAGACTTAGGGCAGCTGTAACAGATTGCAGTTGCCACTGCTAGTGAGATGCTAAGGTTTACTTTATAAATTAGGCAAAGGACAGTTATATTTGCCCCATGCCTTCAGCAGCAGCAGGCCATTCACATTGATTTTATGAAATGTCATCATTTCGACAAGAAATAAATGCTACATAAACGTTATCTTGCACGTTTTATCGAACCATCTCCGTTTCTAACTTTCAATATATTTTAAAAGAGATCTCTCTCTCATCTGCGTGCGGGGGCGGGGCCTCACAGACACGCTGCATCTCTCTCTCGCTCACAGACATGCTGCAGCGCTGTGCAGTGTGCACACAGTTCTGCTGGTAATGAATATTACATTTTGTGAGGAAACTTTTCCACCAATAATTCCAAAAAGTATTCCAAATTGTATTCACTTCAGGTTTACGAAAGTAACTGTAATCAGATTAGTTGTTTTTCAAAACGCGAGCTGGATACAGTTAGGCTACTTGATTTTTGTATTCTGATTACGTAACGCCGACGCCGTTACATGTATTCCGTTACAACCCAACCCTGTGTACAGATCATCACTCCTGTGTACAGATCAGTTCGATAAAGTCATGCCTAAACAGCGACATTTTACACGATAAATACGGGTTTAAATAGCACACACATCTTGTGGCAACTCCCGTTCAGCAGCGGCAGATGCCTCGGCAAATTGTCGCATCTGTGGCATATGCCGGAAGTACTTGCCACCATAGGTGGAGTTTGACATTTGCGCTTGGGGGGGCAAACCTTTTTTACTGACGTCAGTAAACAGTCCCAACTATTGCGTGGGGTGCTACGGATACAGTAGCAATAAAGCCAGCGCTCACCGCACTGAGTATGACTTTTCCACATACGAACACAACTCGTCCCGTCATGCCCGCCTCATGCCCGCCGTACACACACACTCATATGGAAGGGGCGGTCTCTCCCCCCCAACAACAGTACATTACATAACTGTAAAACGTATCATAACTGTGCACAGCTTATACGTATTTGATAACTACTATATCCCTTGGTTACTTGAACACGCTACAATATTATGAACCAGTGTCCTACTTAGTGCAGAAATAGACGTCTTAAACGTTTTTAAAATCGCTGCAAAGCCATTACTGCTAATTATTGTAATACAATAGCTGAATCATTTGTATGCAAAAAAAAGCGAGGGAACTTGTGTCCTTAACCTCATAAGTCACACACACACACGTCACAACATGCGACTGCTCAAAAATGAAATGATTTCAAACAAAACATGATATTATTCAGATTTGTATTGTAACAATCATTATATTACATCTATTAAAATATTGACATACGAAATATTTGTATTGGAACAGCTTTAGACGTAGTAATGCTGTAACATGCAATGCCCCCCCTGCCCCCCCGCAAAATCCGCCTATGCTTGCCACAGATACCAGAGTAGTGGCCTCTGTGGCAGATGCCGGAAGTACTTGCCACTTGCCGAAATGAGCTTGCTGTCTCTCCTGCGTGGGCATCACTCTCACTCCTCAATGGTAACGTGAACTTCCCTCATGAAGGGTGTTATTTTCCCCATAAGGAACAAGTCGCTGCAAATTATCCCGCGTATTACATGGCCACATTCTCAACAAAGTAACAACATGATGACTCCCAATATTAATTGAAATGCTTTTATGGATTTAGAAAATGTTTTTATTGATTTAAAAAATAGTTGTATTGATTTAAATTGACATGCATCCGCAAAGAAAAATTGTCCGTTGTTACCGTTTTTTAAACAGTCTGAATGAAACGGCAGCTCTCAGCTGTGTATTTACACAACTAATGGCCCATCAACCACAGCTCTCTTCCCCCCTCCCCCCCTTATCTTTCTTCTCCAGCAGCTCCCTCTAGTCTATACAAATCAAACTGTAGACGGTGTGAAAGCACCTATTGTTTTAAATAATGGTCGGAATGTGACCTGTGAGCCTTCTGAATTACCGTGGGACAGCACATTCTAAACTAAAATGTTCAATCAATAAAGTAACATCTTATCTTATCTTAATAATATCTTCATATTAATAATAATAATAAATCATACAGTATGTGTCCGAAAGGGAGCAGGAGGAAGCAAACACAAAAAATATACAAAACATATACTGCATATTAAAGCAAACAATTGAAAAAGGTAAAAGTATGAGCATAACAAATAAATAAGTGTAATGTAAACATTTACATTATTATTATGATTATTTAATATATAAAGACTATATATTATTGAATTACAAGATTAGATATACTTTAGTTGATCTAAAATATTGATGT
Source organism: Gymnodraco acuticeps (assembly GCF_902827175.1). Taxonomy (NCBI): domain Eukaryota; kingdom Metazoa; phylum Chordata; class Actinopteri; order Perciformes; family Bathydraconidae; genus Gymnodraco; species Gymnodraco acuticeps. The sequence goes on from NW_022992187.1 coordinate 1,398,737, forward strand.
GTTCAAATGTTCTTCAAAACACAACTGAAAGTCCATGAAACTTGTCTTTCTGTATTTGTGAATGAAGCGCCATCTCCTGGTTAAAACCTGAAATTGAAAATCTGGCAACGCCCTCTTGGAAAATAGTGGGAGGGATTAACATTCCTCGATACTGGTCTTAGGCAGGTCGTAGGCAGGAAGCTGTAAACTGGAGTCCGAAATGAGGTAATACATCTGTAGATTTATGCAATAACACGGTTTGGTTAGTTTAGAAGTGACACGTTTAGATTGTTGTTTGGGTTAAATGAGCTTCATTAGGGGTAAAGTCAAAATGAATCTATGCTGTTTGTTTTAAACGGGACGTGAACCTTGCTGTCCAAGAGGAAATGTTCTCACACATTTAATAAATGGTCAAATAAATGATCATCAATCTGTATTAAATATGATGAAAGCAGTTGAATCTGGTCAGCTGACTTTAATGAGCCTCCGATGGTGAGTTGTTTACTTTGTTATTTATTGAATGGGGATTTTTTTGTAGGGAACTATATCATAAATGTCACAGAAGAGGAGATTTTTCAGATTTGTCTTGCAGCACGGATGCTAATATTGAAATGTAATTTAAAATCAACCAAGGCTCTGAAAGAACCTTGAAGTAGAGGAAAGGAGAGGAAGTGTTTCCTCCTCTCCTTCGTTCCTGTCCTCTGTAGGAAACGTCATTGTCTCTGTTTGGGCTCAGCTTTGATGCACAGCTGCTTTCTGTAAAGTGTTCCTGAGAGTCATGTGACTCTGCCAACAAACGCCCCCACATGTTACTGCCCCCCCACGCTCTTATTTTCTTAACTTCCTTTTACTCTCCTCCACTTTGTTCCTTTCATTCTCCCTCATTTCTCTTCACCTGGTTTTCATTTCCTCCTCCCTGCAGTGTTGGGGTGACTCTCAGTGATTGACTGTCTGTTGGAGATGACACACTTCCTGTTTGTTAACAATTAACAGCCCACCCCCACAGTTCACATCAGCCTCCAGTGTGTTTGAGGGGGGGGGGGTCAGTTCACCCAAATCTCTCGAGACCAGAAAAAAAATGCAGATGATGTTACAGGACAGGATGTGAATCTGGGATTTCTGGGATTTGGGTGAACTGAGCCTTTAATCCCATGTTAAAGAGCTTCATGCTAACATGTTAGCCATCTGAGGTCAAAGGTCACAAACGAGGCAGTGACACATCAGAATTGACAGATTAACCATGAGAGATTATCACAGACTGACCCCATTCAGTGTGTGTGTGTGTGTGTGTGTGTGTGTGTGTGTGTGTGTGTGTGTGTGTGTGTGTGTGTGTGTGTGTGTGTGTGTGTGTGTGTGTGTGTGTGTGTGTGTGTGTGTGTGTGTGTGTGTGTGTGTGTGTGTGTGTGGAGGGAACAGAGAAGAAAAAGCAGGAAGTTGTTACCTGCAGGTTTGAGTTTAAGTATAAAAGCAGCTGTTTTTAAGTGAAAGTACTGTATTTTAGTAAAGTAACAGTACTGTATTTAAATAATAGTCTAGTTGCAGTGTGAACCCGGTAATGTTTAGTAACCCAAAGTTTTATGTTAGAAATGTATAGTATCGTCTCCAGCACATAGAAACTGCTGGATGCCAACCTGCATATGTTGGGCAATTTGTTAAATTAGCGTAAATTGCATTAATTAGCATTAATGACCCATTATAGCCTATAGAAGACAACAGTAACAACAAATGGCTTGGCCGATTTGGACAATTTCGGTGTGGTTTTGGGGGTTATGAGGAAGCTGAATCCATTTCTGACATTTTTAGGATAAAAAGTGTCAGTTTAAACCAGAAAATGGCAATCTTTTTACTCTGTTGGCTGAACTTAGCTACCATGAGTAGTGTTGCGACTATTGAATATAGAGAGCACAAGATGAACATTATGTCTACTGTGGACATTATTTTTCAAATATATACACTGTAAAATGTTTGGCTGTAAAATTACAGTAAATTACTGGCTACTAGTTGCATGGATTTCACAGTAATTGACTATAAATATTTCACAGTAATTTACTGTAGATATTTTACAGTAAATTAGAATAAAAGTACGACTAAATACTGTGACTTTACAGTTGCCATGCCCATGGAATTACTGTGATATAGCAGTACAGAGCTGTGGTATGATGGTACCTTACTTGGTAAATTACAGTAATTACTTGTATTTTCACACTTTTACTGTAGAAGTAATGCAACACAGTAGCCAGTAATTTACAGTAAATATAAACATGTAAATAATACGATATTATATTGTAAATCTGACTAGTTAACTGGGATTTTACCATAACTACACAATTAAATCAGCTCAACCAACAAAGAAAAACAAAGAAAATGCCCATTTTAACTTGTTATTACTCCATTGAAGTGCAAAGTGCATTTCACAGTGTCTTGGACATGTTGTTACGGCCCCAACCTCTACTCCGCGGTAGTGGCTCGTGCTGAGACCCACAACATGAAAGAATACACGCAATAACCGGTACTTGGTAACGAGCATTTATTGATAATCAGCCGTTTGCTCACACAAGCGAAACGGGAAACAAAAAGAGGCGGTGCCACTTTCAATTTAAGTAAAACCTGCACCAAATAAATACATTTGTATTTAAAGCCAAGCAAGAGCGGTAAAAGCAAGAATCACTTAATTTGTTGTGTTATCACAGAGGATGGTCTGAATACAGTATTGTACTGTGAAATAATACAGTAACATGTTGTGAAATCCTGGTAATCATTTATCCTGTACATTCATAGTAATTAACTGTGCCTGCATTGATTTCACTGTGAAATTAAAAATTACAGTATTATATTGTGAACATCACAGGTAAAGACTGTAAAGTGGTAAAACAGTAATTTATTGTAAAATATTACAGCTAAATATTGTGAAATCATGGTAATATTTTACAGTGTAGGCAATCTGTCAAATCAAAATGATCCAGAGTCCCCTAAATCTTCCAAATCTATCCAAAATGTATCAAAATCAGACCAGAGAGTAAAGATGTTGCCACAACCTGGTTCAAACTGCATTTTCATACTGAAAATGTCAAAAATTGACTCGGCATACTCAATGACCCCTAAAACCACTGAAAAAATTGTCCAAATCGCCCAAGCCATTTAACTATTGTCCACATAGGATATAATTAATACAAATTAATTGTGCAAATGTCCCTTTACATGAAAGTTAGCATCCAGCGGTTTTTATGTGCTGGGGACCCGTACTTTACAATGTATTTATTTTTTCTAAAGGTTTTACTGTGCTACCAGTGCCTTTATTGAGTGACAGTGTTGAAAGGGGGAGACAGATGACATGAGGAAAAGGGTCTCACACCGGGGGAGGGGGTCCAAGCCCCAGAACATGCCAGCTCTACCAACCGAGCCCACTGTACTGTACATTTCTAAGGACTTTGGGGTACTCAACATTTTTTACAATAGGACTCTATGAGCTCACAATTGGACTGTAAAGTAAAAATACTGTATTGAAGTAAAGTAAGATTACTGTATTTAGAGTACTGTATTGATGTAAAGTAAAAGTATTGTATTTAAAGTTCTGCACTGTAAGACCCGACAAGTTAATACAACTCAAAGCTCTTTTTTGAAACTGATTATATCGACATTTTTGACAGCTTAAATGTTTTAAGTTAAAGTAAAATCTTATTAATTGAGTTCTATTTACTAGTAATTTGAAGTGACACAAACGTATTGTTTTAAGTTAGAGAAACATTATATATATCAAGTTATTTTAACTAACAATTTTGTTAACACTGTACATATAAAGATCAAGTATCGTTAACTTAAACATGTTCATATCTTTTGAACTAGGTATTTTGTTAGCACAGTACATATGACAATCAAGTATATTTAACTTAAATATTTGTATTATCTTTAAATAAAAAACATTTCGCTATATAAACCCCCATTTGAATTTGGGTTCATCAGTGGAGAGGGTGTGGCTGTCCTGTCTTGGCTGCATTGATTGCAGTGATTGCATTAACTCAGGGCACCTGGGTCTGGTGCTCTGCAGCTATTTTAAAGCCTCTCTGCTCCTGTCTGCTCTGGCGCTGTTTTCCTGCAGGCACCCGGCTCTGATGAGTATAACCAATGTGTTGAATTGACCAGTGTTGTGCAAATAAACACCTTTACCTACCCGTTGACATGTTGTGTCCCCCAAATATCAGCGCAGAGCCAGCACACAGCTGGACCACAACAATGAATCAGCTGCTCAATGAGCACTACACAAACTTTTTAAATAAATAACCCGTTGGACGAGCCCCCATTTGTTGCGACCTGGCTCAAAAGGCCACAACAAAAAGGAGACACAACATGTCAACGGGTAGGTAAAGGTGTTTATTTGCACAACACTGGTCAATTCAACACATTGGTTATACTCATCAGAGCCGGGTGCCTGCAGGAAAACAGCGCCAGAGCAGACAGGAGCAGAGAGGCTTTAAAATAGCTGCAGAGCACCAGACCCAGGTGCCCTGAGTTAATGCAATCACTGCAATCAATGCAGCCAAGACAGGACAGCCACACCCTCTCCACTGATGAACCCACAGGGGCATCACAACTCTTAGTGTACACATTTTTTGAGGCATTTAAAAAAAAATATATAGGCCAGGCTAGGCGATGCCACTGGGCGGTCCTGTATAATTACATTTACATTACATTGCATTTAGCTGACGCTTTTATCCAAATCGACTTACAATAAGTGCGTTCGACCAACAAAATACAAACTTGAAGAAAACAGAATCATATAAGTACATCAGATTTCATAGAGCAAAAACATTTCAAGTGCTACTCAACTGGCTTTAGGTAAGCCAGTCCTTTATTAGTATATAAGTGCTTTGTTAATAGTTCTATTGCTCGAAGTGGAGTCGAAAGAGATGAGTTTTCAATCTGCGCCGGAAGGTGTGTAAGCTTTCTGCTGTCCTGATTTCAATGGGGTGCTCATTCCACCATTTTGGAGCCAGGATAGCAAACCCACGTGTTTTTGCTGATGGGAACTTGGGTCCCCTTTGCAGCGAGGGTGCAGCGAGCCGTTTGGTTGATGCAGAGCGGAGTGCACGTGCTGGGGTGTACGGTTTAACCATGTCCTGGATGTAGGAAGGGCCAGATCCATTCGCAGCATGGTACGCAAGTACCATTGTCTTGAAGTGGATTCTAGCAGTTACTGGAAGCCAGTGAAGGGAGCGGAGGAGCGGAGTGGTGTGGGAGAATTTAGGAAGGTTGAAGACCAGATGAGCCGCTGCATTCTGGATGAGCTGCAGAGGTCGGATGGCACATGCAGGTAGACCAGCCAGGAGGGAGTTGCAGTAGTCTAGGCGTGAGATGACGAGAGCCTGGACCAGAACCTGCGTCGCTTTCTGGGTCAGCTGGGGACGTATCCTCCTGATGTTGTAAAGCTTGTATCTGCAGCAGCGGGTTGTAGCAGCTATGTTTGCAGTGAAGGACAGTTTGTTATCTAGGATCACACCCAGATTCCTTGCAGTCTGAGTCGGGGAAACAACAGAGGTGGCGATGTTGATTGTTAGGTCAAGAGTGGGACAATCTTTTCCCAGAAGGAAAAGCAGTTCAGTCTTGTCAAGGTTGAGCTTGAGGTGATGAGCAGACATCCACTGAGAGATGTCAGCTAGACAAGCAGAGATGCGTGCGCTGACCTGGGTCTCTGAGCGGGGAAAGGACATCATTAATTGGGTGTCGTCAGCGTAGCAGTGGTATGAAAAACCATGCGGGCTAATGACAGATCCGAGCGAGTTTGTGTACAAGGAGAAGAGGAGGGGACCAAGAACAGAGCCCTGAGGGACCCCTGTATTTAATTGACAAGGGTCGGACTCCGACCCTCTCCAAGTAACCCTGTAGGTGCGGTCTTTGAGGAATGAGGTGAGGAGGGAAAGTGCAGAGCCTGAAACTCCAAGTTCTTGGAGAGTGCGAAGGAGGATCTGATGATTCACCGTGTCGAATGCAGCAGACGGGTCCAAGAGGATGATGACAGAGGAGAGGGAGGCTGCTTTAGCAGTGTGCAGTTCCTCAGTGACAGCAAGGAGGGCAGTTTCTGTGGAGTGACCTGCCTTGAAACCAGACTGGTGCGGATCCAGAAGGTTGTTCTGATGGAGATAACAGGAGAGTTGTTTAAAGACAGCGCATTCAAGTGTTTTAGACAGGAACGGGAGGAGAGAGACAGGCCTGTAGTTTATAACATCAGACGGGTTTAGAGTGGGTTTCTTTAGGAGAGGGTTTACTCTTGCCTCCTTGAGACTGTTTGGAAAGTGACCAGAAGTTAGAGAAGTGTTGATGAAATGGGAGAGAAACGGTAGAATATCAGGAGCGATAGTCTGAAGGAGGTTTGAAGGGATAGGGTCCAGAGGACAGGTGGTAGGGCGGGCAGAGGTAATGCGGGTAAGAACCTCACTTTGAGAGAGAGGGGAAAAGGAGGTCAGTGTGTGGGTGAAAGGAGGGTCTGGTGACCCAGTGGTGAGTAAAGGTGAGTCAGAAAAAGAAGAGTGAATATCATCAACCTTTTTTTCAAAGTGGTTAACAAAGTCGCTTGACAGAAGGGAGGAGGGGGAAGGGGCTTTGGGGGGGTCCAGGAGGGAGGAGAAGATGGAAAATAGTTTTTTGGGATTGGAATAGGAAGATTGGATCTTATCTTGAAAGAAAGTGCTTTTTGCCTGAGAGATCGAAGCAGAGAAAGAGGAGAGGAGAGCCTGATAGGTTAGGAGGTCGTCTTGGTGTTTGGATTTCCACCGTTTATAATAACGTCATATTAAATGCAGTCATTTGGTCTTTAGCAACAGCTTGTGAGAGCAGTGCATTCATCGGTGTTCGTTTTAATGCTGCCAGTTTGTTGACGGCCTGTGTGTTGATGGGACTTATCATGCTCCCTAAATGTTTCCCCTGCCTTTCGCCAGTTGTTAAACCCTGCTTTCACAAAACTCCCATCCCTGATCTTGTCTGCACTGACAAGCTTATTTTCTACAGCAGAGCAACAGAAGAAGCACACCACATTATCACTTTCTCTTATATAGTGAAGCTTTTTATAGACTGCTTACACTAAAATGCTAACTCAAAAATAGTAACTCAAAATAAAACTTTTGTATTGATTTGTTTAGTGAACTTTTTGGCATTGCAGTTACAACTCTCCGCCAACAGATGGGGGTGCTGCAGCCCCCTCAGCACCCCCCCTTCCCACGTCCCTGCTTAGATGTCTGAGAAAACTGTTGCATGCTAAACACGTTTCACCTGCAATGTCTTCACTACCAGTCCCATGGCGAATTTCACAGAGGAGGAATACTTCTGTTTTCGGCTTGCACTTTCTAATATATCTGAGCTGTTTAAAGCATTAAAATAGCGATTTTCATCCGAGGCGAGCAACTGTCATGGCGGACTCTGGTGAAGGAGTACTACATCTTTGAGTGGCGCCGAAGGACTGTTTAAATGCATGTTAAATGCCCAGCATTCGGCGCCACTCGATGATGTAGTATACTTGAAATAGTGGCTCTGCAGCATGTGTACTCGACATTGAGAAACGGCCCGTCTGTCTGGGTACATCGGGGGCGGAGCACATACGTGATGACGTCAGACCAGCGTCAGACAGATTCAGTAAAAATGTTTAAGTACAATCACCAATATGACCCAAAGTGGTTGAACACTGTATACACAATATTAAAAATCAGTTCATAGTCATCAGAACATTAGCGGTGAATTAACTTTTTTTAAATGTTTGAGTTAAAACAACACATTTTCTTTAAGAATCTTGTAATGTTAGGTCAGTGTGTATTGAAGTAAACAGTTACAGTCTGATGAGAAACACTTCCTCGTCCCTGAAGAGCTTCTTCCTCCCTCAGCATCCATTAGTGTGTGTGTGTGTGTGTTTATGTGTGTGTGTATGTGTGTGTGTGCGCACATGTGTTTTTATTGACATGCAAATTAGATCCCGCACACTGGCTAACATGCAAAATATAGATATAAATGTTAGAGACTTCTCATTACTAGACCTTCATGACCCTTTTGATCCTCTCGTCCCTCTTAGTTTTTCTGAACTAGATCTTTGAAGTGATTTTCTAATCTAAAACAAGAAGCATTGCATATTTCTTGTAGCGTATAAATCCTTCACAATATTTGTGTACCACTCTGAAGAACCAGCACCTTGCCGTGGTAGAGAGGTTTGTGTGCCCTGATGAACCTGGGGGCTGTGTTGTCTGGAATCTTGTGTTCCTGGTAGGGTCTCCCATGGCAAATTGGTCTCAGGCAAGGGGCCAGACTAAGATTGGTTCAAAAGACCTCATGAAAGACGACACACAAACTGAGGATACCCGGCCCGGAGAAAGCCCGGGGTCCCCTTCTGGAGCCAGGCCCAGAAAGAGGACTCGTCGGCGAGCGTCTGGTGGCCGGGCTTGCCACGGAGCCCGGCCGGGCACAGCCCGAAAAGGCAACGTGGGCAACACCTCCACTTCTCCGTCCCGCGGGCCCACCACCTACGGGAAACAGCGATGTGGTCGGGTGCACTGCCAGAAGGGTGGCAGTGAAAGCAGAGGGTCACGACGGACCAGACCCGGGCGACAGAAGCTGGCTTTGGGGACGTGGAACATCACCTCTCTGGGGGGGAAGGAGCCGGAGCTTGTGTGGGAGGTGGAGCGTTACAAGTTGGATCTGGTTGGGCTCACCTCTATGCACAGCGTTGGCTCTGGAACCTTACTTCTGGATAGGGGTTGGACTCTATTCTTCTCCGGAGTTGCTCAAGGTGTGAGGCGCCGGGCGGTTGTGGGGATACTCACAAGTCCCCGGTTGGGTGTTTCGTTGTTGGAGTTTACCCCAGTGGACGAGAGGGTCGCCTCCCTACGCCTGCAGGTTATGGGGGGGAAAACTCTGACTGTTGTGTGTTCTTATGCACCAAACAGCAGTTCAGAGTATTCAGCCTTCTTGGAGACCCTGAAAAGAGTCCTGTATGGGGCTCCTGAAGGGGACTCTTTAACCTGTTAAGCCCCAGAGACCCCGGTACCGGGGCCCTCCCGCAACATCTTGCAGGAAACAGTGTCTGAGGGCATGTTCATTTAATAAACTATGAATGTTTTATATCCAAGTAACAGGAGGAAACTCATCTAACTGATCATTTTAATTTTCTTTTCAAAAAGACCCCCACAATGCTAACGCTGAGCCTCTGAATTTGCAACGAGAGAAAAATGCTAACAGATTACTGCACCGAAATTCACTCACAAAACCTTATTATGTATCTTTGCTGCACATCCAACACATCGTTTCACATTGTGAGATGACACAGAATTGATGGGTGCAGACATTATCACTCAATGATACAAACTCACGGAGATAATAACAAGAACAGACATCAAAATATGTGGCGCTAGGTAGCTAAAAACGCTAACATGGCTCACCTGTGTCGTAGTCTGGTCAAAAGTTGTCTTCAATGGCATTCAAACGATAAAAACGATGCTGAAGTTAATCCATAGGTTAATCCAATGTGTCTGTGTCCCTTTGAATGATTTCTGATAATCCATAAGCAATAAACCTGCTTTTCCGTTTCTAGATGCCAGAGCTAGAGACAGCTTCACTCTGGTGCACAACTGGGTTGCGCGAAGCCCCCACCTTTTTGTTTTAGCATGTGTGTGAGTGGGGAGATCCCCCTTCGATTATATTGGCTCTAATGGTCAGAAAGAGATGTCAATCACCAAAATCGACCAATGGGTTCCAGAGAAACGGTAAAACCCCCATTTCCACCCAAATCACCTCAGAGGTGGAGTTTTTTTTGCTAAACCTCTCTAAAAAGGTCAAATGTCACTTGTTTTGCATCAATCTTGATACAGGGTACTTATTATATGTTGTACTTTGGATTCCTAAAGCTTTTAGTCTACCATCCCATCATTCAAGTGTAGTTTTCACCAGTGCTTGAATTGGGCCGGTACTCACCGGTATGCAGTGCCAGCACTTCTGATTTTTACCCATGTGGTACCAGTACTTCTGGTGCCGGCGGCACGTCATGACGGCCCGGACTGGCCATCGGGAGGACCGGGAGGTTTCCCGATGGCCTGGCCTGAGGATTTTCTTTTATACATATGTATTGTGAACGCAACGCTGCGCAAATGTGGGTCTGACTCTGCCTCACAGAGGGTGACTGGCTGTCTACATGATGTGGCCTGCCGACATGGCCACTTCATACAGATCATACTAATGCCCTTGAATGGTCTCTGTGTGTCATTCAAGCTCGGGAGGGTGTGTGTTAGTGTATGTGTGGCGCGAGCTAGAAAGCATGCGCACCGGTTACGTGTATTGTTGTTAGCATCTGGTGCTAGCTAGCTGCGCTAACGGATATAAGGAGCTGTTTCAACAACAAGGTGGAGGAGAGTCCTCTCCTGTCAGACTGAGAGACTGATAACTACAGCTCAGGTGAGGTAAATTACTCTCTGAGTGTTTAGATAGTTAACTTAGTCTAAGTTATCTCAGTGGGTCTCAAACGGTTCGGTCACCATTTATGTAAACACATATTTTCATTTGAGGGGGTAGTGATTCGTAAAATATGCATGAATAATACAAATCAAATGTTAACTAGTTGAAACAAGGTAAGATGTTGAGAGCTAAAACTAGTCTTTGCTGCTGCCTCAAAGAGGAGCAGGGGGGAGAGGGGGGAGACGGTGAGGCTGGTTCAGGAGCACAGACACACTCACAACTATAAATGAACCAAAAACAAATAAATAAACAAGTTTCAATGTTTTTTCATATTGGATATGGTATGTTATTGGTTATGGCCATGTTTTTATGATTTTATGATTATTTAAATGTATACAGTTATGTTTCATATGGGTGTAGTCTCTTTATTTCCCCCTCAAAATGCACCAGATGGATGCATTTAAGTCCAACATTTAAAAAAATATATATATATGTGCGTACCTATGACGCGCCACAGCGATAGACTAGAGCAGAAAATACATCACATAACGTTAGCATTTTTTAAATGTTAGCGTGGCTTAATAATAGTGTGAAAAGACAGCGGTTGTCGCCCGATAAGGATTCCCTCTCTCCTTTCCTGCTGAAAGATGGTGAATGTACTCAGGGACGAGGAGTCATTGAACCAGCCGCCAGTAGGAGTCAGGCTTTACTTTCTTTTATATCCATAAAGAAAAAGTAAATCTGTTCACAGGTGTTTCATATGGATGTTGAGAGGTATCCATATATCTCTTCATTTTGCTCTCAAAGTGCACCAGATTGATGCATCAATAGTGCACCAGATTGATGCATCAATATTTTAAAAAAAAATCTCCCCTAGAGGGTGTCAGGTCCACTCCCAGGGGCGGACTGGGACTACAAATCAGCCCGGGACTCTCGACCGGCCCACTTCGGTACCGCCGGCCCACCGCGGTACCGCAAGTAAATACCGCTAGTAAATTGTCGAGGGGGGGGGGGGGGGGGGGGTAATGTCTACTAGCGGTAGACATTAAGGGTAAATAATGTCTGGCCGGTGGACTTGTATTATCACTGGCCCCACCATTGTAACCACTGACCCGGAGCATTCATCCAAAAAAGAAAATCGACTAATAATGAAGAAAATTAACACATTTGTTGCAATAGTAATGTATGCACTAACTACATCACTACTTGTACTACAACATTTTAATCGTCAGTTCTTCCTCATTTTTCTCAATTGTTCATATTTGGTTTATTAAAATAATGATATTGTGGTCATTGTTAAAAAATATCTGCTATTATTATTATTTGTATAATGCACGTTCTGCCTTCCTGTCAGGCTATGTAATTGATTTGATTAGAACCTGAACCTTCATTATCCTAAACTGCTTGGACATTTCGCCAATACCTTTATATTGTCTACTCTTCACTTACTTGTCAGCATAGGTCGGCATTGATGTACAGAGCCGACAGAAGACCTTGTTTATATTGGCATCATATTGAGAGGTGCAGCCAGTGACGCGTCCTAAAACCAGGAAGTAAGCTGCTGGTTCCCTCGACAAGGGTTTTGGAAAATAGCTGGAAATAAGGTCTGTGGAAAACAAACCTGTTTGATAAATGCACGTTTTGTTCAGCCGGATAATCTCCACGTCTACCCTACTTTTATAATTTTCGAATCATAAATCTAATCGATAGATTATAAAAGGGTTTTAGGATGCGTCACTGCAGCCAACTCCATCGATCAAGCTGGCTGAAACGTTATCTCCCTCTTCTTCTCATTCTTTCACACACAGTGACGTCACGAGCTACCCACAATGCAACACGCGCCATATAAATATATATAAATACGCCATTTTCCTGGAGGTGCTAATATCCTGGAAGTGCAAATATAAACAGCTAGCTAACTAGCCAGGCAGAGTGCACTAGGTTTTTTTTCTGAATTAACGACCGAATAAATCGCTGCATGTCTTCGGATTACATCTCTGGACTTGAGGGGTGTGCTTTAGGTCGTTACCAGCGTAAACTAGAGCTGTGTGGGTTGTTACAGACTGCCTGCAGATGTATGGAAAAACGACAGTGGCCTTCGTCGATTTTGGCTGCATCTACGTCTAATTTCTGGAAACACCAGGTGAATACCCCACTTGTCACAATAATATTATCATGCCATTGCATATATGTGGTATTTTAGAGTTGACTAGATATTGATTAGGGCAATAGACTATGATATTCAGTACAGGAAGCTTAGCAACACCTAGACGGTGTACGGCTGCTTGCACCTCGCGTAAAACGGAGCAGACCGGAAGTACGGTGTCGCGCTCGGCCCAATACCCGTATGTGTGTGTGAAAGAATACTCCCTGTCACTCTCCTTTAACTCCTCCGGTGACTTTATTTTATTTGAAGATTGTTTTTTGCCCGGCGCTTGGCCGGTTACCGCTGGTATTAAAAACATTTGGCGAATGGTTAGGTGGCGCGATCGCGCTCCCGCTCACGGGAGCCTGCTCCCGCTGCGCTCCGCAGCAAACAGCTGTTTGCTTTTCACCCAACAACAACGACAACCGACTCACGGAACGCTATGTTGTAGCGTTGATAAACGAAACATTTTAACTAAATTGCTAGTCAAAATACGAATACCACAGGACCATTTTTTTAAAGCAATATTTTTAGTGGCCCGAGCGGGCAAGTGGAAAGTACGTTATGCTGGCCCGGGGTGTCTAAATAGTGCTTCCGGGCCAGCGGGCCATTTAATGTCGAGCCCTGTCGGTTACCGGCCGGCCCACATCATCCGACCGGCCCACTTCAGTACCGGCCCATCAGGATTCGTCCCGAACCTCCCGATGGCCAGTCCGCCCCTGTCCACTCCCTACTTATAAAAATAGCACTTTACCACTGCACCCCCTCTAGTCTCAGATGCACCCGGAGTCATTTTGTTTAAGTACAGTGAGCCTTTCTAAAATATACAGTAAAGAGACAAACCCACCTGCATTATAGGATATACTATGACTTTGAGCCAAATACTTGTTTTTGGGCTGTATAAATAAATTGACTTGAAACAGTTGCTGGCACCTTTTTTATTCCAATTCAAGCACTGGTTTTCACTATAAGTAAAAAATAATTGTTGGACGGACACTAATTTACAGTTTTTTACTATGATCAATCTGGATTTTCTTTAAAATAAAAAACATCTATATTGATTCTGACTTTTCTACATCCAACTCACAGGTTTATCATTACTTTGAGAAAAAAGATTATTAATGTAACTCTTTTAGAAGGTAAGATATGGTCATTTGTTCTGGGAATGTCATTTTCGAGCATGAGACCTGAAAAACAGGCTCAGGGCTAAACAGGTTAATCTTGCTGGGAGACTTCAACGCACATGTGGGCAATGATGGAGACACTTTGAGGGGCGTGATTGGGAGGAACGGCCCCCCTGATCTGAACCGGAGTGGTGGTTTGTTACTGGACTTCTGTGCTAGTCATCGATTGGCCATAACAAACACCATTTTCGAACATAAGGATGCTCATAAGTGTACGTGGTACCAGAGCACCCTAGGCAGAAGGTCCATAATCGATTTCGTTATCGTATCATCGGACCTGAGGCCGTATGTTTTGGACACTCGGGTAAAGAGAGGGACGGAGTTGTCAACTGATCACCATCTGGTGGTGAGTTGGGTCGAGTGGCGGGGGAAGCCTCTGGACAGACTTGGTAAGCCCAAACGTGTAGTTTGGGTTTACTGGGAACGTCTGGAGGAGGCCCAAGTTCAGGAGGCCTTCAACTCACACCTCCGGCGGAGCTTTTCGGGCATTCCTGTGGAGGTTGGGGACATTTAACCAGAGTGGGCGGTGTTCAAAGCCTCTATTGCCGAAGCCGCGGCGGGGAGCTGTGGTCTCAAGCTCTTAGGTGCCTCAGGGGGCGGTAACCCTCGAACCTCCTGGTGGACACTGGTGGTCAGGGAAGCCGTCCGACTGAAGAAGGAGGCCTTCAGGGATTTTTTATCCCGGGGGACTCCCGAGGCAGTTGCAAGGTACCGACAGGCCCGAAGAGCAGAAGCCTCAGCCGTGGCCGAGGCAAAGCAGCGGGTTTGGGAGAAGTTCGGAGAAGACATGGAAAATAACTTTCGGGCGGCACCAAAGTTGTTCTGGAAAACTGCCGACACCTCAGAAGGGGGAAGCAGGGAACCATCCAAGCTGGTTACAGTACGGATGGAACGTTGTTGACCTCAACTGATGGAGTGTTAGGGCGTTGGAAGGAACACTTTGAGGAACTCCTGAACCCGACAACTCCGCCCTCTATGTTAGAGGGAGAGCTGGAGTATGACGGGGGATCAACACCAATCTCCCGGGGGAGGTCACTGAGGTCGTCAAACAACTCCACAGTGTCAAAGCCCCGGGGGTGGATGAGATCCGCTCAGAAATGCTGAAGGCTCTGGGTGTTGAGGGACTGTCATGGTTGACACGTCTCATCAACGTTGCGTGGAAGTCGGAAACAGTACCGAAGGAGTGGCAGACCGGGGTGGAGGTTCCCCTTTTCAAAAAGGGGGATCAGAGGGTGTGTGCCAATTACAGAGGCATCACACTACTCAGCCTCCCCGGGAAAGTTTACTCTAAGGTACTCGAAAGGAGGGTCAGGCCGATTGTCGAACCTCAGATTGAGGAGGAACAATGCAGATTCCGTCCTGGTCGTGGAACGACGGACCAGCTTTTTACTCTCACAAGGATCCTGGAGGGGGCCTGGGAGTACGCTTATCCGGTCTGCATGTGTTTTGTAGACTTGGAGAAGGCGTATGACCGGGTTCCCATGGAGTTACTGTGAGAGGTGCTGCAGGAGTATGTGGTGAGGGGGTCTCTACTCAGGGCCATCCAATCTCTGTACTCCCAAAGCGAGAGCTGTGTCCGGGTCCTCTGCAGTAAGTCGGACCAATTTCCGGTGAGGGTTGGCCTCCGCCAGCGCTGTGCTTTGTCATCAATCCTGTTTGTAATATACATGGATAGGATTTTGTCTGCAGTTCGGTGGACTAAGGATTGCACCACTGCTTTTTGCAGATGATGTGGTTCTAATGGCTTCATCGGTCTGCGACCTTCAGCACTCACTGGATCGGTTCGCAACCGAGTGTGAAGCGGCTGGGATGAGGATCAGCACCTCCAAATCTGAGGCCATGGTTCTCAGCAGGAAACCGATGGACTGTCCGCTCCAAGTAGGGAATGAATCCTTACCCCAAGTGAAGGATTTCAAGTATCTCGGGGTCTTGTTCTCGAGTGAGGGAACAATGGAGCGTCAGATTGGCCGGAGAATCGGAGCAGCGGGAGCGGTACTGTAGTCGCTTTACCGCACCATTGTGACGAAAAGAGAGCTGAGCCAGAAGGCAAAAGCTCTCTGTCTACCGGGGCATTTTCATGAAGGATGGGTCATGACCGAAAGAACGAGATTGCGGATACAAGTGGCCGAGATGAGTTTTCTCCGCTGGGTGGCTGGCGTCTCCCTTATGGATAAGGTGAGAAGTTCAGTCATCCGGGAGGGACTCAGAGTTGAACCGCTCCTCCTTTGCGTCAAAAGGAGCCAGTTGAGGTGGTTCGGTCACCTAGTAAGGATGCCACCTGGGCGCCTCCCTAGGGAGGTGTTCCAGGCACGTCCAGCTGGGAAGAGACCAAGGGGTAGACCTTGGACCAGGTGGAGGGATTATATATCTTCGCTGGCCTGGGAGCATCTTGGGATCCCCCAGTCAGAGCTGGTTGATGTCGCCAGGGAAAGGAAAGTTTGGGGCTCTCTGCTGGAACTGCTATCCCCGCGACCCGACCACGGATAAGCAGGAGAAGATGAATGGATGGACTAACACTCTATCCCCTTGCTTCAGAACCACTCCCCTCGCCTTCTGATCATAATAGGACTTGCCCTTTGCACTAGACGACAGACTGTTATCAGTAGCAATACGATATGCTTATGTCATCCTTTCGCGTCATTTCTCAGCATATCCTTTGTGTGTCACTGGATCTGTCTCCTCTGACAGGCCGAACTGTTGTTTTTGCTCCCATTTTTCATGAGATGAACTGAAAAATCTAAAAAAAAATCTATATACACAAAATAACCATTTCTCTCAAATATTGTTCACAAATCTGAAAAAATCTGTGATAGTGAGCACTTCTCCTTTGCCGAGATAATCCATCCCACCTCACAGGTGTGGCATATCAAGATGCTGATTAGACAGCATGATTATTGCACAGGTGTGCTTTAGGCTGGCCACAATAAAAGGCCACTCTAAAATGTTCAGTTTTATCACACAGCACAATGCCACAGATGTCGCAAGTTTTGAAGGAGCGTGCAATTGGCATGCTGACAGCAGGAATGTCCACCAGAGCTGTTGCCCGTGAATTGAATGTTAATTTCTCTACCATAAGCCGTCTCCAAAGGCGTTTCAGAGAATTTGGCAGTACATCCAACCGGCCTCACAACCGCAGACCACGTGTAACCACACCTGCCCAGGACCTCCACATCCAGCATGTTCACCTCCAAGATCGTCTGAGACCAGCCACTCGGACAGCTGCTGCAACAATCGGTTTGCATAACCAAAGAATTTCTGCTGTCAGAAACCGTCTCAGGGAAGCTCATCTGCATGCTCGTCGTCCTCATCGGGGTCTCGACCTGACTCCGGTTGCAACAAAAGTGTTGCATTTATATTTTTGTTCAGTGTATAAGCGATTTTTGGTCGAGCCAAAGTGCTGTACATATAATAAAAATAGCCTACAGTAGAGACACTTTATAGCAAATACAACAGCACAGATTGTTCAGAATATCAGTATGAGAAAAACGACACCCTCTATCCTTAGACCCTCACATCGTACAAGGAAAAACTTCCAGAGAAAAACCACAGTTTAAGGGGAAAAATGGGAGAAACCTCAGGGAGAGCAACAGAGGAGGGATCCCTCTCCCAGGACGGACAGACGTGCAATAGATGCCGGGTGTAAATCCAAGAGATAATACATTTTACAGCATATAGACCGAATGTTAGGAAATGCATGTGTCTGTAATAAGAATATGAATCCACGAGGATGTCAGCTACAATCCTGCAGTGCATGACATTAAGGATTTTGGGAGATGGCCCTATGGGCCATCTAAGCTAATTTACAGATGGCCCTGAGCCCAATAGAGATTGCCCTGAAAAATGCGCGTGGACGAAATTACGCACGAAGGGTTTGGGGGGCCTCCCCTAGAACATTTAGATTTGTGCAGGTCTTAGATGCTGTCTGGTGCATTCTCTAGACTGAATTATAAGATGAACCACCACAATATTATATTGTACAATTTCAATTTTATTCTTCATTTCACTTGTTTGTTTGTTCTTGTTTGTGTTTGCTCGCTTCATGCCCTGCATAGCTATAAGAAATACTTAAGTTGTTGGTCAAGACACTTAAAAAGTAGAAAACATTACATTCAGTTATAACTGCCAAAACAAACATTATTTACACTATTATGGCCCCTGTTAAAAATGTTTGTAATGTTATCTACTGTAAGTTGGTCGAACGAATGCCTCCTCATCCGGAAGCTGACCGAGCAGACCCGAGCAGCAGTCGAGAGAAGCCGAGCGCATCCGCGAAGCACACAAAATGTGTTCCCGTTAGCCGGCAAATCTAAATCTCTTTGGTCAAAATGTCCGGTCAAAATAATTTCCCTTTAGCGCAATACCGCTTCAGTTGCGCCACTTATGTGACAGACAAGAAGAGTATGTGACAGACAAGAAGAGTCCATTCTAATGTCTAACACTTAATGTGGAGAAAGAGATGTCCTGTATGGGTTGATTGTGCGTTGATCTGTTGGTAATGCCTCGGGGTTCCGGTGGGCATGCTATACTTTGTGGCCTCACCCGGTTGCATAGCGACACTTATTGTTTAGGTGTCTTTTAATAAGCAGGTAGTCATATCATTAGCTAGAACTAGCTGGATCTGATCGATATGGACATAAACGCGAGTGAAGTCTAATCTGACGAGAGAGAGAGATCAGCTGCTGCTGACGAGTCGACACGCAGCTCTGCATGCTCACATGCAGCGGTGAGCGGACAAAACACACACTTCAGGTTAGAATATCACACGTAGCTATTTTAATTACCTCTCAAACTACCTAAACTAGTTATAGATATGTTTACTGTCAGGTCACTCATTACTGGATCCGCGAGCTGCATGATACTGGCATAATAGATTGCCCGATCGGGCAACCAGCAGGTGAGGCTTCATTGCCCGAGCTAAATACTAGATGGCCCCGGGCCACTCCTCACATCCCAAGCTGCATCCCCAAAAAGTGTATTATGTTGTTACATCGTTTCAGATGTGATGTTTCAGTTGTGCTCTTGATACGCCATTAAAACAGTAAAAACACGTTCAGTTTCCTTTTGCTTTTTTGTGTCTCCTGTTCACCAAAACATACCATCTGTGATGGAAAAAGAAAGTAATCCAAAAGTAATCTAAAAGTAATCTGATTACGTTACTTTTTTAAGACACGTAACTGTATTCGGATTATTTTCAGAGCCATGTAATCAGTAATCAGTAACTGATTACATTTACAAAGTAACCCTCCCAACCCTGGTCGTACACTTGACTGATGATTTTCAAAGACACAAATGGGGCGAAGCCTGCAAGCTAGTTCAGGCAGTCAACTCGAGCACTTATGCTGCATTCATACATAACGCCCCCTTGACACTCTACAACGAACCAAACAGAGTCTCCTTAATATGCCGCTCTATTTAACGTGCAGATCTCTCTCCATGCATTGCTTGCTGCTGCTATTGCTGCAGCTACCTCGCTGCTGCTTGCCTGCTGCGTTCACTAGCTATTGCTGCGTTCATTTGCTATTGCTGTGTTTCATGTTGCTGCTGCTGTGTTTCATGTTGCTGCTGCTTGCCTGCCGGTGCTGTCCTTGCAAATGTCTATTGCAATCTCCGACTCTGGAACCGAATCATCATACACAAGAAGCCGTAAGAAATGCCTCATTCCCGAAACACAGGCTAGCTCAGAGCATGGTTCAGACGCCGCTGGAACGAGCCATAGCTCCCGCGCGACACACATTCAGGTGTCCCTTCCGTCCTCATCTGGAGTAACTTTTAATATCCTTTAGGCCAGAGGAAGTCCCGAGTTCTACGGCAGCTCCGGTAACAACCCCTCTTTTGTGTGTCAGCTAAGAGTCGCACTGTCTCTCCGTCGGTGGGTATTTAAACACCAAAAAAGGCAGGAGCAAGCTGACTCCGGCATTCCCAAAGTACCTGCCTCCCTGTCCTACCTTCTCGAAGTAAAATCAGCGCTTGAAGCCTTTAATTGCACGATATATTCCCGTGAACAAACTCGATGTCCTCTACCTGCAATGTAAACAAATGTTTCTACTTCCGCGTTCAAACACGTTGTGCCGCTGATGTCACACTCCCGAGGATTCTGGGAATTGGAGTCCCAGATCCAGCCACGAGTTCTTGCTTCCGGCCCTTGCAGCAGCAATTCCTTAGGATTCACATCTTGGCAGGTATATAATACTATTCTGCATAAGCAATGTTTTATTATGGAAATATTTGGCCTGCAGTAAGTCATATTTGAGGCAATTATACAGAAGTTGTATGTGTATAAGTATGTATACTAGCCTACTATAAATCAATGAAATTAAAAACGGAAATAAATTAATAATTTCCATCACGTGAATATGAAGGGAAGCTCGATACATTTTAGACCATCATTTTAGACTTCAATCTCCTACAGTGTATTTTCTATGAATACCATGAATCATTCTCTGCCAAGCGGCCATGTACATTTAATCACCTACCAAGGAAGAGTTTTTCCTTACAGGAATTAAGCTCTACCTGCAATATTCTGCCCCTCGATTGCCAAATCGTTTCCAAGCTCTTTCTAATCACAGATGTTCGTCAAATGACCTTATCACAGGCTTAAATCAAGGTTTCTTAGCAGGTTATGCTGGCTCCCAGGGACCCATGTCTGTTGAAACCTGCACTCAAGACTGAAGTTTGCACTGAAGGAGCCAGGAGTATTACGCGTGCTGCTATTTAAACGTTTAAAAACACGACAGGCCCCTAGCCTAGTGCTAGGAGGAATTATTCTAGCAACGTTTCTTTATTGAGCCCTTAGTTCCTCACGATTATTCTGTTAAGAGTATTATTAACTACTAAAGATTGTTCCCGTTTCTTTGCTCTGTAGATGACATGGCAGGGAAAGCAGACATCCCATATGCCTTCTGTGGCATATATATTTTAAGGTTTTACAATCAAATGTGCATTTGGTTTTCATAGTAGCCACGTTTCTTTGACACCTCATTAGAAGCATTATGCTGGATTCTCTGCAACACCTGTAAGCACCCCTTGGTGTCCATCTTTTAACCATTTCCTAGTTGTTAACTTTCCCAGATAAAACTTTTCAACAGCTAGGCCTACCTCTTTCAGAACAGGAACTGGAAGCCCTAGGCTCCACACGTCTAGAATTATCGGTATCATTCTCGATAGTGTGCTGATGCAAGCTTCACTGCCACCAGACAAGCTGTCCCGCATCAGAACAGCCATAATTACAATTCATGTTATTTATTTAGCGCCTTTCCAAATGTTCAAAGTGCTCTACGTTATACTACATATTAGACTTGTAATACATTCAATACTGATTGCTGCCTTCAATTATGGTCTCCCACTGGTAGTCTCTCTAAAAGAGATGTTTTATATTTATAAGGAACAAGCGCTAGCCTTTCTGTTCAAACCTTAAGGCACCATAGTCTTAGGTCACTTTCACACCTGCTTGGTTAGTACTATTGAATCGGTCCTGTAGCGTTAACCCCTTGATGCGGTTCGTTGGATTGGTGTGGAAGCAGTCCGATACCTCTGCTCCGCCTAAAAGAGATGGTCTCGGGTCGCTCGCTAGTAAACTCTGGAGAGGTTCATTGCTGGTGTGACGCAGTCCGCATCAACACATGGGAAACAACTATTTGCGCGTCATCGCTTGTTTTGCTATCTATGCTGTGTGCAACATCCAGTAACCTATAGGGTGATGCATTCATTATGGTGACTGCTTACCTCACTGGTCCCCTGTGTACAGAGAAAAGGCAGTGGTACAATCTCATCAGAGCCACCTGTCATCGGTGAAACCTCCTCACTGCATAACGTCTCATTATGTGTTATAATGTTTGTAATGCACGTTGTCTGATTTATAATCCTATGTGCCGGCCGCAGAGTTTGCTGATGCACTCTCCAGATTAACAGCAGTATGAAATAACCTGCCAATGCTCCATGATGCATGCTACTGTAGAAATTGCTGGGATCTGCATTTTATCCGCTTAATGTCCTGCCAATTGTTGAAAAAGCATCTCTGTACAATGACTTTAGTTTACAGTTCATAGTCTGTTTGAGGTTGCCTGGGTGAACGCAAACCCAACCTTCTGCAAATGAAACGATGTAATACACTTGCGTCTGGTGTAAAGACGCGGACTATTCGGCATGAATGCAATCTTAGAGATGGCTATTGCTCAGATCTTTGGTCCTTAGCCCCTCTGCGACGAGTGGAAGGTTATGTTCATTCTTTTATAATGACCTTGCGGTGTCCTCAGATCCTCTCTAGTTACTTACAGATGCTGCGCCTTCTGGTGGTTCGGGGGATTTCACAATGAGTGGTTTGCCCCAACAGCTTGCCATGCCCTTCGTTCAACCAAATGACTCTGGATCTACACGTCAAGCCCTCAAGGATTTCCCATATTCTGCCTCCAACCAAGAGCATGATTCAAAGCATACAATTCAGCTTGGTACTTTATCTTCTTCTGTCCCAACCTCCTCTGTGTACTTATGCAATAGATATAATAGTTGTTCATGCATTAATTGTATTTTCATTCGAATCCTGCAATCTTCAAGTGCTAAGTATTAAGCCACGCAAGAGTTCATTCATTTGCTCCTCAAGGGCCTTAAGAAGGCACGTCCTCCACGCAATGATAAAGACTGCCTCTTAACTGGTCACTTCCAGGCCTACACATAGCAGTCTCTCTAGGTAGTATATTCCCCTCAAAGCCGTGGTGCTTAAGGGGGATGGCTTTTCTGGCTGTTCCCGGGCCTTCACATAGCAGTTTCATTAGGTAGCATATATAGGTAGTATATTCCCCTCAAAGCCACGGTGCTTAAGGGGGATGGCTTTTCGGGCTATTCCCGGGCCTTCACATAGCAGTCACTAGGTAGTATATTCCCCTCAAAGCCGTGGTGCTTAAGGGGGATGGCTTTTCGGGCTGTTCCCGGGCCTTCACATAGCAGTCACTAGGTAGTATCTTCCCCTTAAAGCCGCGGTGCTTAAGGGGAATGGCTTTTCGGGCTGTTCCCGGGCCTTCACATAGCAGTTTCATTAGGTAGCATATATAGGTAGTATATTCCCCTCAAAGCCGTGGTGCTTAAGGGGGATGGCTTTTCGGGCTGTTCCCGGGCCTTCATATAGCACTCTCACTTAGTAGTATATTCCCCTTAAAGCCGCTGTGCTTAGGGGGAATGGCCACATGGCAGCTCGCCAGGCCCTCTACTTATCAGTCTTACATCACCAGCGTCAGGCTCGGGCTACGCAGTTTTGGGGGATAGTATCTAATCTCCATGCAGTTTTGGGGGTTAGTTATTTAATCATCACTCATCGTGCTATGTATATCTATGGAGTGATGATGCCCGAGCCTAGTCGCCAAACTCAACTATATGCTGCTTCTAATAAACATGTTAAAGGAACACGTGAGTTGTCTGACTGAAATGGGGCGAAGCCTGCGAGCTAGTTCAGGCAGTCAACTCGAGCACTTATGCTGCATTCATACATAACGCCCCCTTGCCACTCTACAACCAACCAAACAGAGTCTCCTTAATATGCCGCTCTATTTAACCTGCCAGATCTCTCTCCATGCATTGCTTGCTGCTGCTATTGCTGCAGCTACCTCTACGTCGCTGCTGCTTGCCTGCCCCACCACCACCCCAGCTTCCACCTGTAGGCTCGGGGGTTAGTTATTTAATCATCACTCATCGTGCTATGTATATCTATGGAGTGATGATGCCCGAGCCTAGTCGCCAAACTCAACTATATGCTGCTTCTAATAAACATGTTAAAGGAACACGTGAGTTGTCTGACTGAACTCAACAAATACATTTAAGCTACATCCATATTAGCATTACGGCCCGTCCACACACAGGCATGAACAAAATCTTTCAAAGCTTCGCCCATTCACTTGAATGGGGTGACGTAGAAGATTTTGAATCTTCGCCGAACTGCATTGTGGGGAGCGGAGCATGGCTTTGAAGCAATGTTCAACTTTTGATGCTCCCGATGCTTTCCAAGCTGGCATCAGCCAATCAAATCCCGTTTATGCAAATCCCGCCAGTACAAGCGCTAGCCAATCAAACCGCGTGCAAGCTGGGAGAGCCAGACCGCAGTTCATTTCCTCATATTGCAAACGAGAAATTACGGAAGCAAATCACCCTTTTCTTTATGACCAGAACTATTTACCGGGATACAAACCGGAGGAACCAGGCATGGAGGGAGGTGGCAGAGACAGTGGGTGAAACTGGTAGGTTTTCGCCTGTTTGGGGAGATTCATGTGATTGGTTGTTGGTCGCCCTGGGCGTGTGAAATCGCCAAGCTTCAGACACGCCCAGCATCAAGATTTTTCAAGATTTTGTTCATGCCTGTGTGTGGACGGGCCGTTACTTTAGCATACCATTAAACAAGTGAACTTCAAATAGTTATCAAAGTTATCGACTTAAGACACAAACCACATTTTTATATTACAGTTAACACTAACCTTGTGCCTCTTCGGGGGTGCTAATACTTTATGTTTTGATATCTGTATGTACTTTATCTCCATTATTTTTCTCAGTCATTTCTTTGCTTTGAGCACAGTAACTTCCTGTTAGTTGCGCAAAATCGCCTTCAAAATAAAAGCATATCTAAATAAAACAGGAAGTTAAGCTAAATTACGTTTAGCTGCTGAACTTTTTCTTGTGGCCATGGGTAAAGTCAGTGGGATTGGCAGGAAGTTAGTCAGAACAAAGATGGAGTCAGCGGAGAAAGAAATTAGAAATGCGCCGGTCGCGTTTGAATCAAAGGTGTGGAATTATTTTAGATTTTTTAACCAGGAAGGGAAGACAGACATGGATATGACGCATGTGATTTGCAATATCGCAATATATCATTTCGCAATACTTAGCATATCATAGAATCCAGTGGCGAGCCGTGACTTTTATACCTAGGCCCTCTGACCCCCACCCCTTCCCTCAAGTTATTACGTCACAGCGTATAGTTCAGCGGAATATCAAAATAACGGCCCGGGGTGCAAAACGCATCAATGAAAGCGACCCTCTACGACACAAAACAACACCTGTAAATAACCCTATTTGTGTTCTTTGAAATTGAAAAGGATATTGCATTGTGTTTGTTACTTTCGTTGCAGTTGTATGTCTTAAAGGGGACCTATCATGCAAAATGCACCTTTGGACGTCTTTTATACATGAATATGTGTCCCCGGTGTTCAGGGGCGGACTGGCCATCTGTAGAATCTGGAAAACCACAGAACGGCCGGTGGACAAGGGCCGTTGACGGCCGGCCCTTTAATTTTTTTTGTTTAACGTCATAATTTAAGTTGCGCTTCCGGCCGACAGAGGGCGACAGCGGCCGCTAATGCAGTTGTGTGTTTCTTATCTGTCAAAAAATCACACACGAAGAAGAAAAAAGACCGGCCACACAGACGCCGCGGCAGACAGGGAGAATGACAAAAAATGGATACAAATCAAAGAAAAAGGTGGGGCCGAGAAGGCAAGAGAAAAAAAGGTGAAGTCACTCGCAGGTAATGCTAATAAATGTCGCAAATTGACAGACCTTTTTGGCAGCAGCGCCGCTGCTACAACTACAAGCACTATCATCACCAGCAGCAGCTTAGAACAAGTGCATGATGAAGAGAATGATGAGGGCGCGATTTCATATATACAGCCAGCCTCCTGCGTTCATGAGGGACAGAGAGTTGAGCTGGTGGAAGAACCAGCTCAACTGGCACATGCAAGTGCAGGGCAAGAACAAGAGGTGGTAAGTACTATAGAGAAGACAAGTATATTCAACCTAGTGTTTCCAGTTAGTGTGTGGTGTGTTGCTCATGCAAGCAATAAAATAAATACAACTGAGAGTAGGTGTAATAGACTAATATTAAAACAAAGTATAGATTAAACAAAAGTGTATTACTTGTCAACATTTAAGTATCAATTCAAGTAGTAGCCTATAGTATTATAAAAATAATTAACATTATTTTTATCATTAATTTATAATTGTCTATAGGTTGAGGATGGAACAAGGACTGAGGATGACAGCCACTCACACGGCAGCTCAAGCCTGAGGTATTTCCAACGCCCAAATTCCGACAATCACAGTCTCAATAGTTTTTTTTCCTATCACCCTCAGACCAAAACAAAATATTTGACAGTACAAAGACTGTTTAAACGCATGAACGGCACAGATAGAAAATGGCTCACATACTGTGAAGAGAACCACACATTGTATTGTGGAGTATGTTTAGCATTTGCCAAGCCATCTGAAAACAATCCCTTTGTAAGTGGCATGCAGGACTGGAACCATATCAGTCAGAGAGTAGAGGAACACGAAAGGACCATCATGCATAGAATGTGTGCGGAGGCCTACTTTTTGAGGGCATCCAAATCAGACATAGCCAGCCTACTACATGGATCACAAGTAGTGGCCCACAGAGATCAAGTGAAGAAGAAACGGCAGGTGTTGGAACGTGTGGTGATGTAGTAAAGTTCATAGAGGACTTGGCTACAGAGGGAAGGAATATGAGGCAGCATACACTCTAGATGATGACAACATTGACCATGAGAATTTTCTAGAGCTCATCATTCTTCTTGGAAAATATGATGTGTGTCTGAAAGAACATATCACTGAGTGCACAGAAACAAGTAAGAAGATGCACCAGTCACACTCACAGGCTAAAGGTCGGGGTTCTGCTGTAACATTCCTATCCAAAACAACTGTAAACAACGTCATTTCCACAGTGCAGAGGCTAATTCAGCAGACCATTGCAAAAGAGGTTGCTGAAAGCGGTATGTTTTCTGTACAAATAGATACAACCCAGGACATTACGTCCCATGAGCAGTGTTCTGTGATTCTGAGATACGTCACAGACACTGTCCAGGAAAGGCTTCTTGCAGTGGTCAAATGTGAAGCATCCACTGGCCAATATTTTGTCCAGATGCTGACAGATGTAATGGATCGTTTTGATTTGGATATCAGCAACTGCATCAGTAATGCTACAGATGGTGCATCCAACATGCAGGGTCAATATCGAGGCTTCTCCGCACTCCTGTCATCCAAAGTCCCAAACCATGTACATGTTTGGTGCTATGCACATGTGCTAAACCTCGTTCTGTCTGATACAACTGAAGTGTCCATAGCTAGTGGGTCCCTTTTCTCCCTCATGAATGACATTGCTGTGTTCATTCGCGAGTCATACAAAATAATGAATGTGTGGGAGCATAAAAGCCAGGACACTCGACACAGACGCCTCTCCCCAATTGGAGAGACACGGTGGTGGGCTAAAGATGTAGCCTTGAAGAAGATCTTTGGCTCATTTGGAAAGCCAGACCAGTCTCTCTACATTGATGTCTTCATGACACTAAGTGAATTTCAAAGTCAGGCCAATTTGAAAACTGCAGTGCGTGTCAGAGCAAGAGGATTCCTAGAGTCGCTCCTGAGGTACGAGACAGTGTTGACTGCCCAGCTTTTCCTTCGGATTTTTGAAGTGACAACACCTCTTTCAAAATACTTGCAGACATGTGGACTAGATATCCTCTCTGCTCACAGGATGGTTCAGGACACTCAACATGCACTGATGAACATGACAAGAGATTTCATGACAGTGAAGACAGCTGCTGATACTTTTGTTGAGTGGGCAAATGCAAAACTGGAGGCAGAAGAGGACTGTGAGCTTGAGTTGTAAACAACACTTCCACTGAAGAGGAACAGGAAAAGGAAGATGATGGCTGGCGAAATGGCAAGTGATGAGAGATTGACAGATGCAAACAGGGCTTATGAAGTAGAGGTCCATAACCAGGTCCTGGATACTGTCACAGACAGTATCAAACGACGCTTCATGACCCACGGCACTCTGTATGCTGACTTGGCTGTCCTTGATCCAAGAAACTTTCCCCAAGTGTGTTCAGCAGAAGCTCTGCCTGACTCTACATTTCAAGATCTAAGCAAATGCTTGCTTAGGTTTGACAGCAGGGCAACTGCTGCAAATTTGCAGTCTGAGTTGAAGTGTCTGGCAGCCCAGTGGCCACGGCTTAAAATGTCTGCACTTGAAGAGTACAGAGTACGAATTTGCTCTGGTTGTGAGGAAGAAGAGACAGAGGTTTTAAACAAACAGTGCAACTCTTGTAAAGAATGCTCAATATGTTGCTACCAACTTCTGAAACGCTACAACCTCTTCACAGATGCCTATCAGCTCCTTGGTTTAGGATACAAGTTTCTTCTCACTCTGCCTGTGACACAGGTAGCTTGTGAGAGAAGTTTCTCTGTACTCAAGCACATCAAAAGCCGAATAAGGAGCACACAGTCACAAGAACACCTGGAAGCATTCATGCTTATGTCAACAGAAAAAGACATCCTCATGTCCCTCGACAATGACTTGGTCATCGACAGAGTTGCAGAAAAAAGCAACTTACTAAAGAAACTGCTGATTCCCCAACATTACGTTTACAAACCGCCTCAGACAATCTTGTTTATTTCTTTTAGGTGAGAATTATCCCTTAAACTGCAGCCTAATAAACAGCTGATTTGTGTGTGTGTACTGTTATATGATGTCCCATGTGTTAAGACATCTGAGGAGTGTCCTCCCTATTCTCTTTAGGGGAGAATTATCCGTTGAACCGCATAATAAACAGCTGATTTATAATAACTAATAGTACTGTATTATTTTATCTGATCCCTGATCTCCACAACCCCCCCCCCCCCCCCCCCGTTGACATGACATGTGGCATGACTGGGTCATATTCCAGGGCTGAATTTTAGTCCCAGTCCGCCCCTGCCGGTGTTCCAGGGAACTCACCAAGTGTCAGAAAACACAACCCTCTCTATTTTCCTCCTTCGCCAAATCTCTAAAAAAGTGGCTGAAACGGATCAGAAAAAAACGGATCCAGATTTCAACACTTTCCTACGTCACAAAGAGACGTGCTCCGCTTATTGGTCAACTCTCCACCTATCAGGGGAATGAGCCACGACCACGTGCATTGCCAAACCTCTCATTCGCATATAGGCTATCGGCAGGCTAAATCAACTCCAGTCACATCTGTGTTTTCGTCTGCTCTTGCCAGGATGTCTAAGCGAGTTAAACTTTGTGCTGTTGTTGGCTGCAAGACTCGGGACAGGGCATGCAATGCCATCAGTGGAAAAATAAAATAATCTGTGGCTAGACTTCATTTTCAAGGGACATGTGCCAGAAGACCACGGCAGATTTCTGTTTGTGTGTTCCAAACATTTTACCACGGACATGTTTATGAACTTCTCTCAAGTCCAACACGGATATGCCTCCAAGCTAATGCTAAACCCGGGATCAATACCAACCATCCGGGAGCAGGCCAGTGAGGACACATCCAATTTTGAAGCTGTAAGTTTTTATTTAGCGGTGTTTTTCCTGATAAAGCTATCTCTAGCTTGTAGCATGTAGCATGTAGCTTCGCCGTATCAATGTCGCCTCAAACCCAAATAGTAATCGGTTAGGTGTTTATATGTTTTTGTAACATTTTATATTGTACGCTCCGCAGTCTTTGCTTTGTCTTTTATTTTAATTATCAGGCATTTGCTAACATGTTCAGACATACTGCCGTAATGGCGATCTGTGTGAAGGCTGTAAAGCCACGCCCTAGCCGATAACACAAGTATTTATTCTCCTATTTATTAGTATTTTGTATCCTCTAAAATCATATTGAGTAAGTTATAATAACAAACGTAATCTTCTGTAGGTAAGTGCCGTTTTTTCCAGCGTTATATGTAAAAGCTTTTGTGATTGTAGTCTGTAAGAACGATCAGATCTGTAAGCTAAGCTACGCTACGCTAATGAGACATGCCGTTTGTTCCAGCGTTATATGTAAAAGCTTTTGTATGTTTACTTGTTTGCGCACATGAATATAAATGGGGATGTGTTAGGATACAACACTGTGTGTATGTATGTGAGGGGACACACACCACGAGTAAAACGGAGCTAAAGCCCCGTTGGTCTGTTGTTGTTGACGAGGCCTTACCTAGCAACAGGCTAATTAGTGGCTAGCACTCATTACAGTCAGTCTACTGAGCTCAGCCCCTCTCCAACACATCATCTGTATTGAGTCAGAAACACAGCATGCACGTTACGGTTCAAAACTAACTCAGATTGGAAAAGGCTAAGCAAAGAGCTTTGCTAAATAGAGAGTTTTAGCCCCCATCTTTTGGGATTTCAGACGATATTTATCCAAATAGTATTTTCTCATCCTGAATACTAAATTGAGATGATTTTGTTTTCTTCTTTACAGGCCAGCACCTCACATGCTACCAGCAGATCACCTGTGATGACAGATTCTGCATGTCAGACTGACCCACCCAAGTACCATACTGTTCGTACACTCTTGGTTCACATCGAAGTGCAGGTTAGAAGCACGTTTTTCAAATGTTCTTTGGATACATCTTGACATTCTGATGTTGTAGCCTTTAATGTGTGTGCTTCTAATTGTTGTAAAAATATTTTTGTTTTATCTTTTGTTTTGTTTTTAATGTCAAATACAATTATGTTACGGCTGTCCAGGCTAACATTCCCTGCAGAAGCGTTGGTGTCGAAACACTTCCGTTGGAAGTGCCAGTGCCCTTTTTAACATCCACCCCCTTAAAGAGACCACCAAAGAGGCCCCGTGTGGATCTTGAAGAGGAATACGAAGATCCATTTGAGGGAAGCTCTTCTTTGGTGATTTCCGAAGGCCAGGATGCAACTTATGATCCAGCAGAATCCATAACAAATGCTACAGAAACAACAGCCATGTCGTAAGTTACTGAAATATCACTATGTGTGAGTTTGTCTATGTATTGTATTTTTTGCTGTATATAATTCAAACATTGATAATAGGGAAACACCAAAGATCTCTAAAGCAACAATCTGTGTGATGGATATTAACTTCTATTTTTTTGTTTTAGTGGTCAAGAACAAAACCCCCCCCAGACGATCAACACATACATCGTGTATGAGATCTGCCTCATGGAGCTTTTTGAATCATGTCCTGTGTGCAAGCGTGTGTGTGATGTACAAACCAGAAGGATCGGTACATTCATATCAGTGCAGCAGCTGTGCCCCCATTGTCAGTTTACAAGAAACTGGAATAGCCAGCCTGTTCTTGGGAGTACTCCAGTTGGAAACCTGCAGCTATCAGTTGCAACATATGTCAACAGAGCATCTTTCTACAAACTTTCAAAGGTAAATTAACTGCAGAAGATTGTATTGCCAATGTTTGAAAATGCAAATGTTGTTGTTGAATACGATAGGACAAGGTAACAATAACAAGAGTGAGAAAATGATGACATCAAATAATGACATGTTCAGCTCTTTCCCTGTTTAAAAAAGGGCAGCTCATTTGCACTTTCCAGGTTCTCCTCATCGACTCGTCAACAAATCTACAGGTGATGTTTGAGATTAAAATGTGTTCTTGTGGTTTTCTTTCAACCATTAGGTCTTCAAACAATGAATATGCAGCTATGCAAATACAACACCTTCCGAAGGCATGCCAGGATGTTCATTGAGCCAGCGATTGTTTCTTACTGGCAAAAATCACAGGAAGGCATGCTACAGAAGCTCCATGCAGAGGAGAAAGTGATAGTTGGTGGTGATATGAGGGCTGACTCTCCAGGTATGTATTTTTTATATAATTCACATTTTACATTTCAGAAAGGGGTTTCACTATGTGTGATTTGTTCAATTAATGGTTCCTGAAAAACATATGCTAAACACTACAAGCAAAAATACAAATTCACCATCCGCAGAGAAAAGTAATTACTGTAAAACATATTTTCACAGGCCACTATGCAAAGTTCGGAAGCTACACTATGATGGACCTGAAGAACAACAAAGTCATTGACCTCCAGTTGGTTCAGGTAAGTGGGGTGAAATGAAATATCAATGTTTTTTTCTTTAACACTGTTTGCACGTTATATTTAAAATGTGTGTATCAATGGTTATTTGTATGTGTCATAACAGAGCAATGAGGTTGGTGGAAGCTACCACATGGAGTTAGAGGGCCTGAAAAGGAGTCTGGAGTTGTTAAAGGAACGTGGTGTGACTCTGGACTGTATTGTCACGGACAGACATCTGCAAATTCAGAAATTCCTAAGGGAAAGCAGCATCACCCAATTCTTTGATGTGTGGCACATAGGAAAAGGTATTTTTATTTATGTTAATTTCTATAATAATAATATAATAATATTTTGAGTAAACTTGTATGTATATTAACTACATGTTAAATGTATTTATTAAGGATTTCTAAGCAACTGGAGAAGGCTGCAAAAAAGAAGGACTGCGAAAAACTTCGAGGGTGGGTGAAGAGTATAAGAAACCACATATACTGGACTGCAGCAACCTCCACCACCGGGCCTGAGAGAGTGGCCAAATGGTTCCCTAAGTGCCTTCATCCACTGCGCATTGCGCAATACCAATGGATGGCTGCAGGTATGTTGTTCATAAACCATATTACATTACTCCTCTATAAATATTTGTGAGGGACAACTATTGAATACAGGATGTTGTCAGACACAATCTATAAAGCATGACAATTCAAATATGACTTTGATTTTCAAATTCTTAGGAACGCCGGCCTTTCACAAGCTGGAGACAATTCTCTCAACCAAGAGGATTTTGAAAGCCGTGGCCAAACTCAGCCCACACCACCAGACTTAATCTTTGGAGTCATTCCATGCCGTCATCCTGCGCTTTGCTCCAAAGAATGTTGTGTTTCCATTTCTTGGAATGTTGTGCAGGTAAAATAAACCATAGTTACTTACTAATTAGTGACAATTTGTACATTATTTACTTTTTTTTCCCTCATGGCGGAAATGAAATACTGTACCTGGCAGCCCTGCACTACAATGAAAACGCTGAGCGTGCACAAGCCACTACATCCACTGGAAACCCTCTATATAAACTGCAGTTCCCAAAGGCCAGGAAGGGAGAATGCAGAGCAAAACCAGTAAAGACTGACCCCACATTCCGTAAGTGTTTAAAATATTTATTATACAACTATTTACATATATAAAATAAAAAAATTAGAAAGAACTTTCAGTTTTTTACATGCATATCTAAACCCCATTTTTTGTTGTGCTTTTTTTAATATTGCACAGGCTACGTGGCCAATTTGATGGACCTCATATTCGACCAAGTCTTTGTGGACCCTGCACCATTCACACAGGAGCTTCTGAAGATACCCATCCCAGAGGACCTGTGTTCCCAATATGAGCGACCTGACAGGGAGGAGGTCATCTCCGGGTATGCTACACGGTTCAATTTGGCTGCCGTCTGAACCCAACATACACATTTCGCGGATCAGGAAACTCCCTGCGAATCCTGAGGACAACGCAGGCCGGAATCACCACTCTGATCCTGCGTCCAAGGAAGCCCCAGCACCAGCTCACAAAGCTTCTGTAGGCTAGATACCTGTGATGCCTGCAATCATTAAAAAAATATATTGTGTCATTTATATATAATACAAGTACATTTAGTTTTTTTTTATGGGTTCAAAGAACCGTTGATTTTGACAATAAAGTTCAGAGTTGATATCAAATGTGTCGTGATTATTCATGTTTGGATGGGTAAAGAATATTCTGATTTCAAAAGCATAAGGTTGTGTGTGGACTTTTTTTGTCGTACACATGGGTGTGTTATGCCATTGCTGTGTAATAATATATATATATATAATAGTACATGTACAATGAAAGATTGCATAAAGCCATATACACCAGTATTTATTTCCATGAACAATATTAGCATTCGTTTTACAATTTCAGTCAAAAGAAACAAACCACTCACTGCTCTATTTGCCTCAACTGTAGTCCACCATGTTCAGCTCTGTAAATATTCAATGCATTCTGCAGGGAGAACACATTCAGGCACACAGGCACCAATCCAGGATGGTCCACCATACAGGTTACAGAGTCCTCAAGTTCCTGCATTCGTCTTGACACCTAGTGTGATAAACATATTGAATGACATGTTAAAAATGCATTCTCTAAACAGACAACTTAGTGAAGCTATCAAAAATGTTACCTGTGGTATCTCCATGCAGCACACATTCTCCGTTCAGAAGGCATCGTGGCGCAATTTGCACATGTACACCTGTAGAAAGAAGTCAATAACTGAGCTTTTAAAAACACATGAAACTACACACACTGCTGACAACTGAGGTGTTGTTGGAGTTATACTTTTTATCACCCTAAGTTATTGAACTTTCCAACGGTTGTTGCACGATGTTGGAAGAAAAGGGCTGTAAACTATTAATAAACGCAATGAGGCCATTGTATATATGCTGAAAATATGAATGTCTCCCTTTATAAATATATATATGTATCGCTGTTTTTGCGTTACAAGCTCTAAGTTATAAACTGTACACATAGCATTCTTGCTAATTAGCCAAAATATGAACGGAATAAGTAGCAATCATCGTAACAGAGTAAAATAAATAGGAACAACAGCTTGTCAACTAACCATTCAGAAACGTCCTGCTGCAACCGAGATCTTTGCACCTCCACCAAAACCTCCGCTGCTTCAGGGTCAGTCTCTGGATCAAATTGATAATACGCTTGAACACATGCATTGCTCTGAGATGACATGTTTATTCCACACTCGTAATCACAGCAAGCATGTTAACGTGACTCTCACCGGCTCATGCCCCGCTCTTCTGCAGGGGGCGTGGTCAGCTGCTGCTCAGAATTTCCAAAGACAGGCTTGGAAAAGAGCGAAAATGAGCGAAACGAGGCATGGCTAAAAAATGATCTGTTTGGTATTTTGAAAAATAAAATGTATAAATATACCTTATATAGGTATGGTCATACACTATATCATTTAAATATAGCATGATAGGTCTCCTTTAAGTGGGGGGGGGGGGGAGTGCATCTGACGAAGAGATAGGTTGTTGTGCTCCCTATCTCTGTTTCTTATCCTATATCTAATATAACTGTTCGGGTCTTGATAGATTGAGTGGGGAAGTTCATGAGATCTTTCTAGAGGGTTATCAAGAATAACTTTTATCCAATGACCTTTTCCCTCTCTGTCTGTGTCTGTGTATTCTCTTGTTCCGATTAACCCAGCCAAATATGTTTTCTTGTTTTGTATCTATATCTACGCCGGGATCCGGAGTCGAGGCTGATCCTCTTGCTGTAGTCCTGTGTCTTGGATCCTCTATCCTGAGTTCTGGATTAAGTCGTGGACTTCGGGTCGTGGCTGAACCTGTCTCCGCGGTCCTGCCTTGGGTCTCGTCATGCTGCTTCCCTGATGGCTTCCACAGGATTGTAGCCAGTGCTGGAATTGGGCCGGTACTCACCGGTACGCAGTACCGGCACTTCTGGTTCTGACCCATGGAGTACCGGCACTTCTTGCTCAGTACCGGCATGCTGGCGGTACTCCGGTACTCATGCACCGTGCCAGTACTCAACACTCTCCCGCCGTTCTTATTATACATCCATATATATATATACAGCCGCCCGGTACTCAGTAGATGCGTCATGAGGTGCCGAACGGACATTCTCATCGCTCTAACCGCTGGAGTTTCACAGCGGCTGTCAGCTGTTTACTCCTGTCATTCAAACAGAACGTGCTGGAGAGGGGGCGGGGCTTATCTTCTCCATGTAAATACTGTGGTGGAAACGACTGTCAAAATGAACCTATTTGACCGTGATTTAATAGTAATACACGTTTCAAAATAATAATAATAATGCCGAAGTAACAACATACTGAAAACTGTTAGTAAAACCATGTTTTAATGCTTTACAATTTACATACCTAGATGCACGTGTGTTGTGTTTATGCAGTGCAACTCCCACCCAGTGGGTGGCTATGTAGAGTGATAGAACAGAGCAGGCACGCCCCCGAGAGAAGGAAAGCAAGTCACGTCACAAATTAGCATTTCTAAAATGTTAGCTTGGATTAATAAAAGTGCAAAAAGACAGCGGTTGTCGCCGGAAGAAACTTCAAATACAGAGAATGCTGTGCCTGTGTTGGAAATTGTGTCTGATGGGGAGCTTTCTTTGGTTGATCCTCCTGCTCCAAGTTCTAGTGCATTAGCATTAGCACTAGCTCCGCCGCCTCCTCCAGAGCCTCTAAAGTTAGCTGCTGCTGGCGCAACTGCCACCACCAACACCGGGCAAAGCGATGCACCTGACTGCTGGACAACGGACCAGGTGCAATATGTTTGCAAGACCAATGCATGGCTCCTTCTTAAAGATAAGAAGCTAGGATGTCGGATATGCAGAGATGTCAAATCTTTGGGAATACACACTGGACAAGGACTGAAACTGTCAACTGAATGGGGTGAGTGTGCAGTGTCTCATTTCGGTGTTCACAAGGGCAAACAACAAGCTAGCCTGATAAAAAAAAATCAAAGAACATAAAGAATCACAAGCCCATGTAAAAGCTGCTGACATCCTTACATCTGCTTCACGTGAAACTATTCAACATCAAGTGCAGTCTATGCATAAATCTGAATTAGACACCACTATCAGAGTTTTTCGAACGGCATATAAAATTGGCAAACATAGCCGGCCATTCACAGACATGCCAATTGATTTGAATGTACAGAAACTGAATGGGCTGAACGTGGGCAGGGTTTTGCACTCCAATAAAACCTGTGGCGAAATCATCGACCACATAGCTCATGAGCTGAAGAAAAAAATGGCAAAAGACATTACAGAAAACCAAAGAAAACTCTGTGTTTTGGTTGATGAATCTACCACTATTAGTGGTAAAACGGTGCTTGTTGTGTGTCTACGCTCAGCATTAGCTGATGCTGAGCCCGAAACGTTTTTTTGGGAGCTGATCGAGTTGGATGGAACAACGGCTGATGACATCAGAAAGGCGTTAATGGAGTGTCTTGGAAGAGATTTTAACGAGGACTTTTTAGGTCAGTGTTTCGTTTCTTTTGCATGTGATGGGGCTTCAGTCATGCTAGGGAAGAGAACAGGCGTTGCTACCCAGTTGTGTAGTAAATTCCCAAGCCTGTTTGTGTGGCACTGCTCCAATCATCGTCTAGAGCTGGCAGTTGGGGATGTGGTCAAGGAGGTCTCAGGGCTCAATCATTTCCAGATCTTTTTTGACAAACTCTATTCCTTGTTCCATGCCTCCCCCAAAAATCAGAGGCAGTTAGCGCAGTGTGCGCAAGCAGTCGGACAGCGTCTCCTGGTGATAGGGCGTGTTTTGTCCATCCGCTGGGTGGCTTCAAGTGAAAGGAGCGTCAGAGCAGTCTGGGAAAACTACCGAGTGCTTCATGATCACTTCACAAATGCTGCAAACGACACGAGCAGGGATTCCAGAGACAGAGCAAAGTACAAGGGCCTGGATGATGTGCTCACATCTGCAACGTTTGTCAGCAATCTGGGACTGATGTACGATGCGCTCACAGAGCTCAGCGACCTCTCTCGGCAACTCCAAAAAAGAGAGATGACACTGCCTACAGCAGATAGGCTCTTAACTCGAGAAATACGAGTTTTTGAATCCATGGTCACCATGCCTGGCCCACACATGACTACAGTTCATACAGCTCTAGCTGAGAAGTCCTTCAAGGGTGTTGCCCTGCGTGAGAATGGCAGGCTTGTACAGATTCATGCAGGTCAGTTTTTCCGCAGTATGGTAGAGAATCTGAGACACAGAATGACTTCCACAACCTCCTCTCATGTCAGCACAAGAGAAATCCCATTACATGGCCGGGAGGCCCGGGACAATCAGCTAATCCAGGACATGAAAGTTATCCATCCTGGAAGTTGGCCTGAAGAGGAGTTAGACGTACAGTATGGGGACGTAGAGGTGCTACGTTTGTGCGAAGTGCTGAAAGTGGACAGAAGAGAGACTGTTCAGGGCTTTCGCGAATACAAGGAAACCAGGGCATCCCGTACACCTGCTGCCATGGAGCCTCTACTGAAAGCAGTCCGAACCATCGCTGTCTCCACTAGTGAGTGTGAGCGGGCATTCAGCTGCATGAACCATATCCTTACTGCAAAAAGGAATGCTCTCTCTGTCAGCCGACTGTCCAGCCTGGTTTTCATTAAATGTAATGGACCATCACTAGGACAGTTCGATCCGGAACAGTATGTGAGGTCCTGGCTGGCAAAGGGAAGGAGAAGTGCTGATGAAAGAGCCTGTCCAGCTCCAGCCCCTGATACTGATGTCCCCAAGGCCTTCTGGAGCCTTTTCTAACAATGTGAAGTATATTGCAAAGCAGCTCACCCAGTGAGAAGACTTTTGGCATAATGTGCCGATTTGTACAGATCCTGGAGATAGAAGGACTTCAGACCAACCAGGGAGTTATCTGATCAGCTTGGTGTTCAATGTAACTCTTTACCATGGCTCAGACTTTGTTACTTGCAGTTACAGTTTCTCATTTTAGATTGTGCAAATTTTGCATTTGTTTTTACATGTTCTTTGTTCATGCTCTTTATCATTTTTCTGAGTTGGAAAGTTAGATTGCATCATAGTTTACTTTATACATATTTGTATTCTTCAGTGGTGAAGTATATTGCAAAGCAGCTCAGCCATGTGAGAAGACTTTTGGCACTTTTTCGTTTTTCGTTTTCTGAGTTGGAAAGTTAGATTGCATTCAAAATGTACAGAAATACTTAATTTTGTTAAAGCTTTTTATAAAAAATGCTTCTGACCAGAGCTTTGTTTCCTTGTCATTAATGTTGAACACCACCAGAGGGGCTCTCACCTGAAAGGTCTCTGCTTCATGTGTCTTCAGCAGAAGATCTAGACTTTGATTGCTATATTTTCAGTTAATATTGACCTTACTGAGCTTTAGCCATATCCGCTGCCTATCATAACAAATGTTAAGTACAGTGAACCTTTCTAAAATATACAGTAGTAAAGAGACAAACCCACCAGCATTATAGTAGCCAAATTCTTGTTTGTGGGCTGTATATATAAAATTGACTTGAAAAAGTTGCTGATTTTAGAGTACTGGCACCTTTTTCATTCCAATTCAAGCACTGATTGTAGCTGACATCCTCGTGGATTCATCTTCTTATTACAGACACATGCCTTTCCTAACATTCGGTCTATATGCTGTAAAATGTATTATCTCTTTGATTTACACACGGCATCTATTGCACGTCTGTCCGTCCTGGGAGAGGGATCCCTCCTCTGTTGCTCTCCCTGAGGTTTCTCCCATGTTTTCCCTTTAAACTGTGGGTTTTCTCTGGAAGTTTTCCGTTGTACGATGTGAGGGTCTAAGGATAGAGGGTGTCGTTTTTTCTCATACTGATATTCTGAACAATCTGTGCTGTTGTATTTGCTGTAAAGTGTCTCTACTGTAGGCTATTTTTATTATATGTACAGCACTTTGGCTCGACCAAAAATCGTTTATAAATGTGCTATATAAATAAAACTTTTGATTTGATGAAGTGTATTTTGGCATGCTTTTATTTTGAAGGCGAGTTAACGCTGTTGAAAGGAAGTTGTTGTTGCTATGGAAACAAGAACAGTTTCACAGCGGGCGGAACTTGTCAGTAGGCTTGTTTGAGACGAGTGAGACCGACGCAGACCTGCGCAATTGCAATCGCCGTCTTGCTAGTGCGTTGCATGATGGTTAGTCATTTTGTCCGACTTGCTCTAGAGGCTCGCCTACATGAGACGTTTAAATCTCGCGGGACAAAGACGCCCCAGTTTCTCTCCACGGGCTGCGGAAGCGAAATGCTTGATGGGAAACGACTCGCTGGTATTTCGAGCTGAGCGCTCATTGGTGGTGTTTACCCCGTGCTGCTGATGAAACTCTCCAATTGGCTCGGCAAAAGTTTGTTGTTTTGTGTCAGTTTTACGTCGCCACATCCATTCACATTTTTCATCATTGTTCCACAATGTTTATCATCATGAAATTAATATCTATAT
Source organism: Gymnodraco acuticeps (assembly GCF_902827175.1). Taxonomy (NCBI): domain Eukaryota; kingdom Metazoa; phylum Chordata; class Actinopteri; order Perciformes; family Bathydraconidae; genus Gymnodraco; species Gymnodraco acuticeps. The sequence continues at coordinate 1,438,273 of NW_022992187.1, forward strand.
ATGTTATACTATACTTGCACTGCTTACCGTTTTCATACTTTATATATCTTAGCATATTCATACACACTGTTCATACTGCTCACAGGCTGATATCTAGTGTATTCATACCCCTCACTGTTTATTCATCATTCAATTCATTCTATATTTTATTCTGTCTATTGTGTACATTACTTTTCACTTTACTGCTTGTTGCACCTGGTTAGAAGTTAAACTGCATTTCGTTGTCTCAGTACCTGTAATCTGTGCAATAACAATAAAGTTGAATCTAATCCTGAGCAGGAACAAATGTATTTACTTAGTACATATCTGACATTAACGATTAAACACATGTGTGCATTCTTTATAAATGCAAACCGAATCAAACCGACTCCGGAGGTGGCGGTATGCACCTTAAAGTTGTTTGCAATCCGCCAAAAAACCGAGAGAAGAAGAAAAAGAAGACTTTTTGACTTTTGCAAAAACACTTTATTTACATACGATCAATTATACATTCGATCAATAAAGTGCTTCATTGTGCAATAAAATAAACGAATCACTTAAAATAATACATTAAAACCTATGTCTTAAAAACTTGTGCAAAGTGCAAATCCTCATCCACCACAGAACACACAATATCCTCATAACACCAACGCTGTTCAAAAGCATCCAAGTCTCCAATATGTTTATAAAAACGATGCTACAGCCAGAGTCTGGCTCTGATGTTACACAGCCATATCGCTTTGGCCTCTTCCCCTTTCTTATTTTCAACCCTGTTTTTCCTACTTAAATAAATGGCAATTTTTGCTTCGCCAGAGAGGTAATTCAGGAGCTGAGAGAAGAAACCCGTGAGTCTCTTGCACTCTGTAAAAACATGGAAAACAGTCTCTCTAAAACCACAAAATGGACACTTGTTAAAAATAGCTGGATTAATAATGGAGATAAAAGAATTACAGGCGATGGCACCGTGTAAAATTCTCCACTGGAGGTCGGCAGTACGTTTTTTAATGGGAGGTTTGTATAAAACCCTCCACTGTGGGCCTGGTCCGCCTCCTGCACCCAGTCTGGTGCTCCACACAGTGGAGGCCCTGTCCTTCAGTGCATTTTTGTTGGTCGTCTTTACAATGTTCATGTATATTGTTTTCTTGCCAAATGTGTGGATGGTCATTTGTCCTTGGTTTGCGACCTTGAGCAGGGGGCCGGTCAGTTCTCCGGGCCCTGGGCTCAGGTAGATCTCCGGGAAAGGGTCTGCTGGGTCCGGCTTGGCTCTTCCCTGTCCGTAGCTCCTTAAAAGTATTTTGTCATCAGGGGAGAGGATCTGGCTCCAGAGTTGCAGGATCCTCTCGGCCACCCGGACAGAGTGCAGACCCAGCAGAGAGCCCAAGGCCCGGGCATCGCTCAGCTCCGGCCCCACTGCATCCACCAGCTGCTGAAGGCACAGGGTCTTGGATCGGCACAGCGCCACCGTCAGGCCGGGTGTTTCGCTGCTGCTGACGTCCAACCTGGCTTTGTGAATCAGAGGCTCCTTCAACAACCAGTACAGAGAGTCAGTCTTTGGACACCTTTTATGGTTAAAAAGGTCCCAAGATTTAAAAACACCCTGCTAAAAAGGAGGTAGCCCACTTAACTTTAAAATGTTTAAATCAGTTAAAAACAGAGCAGCATCCAGCCCCAGGTTACTCACGCGTCGGAGAATGCAGGTGCTCACATCTCTCCACACCAAATCAGCCGGGCCAGTCAGATACCTCTGTAAAAACTGTATCCTAAAAGTGGCTGTTCGGCTGGCCAGGTGGATAAGGCCCTGTCCCCCCTCCTCTCTAGATACAAACAGCACCCCCTGTGGCACCCAGTGTAGACCCTCCCAAAAGAAATCCACCAACTTCTTTTGTATTTGGGCTAGTAAGCCTGAGGGAGGGTCCACACAGGTAAGACGGTGCCACAGTTGGGATGCCACAAGGTTGTTTAAAACCAACACTCTACCTTTAAAAGACATCTGAGGGAGCAGCCACCTCCACTTGGACAGCTTTCCCTCTATCTTTCCTATGACGTCCTCCCAGTTCCTCAGGACTATGCTTTTATTACCCAGGAACACACCCAGGTACTTTAGCCCATCTTTCTTCCATATCATGTTCTGAGGAAGAACTGGGAGACCGCCAATCCACTCACCGACAGCGAGGGCCTCACTTTTCCTCCAATTCACCCTCGCTGCCGATGCTGAACTAAAATCCCTCACGATGTTAACTAAAATGTCTGTATCTTTTTGGTCTCTAATAAAAACAATGATATCATCCGCATATGCTGATAAAACCATGCCTCCACTAAAACCAGGTAAAAACAGCCCTTGCAGTTTGGAGCGTATTTTGTTTAGGAGGGGTTCTAGGGAGAGTGCATAGAGCATGCCAGACAGAGCACAGCCCTGTCGGACCCCTCTACACACTCTAAACGGAGCACACAGCCCACCGTTGAACTTCAGCACACTCTCAATCGTATTGTACAACACCTTGATCTTGGCTATGAAACCAGCGCTGAACCCAAACTTCTCCATTACTTTCCAGAGGAAGTTGTGCTCAACGCGGTCGAAAGCCTTTTCCTGATCTAGAGAAATCAGACCAGTATTAATGCCCAATGAGCTGGAGACCTCCAAAACATCTCGAATTAGGTGGACATTGTCCACCATGGACCTGCCGGGCACACAGTAGGTCTGGTCCCGGTGGATGACCTGCTCCACAGCCCTCCCCAGCCTGGTGGCAAAAGCCTTGGACAGAAGTTTGTAATCCACACACAGCAGACACACAGGGCGCCAGTTTTTGATGTCCTGCAGGTTTCCTTTTTTTGGTAGCAGCGTGATCACCGCTCTCCTGCAGGACATCGGCATCGAGCCAGAGGCCAGACTTTCATTAAAAACGTCTAAAAGGTCATGTGACAAGACGTCCCAGTAGGCTTTATAAAACTCTACGGAGAGGCCATCGATACCAGGAGCCCGCCGTCCCTGCATGCCTTGCAGGGCGGTCTGCAGCTCCTGGATCGTTAACGGCCCTTCAAGCTGTGAGTTGGTCTCCTCAGAGACCTGAGGTAGTTCGTTGCAGAACCCCTCGGACAGAGTTTCCCCCTCCTCATACTCGCTTGTGTAGAGGGTGGAATAAAAGCTCACAGCTCGCCTCCTGATCTGGCTTGGCTCTGTTATTTCTTGCCCTGTGTCTGACAGCAGTGAGTGGATCACTCGCCTCTGCCCATTATTTTTCTCCAGGCCGAAGAATAAGCTAGTGGGAGCATCCATCTCATTGGTGTTGAGGAACCGGGACCTGACTAGTGCACCCTGAACTTTAACGTCCAGCAGGTTGGCTAAAGCCATTTTTCTCTCTTTGAGGATTTCAATATATCCTCGATCTCCTGTGGTCTCACTTATTGTTTCTAGTTCCACGATATCACTCTCCAGGTCTTTCATAGATCTAATGATGTCTTGTGTGACATTGAGGGTGTGCTGTTGGCAGAGCAATCTTATCTCAGTCTTACCATGGTCCCACCACTGCCTAAGACTGCTAAAATCTCCCTTTCTCTGCCTAAAAACACTCCAGAAATAAATAAGGGCCTCTTTAAAATGTTTATCAAATGTTAAAACCGAGTTAAAATGCCAATATGCACTTCTGGGTAAAACATTTCTAATAAAAATATTACATAAAAGCAAAGAGTGATCCGTAAAACCAATATTAAAATGATGCTTAAAACAATAAAAACAATCTAGTCTAGCTGATGAGATTCTATTCTCTCTGATGTGGGACCAGGTGTACTGCCTGTTGTCTGCGTGCATCCTTCTCCGTACATCCACCAGGCCGTGGGAGTGGACCAGCTGCCTCAGAGCATGCTGGGATGCTGGGTGCGGCTCTGCATGGTTGCGATCCAAAGATGCATTTTCTGTACAATTAAAATCCCCACCCAAGAATAAGAAATCCTCCGTGGCACAACCGTTTAAAACATCATTAACTTTGAGTAAAAACAGCTTCCTCTCTGTACCGTTTGTTGGAGCATACACATTTATAAAAACAGCTGTAAAAAGGTCAAACCGTGCTTTTATTAAAAGCAACCTCCCATTGATAAAATGCTTGACCTCCAGAGAGACAGGACTAAAAGACTTGGAGAGGAGGAAGCCCCCCACCCCCCCACTGAGAGAGGTGTTGTGGCTTAAAATGACTTCCCCCTTCCACTCCTTTTTCCAGTCCGTCTCATTAAAAACGTCGCTGTGCGTCTCTTGTAAAAAGAGGACATCGATATGTTTTATTTTTGCAGTCTGAAATATTAAAGCCCTCTTTCTTTCCTCTCTGGCTCCATTCACATTTAAACTTCCTGCTCTAAAAGTATCCATTTCGAGTGAGATGTTAAAAGCAAAAATAAAAACAAATAAATTAAACACAGACATTGAGGTTTTTAAAATCACCGCTGCCCATTTGCTTCCTTACTTTAGCAATTATTTTTAGTCTGTATATTTCCAGCTCATCCAGGACAGACTACTCTCTCCGGCTCATGTGGAGTCTGGCTGAGGCACAAAACACGGACAAATCTGGGAAATATTCTTCTATGATTACGTTATGTTGGTTTTTTGTCTGCATCAGGTAATTTTTTATCATTTCAGCCGAGTACATTTTTTTTTGTTGACTACTGCTCAAAAAACCTGGCACATCACTGCTGTCAGACACACAATCATCCCAACTCTCATCCGCCTGTTCTTGCTCTCTTTCTTCCTTTCCCTCAATCCCTACTTTACTGCTTTTTGCAACGGTTGATTCATCCTTTTTATTTCTCCTGCGTTTAGTAGCAGTCTTTTTTTAATTTATCATTTCTGTTGCGACCTCCTCTTCCTCCATCTCAGCAACCTCCATCTGCTCACCCCATGTTTTCTTCTCCTCTCTTGTTTTGTCCAAATGTGTATCCCTATCTATATCCTCCTACTGTGTTTTACTGACTTCACCTGTCCCTACATTTTCTTTTAATAAATCACCTTGTGGTTCATTGATTATTCCAGGGTTTTTTTCACCATTTGTTTTTTTATCTTTTTTACTCCCATCCCCTTTTTCTTCTGCTTCACACAAAACCACCACCTCATTTTCCTGGACATAATCACCCACACCCTGTGCAACACCAGGCTCCGCGTCCGAGACGGCACATCGCGCGCAACCGCCGACTGCTCAGGAGCAGCGTTGCCGTCAGCAGCAGCGGCCGCCTCCGGAGGGGGGCCCTCCACCACCGTAGCGGCCGCCACCGTGGGTGACACCCCTCCCTCAGCAGCAGCCACCCGCTGCTCCATTACAACCGGCGCACCGGCCGCCGGCGCGGCAGTCCGCCTCGGCGCAGCCACGGGCGGCCTCGGCGCAGCCACGGGCGGCCTCGGCGCAACGGACAGCCCCGGCACAGCCGGGGGTCCCGGCGCGGCCGCGGGTGGCCCCGGCGCAGCGGTAGACAACCCCGCCGCTGGCGCGTTGGACGGCCCAGCCTGCGGGTCATCCGGACCAGGCGGAGCCGGATCCCCGCGCCTCGGACAGGCATTCATGGTGTGCCCCTCCTCCCCGCAACCAAAACACTTCATAACTGATGATGTTGCAAAAATCACATAGTCATAATCATCTACTTTAACGTAAAAACGGAGGTTAAGCTCCGCATTCCGATTGTTCAGTATCATATACACTTGTCTGCGGTGAGACACTACGTGTTTCAGTAACTGAGACTTACATCCAGACAGCATCTTTTTTACGGGAGAAACAAGTTTCCCGTGTCTGGACAGTTCTCTACTGAGGAACTCATCAGTTATGAAGGGAGGGACATTAGAAAGTACAACTTTGGTTGCGGGAAGCATCAGCGGCTGTACTTGTACAAACATTTCTCTCACCACGATGCCCGTCTCGATGACGCGGTTCACTTTCTCCACCTGATCCAGAAAGATCACCACCGCGCTGTTCATCCGCGCCAGGGACTTAATGCTGCTGTGCCCGACCTTCTCTCCCACAGCCAGCCCGATCTCCTCCACAGTGCATGGGAAGCCGGCTGAGATTTTAATGCCGTGCTTCCTCGTGAGTTTGGCAAACTCTCCATTTACCATGGCGTCAGACGCCGGCCGGCGAGACACCGGCAGGAGAAGCCCACAAAACACCCCAAAAACACCACCAAAAAGCACGAAAAGTGAAGCAAATCAAACCACCACCGATAAACTATATCAAATGAACACCCATTACACCAAAATAAACGGAAAATATAACGAAAAAGTTTCGCTCTTCTCTTTCTCTGACACCTCAAAATCTCCCAGCATGCACCAGAAGAAGAAGAAGAAGAAAAAGAAGAAGAAGAAGAAGAAGAAGAAGAAGAAGAAGCCGACTCCGAGCTGTCCGACTTCAGGCGAGCTTTTTGAGACCTCCCCCGGCTGCGATCGGCTATTCTCGTCTACTTTCGAGGCGAGCCGCAACGCGTCTCAAACAAGTCTATAAAGTATGCGATGATAAAACCCACCCATTTAGAGGGAAGATATGATTGGTCAATTGTACTGTCATTTGACATTACTCTCTCGTTTAGTTACTAGGCTTGTTTGAGACAAGCGAGACCTGCGCAATTGCGATCAACGTCTTGCTAGTGCGTTGCATGATGGTTAGTCATTTTGTCCGACTTGCTTTGGAGGCTCGCCCACATGAGACGTTGAAATCTCGCGGGACAAAGATGCCCGCAGACTTGAGAGCGAGGCGAGGCGGCGCAGTAGGCTTGTTTGAGACGAGCTGCGGCTCGCCTCGAAAGTAGACGAGAATAGCCGATCGCAGCCGGCGGAGGTCTCAAAAAGCTCGCCTGAAGTCGGACAGCTCTTCTTCTTCTTCTTCTTCTTCTTCTTCTTCTTCTTCGGAGTCTTTTATTGTCAGCGGAGTAGGCGTTATGGAGCTATTTATATGAGTAGGATTGAGGCTGCGGAGGCTCGATGAGCTAGGATTTGTCTTCTTCTTCTTCTTCTGCTTCCTTTACTTATTCTTCTTACTTATTTCTTCTCTTCTTCTTCTTCTGCTTACTTCTTCTTTCTTCTTCTTCTCTTCTTCTTCTTTATTCTTCTTCTTCTTCTTCCTCGGTTTTTTGGCGGATTGTCGGCCTTGACTCGGGTTTTGCCGATTATAAAGAATGCACATATGTTGTTTAATCGTTAATGTCAGATATGTACTAAAGTGAATACGATTTGTTTCCTGCTCAGGATTAGATTCAACTTTATTGTTATTGCACATATTACAGGTACTGAGACAACGAAATGCACTTTAGCTTCCAACCAGGTGCAACAAGCAGTAAAGTGAAAAGTAATGTACACAATCTACAGAATAAAATATAGAATGAATTGAATGATGAATAAACAGGGTATGAATACACTAGATATACACAGCGGCCTGTGAGTATGAACAGTGTGTATGAATATGCTAAGATATATAAAGTATGAAAACGGTAAGCAGTGCAAGTACATTATAACATATATAGATATTAATGTCATGATGATAAACAATGTGGAACAATGATGAAAAATGGGAATGGAAGTGGCGACGTAAAACTGACACAAAACAACAACAAACTTTTGCCGAGCCAATTGGAGGGTTTCATCACCAGCACGTGGTAAAAACCACCAATGAGCGCTCAGCTCGAGATACCAGCGAGTCGTTTCCCATCAAGCATTTCGCTTCCGCAGCCCGTGGAGAGGAACTGCGCCGCCTCGCCGCGCCTCGCTCTCAAGGCTGCGGGCGTCTTTGTCCTGCGAGATTTCAACGTCTCATGTAGGCGAGACTCCAGAGCAAGTCGGACAAAATGACTAACCATCATGCAACGCACGAGCAAGACGTTGATCGCAACTGCGCAGGTCTGTGCAGGTCTCAAATAAGCGCAGTTTCTCTGCCCCCAGGGCTCACAGTTATTCCTGGGTTTGCGTGCAGGGCCTTTTGATGGTGATGGGAGATGTCGGGTATCGAACACGGAAACGTCAGTGGCTCACAGCGTGGGGACCCCTCGGGCTGCACGTTTATTTCAGGAGTCTGCAGACAGGAAACATTCACTCAACATCTGTCTGGTGGACAACATTCAAAATGTTGGAAGAAGAAGACAAGAGAACGTTCCATAGCTCGACCTGAATAGAATAAAAGGAGCTGAGATGGAAACTGCCGGATCATTCTGAAGGTCTCTGCAGCTAAATGGTTGTTGCTGTTTTCTTCTCTGGTTCCTCTGAATAAAGTGAATAATAAATAATAGTGTGTGTGTGTGTGTGTGTGTGTGTGTGTGTGTGTGCGTGTGCGTGTGCGTGTGTGTGTGTGTGTGTGTGTGTGTGTGTGTGTGTGTGCAGCTGGAGATGGATGGTCTGCTATTATTCATACAGAATGTACACTAAGAATAAAGGTCAGGGCTTTACGAACTACAGAAAATAAACTCCAAACGTCGTCAAAAACACGACCAGATCATTTCATGTCGTGATTTTCACATTTATTCGACATGTTTTCTTTCTGCTGGTTACATTTTTTGATTGGATGTTATTTGTTTTTATGAGGTTAACGGCTGCACACAAAAAAAAGTTTCAGATTGTTTTGCCATTTTTTATTGTACTTGTACTTCCTGAGTATCGATGGCTGTGTGTTTGTACACTTGTGATGTACTTGTACTTCCTGAGTATCGATGGCTGTGTGTTTGTACACTTGTGATGTACTTGTACTCCCTGAGTATCGATGGCTGTGTGTTTGTACACTTGTGATGTACTTGTACTCCCCGATTATCGATGGCTGTGTGCAGCAAAGGTTTCCTGACATTTCTGCGTTAATGAAACACGGAGCCTGGAGATGATAATCAGACGAGGAAAAGGGCACGAGCAGCTTTCTCCTGCGTCATCCTTAAATCACCTTCCTGATCTCAGGAACAAACAAACAACAAACAGCGTCTAAAAGAAGGAGAGACAGAGGCCTGACCTCTGATAGGTAGTGAACCTACAGGTGGAGAGATGTTCACTCCTTAGTCCTCCTGAGGAGCTGCTATAGAGACACAGGTTCAATTCCAATAGTCCATTTAGCTTAGGAACCTTCCTAACGGAGTGAAATGACCCGGAAGTACGTCACTGGCAGCCATGATAAGTGCCGTTCCAATTCTCCAAATGAAAGGAAAGGAGGTTTCAAACTTCCTTTATAACCTCCTTTAGCTTAGGAACCACTGGACCTCCCTAACCGAAAGGAGAGGAGAAAATGCTGCCCCACAATGCATTGCAGCCGCAGCATTTGCCATCACAACAGTCGGCCGTTCACGGAAACAACCGATTATGACCGAGAAATGATATCATGAAAGTTACGGTGCTTATTAAGCATTTTAAAACATATGTGGTAAGTTGCCAAAGTGCTTTGTTTTGAACGTTCATCAGTATTATAATCAAAAAGAGAAATATGAACGTTAGTTTTTACTGAAATGATCAAATAAAGTCAACATTTCACAGTCTTTACTGAGCTGTGTGGGGTTTGTTCAACTTTTAAAAGATGTTTGAATGGTGATATACACAGTGATAGATGTTAAGGACTAACGTTTATAATAAATACATCTGTATTGAATTTAAGATCTTTTCATACAATCATACGTATTGGGATCATTTGTATTAATGTGGACCGGAGGGAGAGGGTGACGAGCATAAGTTTCACTTTCCTTTTTTATTTCAATTCCAACTTTGGTCATGAAGAATATGTTTCTCTGTTGTCCACGTTCATAAAGCATAAAGCAACAGCATCAGAGCACGGTGCAGAGTCTCTAGATGAGTTTACAGGAGTCCCTCGTTCTTATTGAACATCCATGTTGTAGTCCGCTGTATAGAAAACTGTAGTCTCCATAGTTTCCCCACAGCAGCAGACGCACATTCAGGACGTCCGCTGGCGCATCATAAACACGTCGGATAGTGAAAGTGCATTCGGATTCTCTAAAGTACCGCGGTCTCTTCTCCTAAGTCCTTTTGAATTCTCCTATCCACTATCCCTTAACCACTCAGAGGTCAAGGAATAGGAGATAGGGTTAGAATTTAGGAGCTGATTTTTGGATTATCGGAACGCAACCACAGACTCATCATTACCAGAAACTCCTGTCCATGATCCGACGGCCCCCCGAGGTTAATTTAGCCTCCTGCTGTGAGTCACAGTCTGACCCTTGACCTCTGTACAACAACACACAGGACGCCATCGACATGTTAATATTAACCTCACAGATGCGTCATCGATCACAGCCAAACACGTCGGCAAGTTTATCTGATGCCTGAACACATGAATAATATCTGACAGCAGCAGGAGCTATAAATACGGGGGGGCAGAGCCAGCATCAGAGAGGAGGCTAAGAAGAGGAACACACATTTTAATCAACGAAGAAAGAGTCCTAGGAGCTGAACATAGCCACCACAGAAGAAAAAATACTTGTGATCTTCTGGAGGACCTTCGTCATCTCTGTGAGTGACTTCACATTTTCCTGTTCCGTAGTTAGAGCTTTGAGAAGTTCAGGGGTAGAAAACCATGCTCTGTGTTTTGCTCAGTTTCTGGAGATGGAGAGTGTTCGTGCGGCCGTCTACCTGTCCGTCTGTCTGTCCCTGCTGACCTCCCTGTGTCAGGGTCAAAGGTCACCGGAGACGCTCTTCGGACTCACAGACAAAGAGCTGGTGAGCCATCTGTCTGCGTACAGGATCTCTGCAGCGTATTTACATGCTTCTATTCTGTATATCGTAAAGATCATAGCTAATTAAAGTTGTATCCAAATGTTTAAAGGGAACATCGAAATAGAATTAATGAGGGTTTCAATGTTTTCAAATGTAATTGATGTGGTCAAATTATGAATTTTAAGCTAATACAATGTGTAAAATGTTGTCAAGAAAATGTCATAGAGGGAATTATTAATAATCAAGAAGTTTTCATATTAACCAATGAAGCCAGGTTATGTTGCATTAAATTATTTAGTGACGATAATTTGAATAAATGAAGCTAAATTATATATTTAAAATAACAGCCATAAGGTGACGAGATGATTTATAATAAGCTAATCCAAAAGGTTAAAATGATCAATTTAACGTATTATGTTATTATTAAGTGATGAGTTAGATTATTAAATCGAAATATTTTTTACAAAAGTTATTTTAACTCATTATTATAAAATCAGATGTCATTTAGGTGGTGGGTTAATGTGTTACAAATATTTTTCTATTAATAATATTAGTCTGTTCTTTATCTGACTGCACAGACAGCTTTAGTACACATACACATTTAACACAAGTGGAAAAAATGGCGATGTTAATTTGAAATTGAAAGTCAGCGTTATGAATTAAACACATAATGTCTAAAAAAGTTGGTTATGCTCAACATTTTCTGAATCCACTATATTAAAAAAAAATCTGATTTATGCACCTTTAAAGAGCAAATAAATACTGTGTGTGTGTGTGTGTGTGTGTGTGTGTGTGTGTGTGTGTGTGTGTGTGTGTGTGTGTGTGTGTGTGTGTGTGTGTGTGTGTGTGTGTGTGTGTGTGTGTGTGTGTGTGTGTGTGCGCAGGCTGCTCTCCTGGATCAGGCTGACAGCAGTGTGTCTCTCTCTGTGGAGAAGAAGGCCAGCGTCATCCCCCGGGTAACACCAGCTGTCAATCAATCACATCTCATTCATTCATTCATGTCCTTTGTGTTTCCTGTTCTGCACTAACACGTTTACAGTCTGTCATCAACATGAAACATGTTTATTTATCAAATGACATCACTTCCTGTCTCTGGGCTGTGTTCAGGGACATTTTGAAGAGAAAACCTGTCTCCCTGTCCCCTATCTCTCTATCCCTCCCTCCTGTCTCCCCTGTCTGTCTCTCATGTATCCCTCTCTCCTGTATCCCTCTCTCCTGTCTCTCTCTCCTGTATCCCTCTCCTGTCTCCCCCTCTCTCCTGTCTCTCTCCCCTGTCTGTCTCTCATGTATCCCTCTCTCCTGTATCCCTCTCTCCTGTCATTCTCTCCTGTATCCCTCTCCTGTCTCCCCCTCTCTCTATCTCCTGTCTCCCTGTCTCTCCCTCCTGTCTCCCTCTCTCCTGTCTCACCCGTCTCCCCTCTCTCCTGTCTCCTGTCTCCTCTCCCCCTCCCTCCTCTCTCCTGTCTCCCCCCTCTCTCCTGTCCTCCCCTCTCTCCTGTCTCCCCCTTTCTCCCTCTCTCCCATCTCCCTCTCTCCCTCTCCCCCGTCTCTCTCTCTCCCTCTGTCTCCCTATCTCTCTCCCCTCTCTCCTGTCTCTCTCTCTCCTGTCTCTCTCTCTCCTGTCTCCCTCTCAGTGTGATGTGGGCGAGCGATGTGCGATGAAACATGGCCCTCGTATCGGTCGGCTGTGTGACTGTCTGAGAGGAACGGCCTGCAACACCTTCTTCCTGCGCTGCTACTGAACACACACACACACACACACACACACACACACACACACACACACACACGCACACACACACACACACACACACCACACACACACACACACACACACCTTTCTCTCTGCACATCTCTGTTTCAGTTTCAGTGTCTGTCCCTCAGATTCATTTATTTTTCTTAAAATAAAGATTCTTCATTAAGCTGCTCGGCTCACATGACTCCATCATTTTTTAAAGTGCCTGCAGTATAAATATATACAGTACAAGTTCCTGTAGTCAAAGAATTTGCAGTAAATGTATCAGCAGTAAAAGTATCTGTGTGTAACGAAGGTAACTTTGTTACTATGGACTGACGGGTTCGGGCCTTGCAATATTGCATTATTATTATTACATTTCATTTGTTAGACGCTTTTATCCAAAGCGACTTACATACAATCAGTACTGTGGACAAACCCCACAGGAGCAATTTCGGGTGAAGTGTCTTGCCCAGGGACACAACGACATGCTGACGCAGTGGGACTCGAACTTGCTACCCTGTGATTCGAAGTCCAGCACACTACCCACTGAGCCACAGCCTCCCACATATTGCACATGTGGGTTAGCACTTTATGAAACAACTTCCCTTTGAACAGAAATAATGTCACCCAGCACTAGTAGTGAACAGTTTGCACATTATTAGCGTGATTTGCACAGTACAGTTTAGCATTGCATATTTGCACATTGTTATATAAATTATACTATTTATTGATGTAGTATTTATTAAATGATTAAACCGTATTAATTGGAATGTCGTCTGGCAGATGCTGGTCGGGTCCTCGGCTCCACCTGAAAAGAGAGGGGGGTTAGCGAGAGCGCCAAAAGTGTTTATGATTGTGTAAGAATGACAGTGGTTGAGATTAATCATTGTGTGCAAATAATATGTTTGAGCGTGTATATGTCATGACGTTAAGTTGCATTAATTGTATAAGTGAACACTGTGTAAAGTTTACGTCCATCGCTTACCCATGCTGTTTCGTCCTGTGTCCGCGCCTCGGGTGGACGGACACTATAATTTACAGTTTTGTACTATGTTCAATCTGAATTTTATATTGATTCTGACTTTTCTACATCCAACTCACAGGTTTATCATTACTTTGAGAAAAAAGATTATTAATGTAACCCTTTTAGAAGATATGGTCATTTGTTCTGGGAATGTCATTTTCGAGACTGAGACCTGAAAAACAGGCTCAGCGCTTAACAGGTTAATAAGTGATCACTACAACTATTAACTTTATTGTGAAATTAAAACAGAACGGTAAAATAATAGTTTCCGGTCTATTCTGAGCCAGATCTCTGTAGATAAATAAATAACTAAGCCAGATGTGTAATATTTAATGCAGCCGAACCATTTATTCCAATGCATTCATGTGATGACTTTCAAAGAGTAAAGCAAGCACTGCTGAATAAAGTATGATTTTATCTTTTACGAAACGTTTTTTTTTCACTATGGAATGCAGTTGGAGGTCAACCAATCACAGAGCTTGAGAACTAATCACGGGTTTGTCAAGCAAAGCACATGGTGTAGTCCTCAAACGATAGCTGAGGATTATGGGTAGTGTAGTGTCTTCTGCCATCCTAAACTCAGATACAACTATTTGTTTCTCAGAGTTCGAAGGGGAAAACCACAAAAGCATTGCACACAATTTAAAACCAATCAATGTTGTGGTAATTAACAGGGATAATCTGGTGTTTTTGAGTTGATGAGTAGTGCAGATATCACTGTCAAATCGATCGACAGTAAAGAGAATACTTATTTCCGGGTGTAAAATCCTCCATTATTCAATGGGAATGGACGCTCACATTATGGCCGTATCCACCATTGAGGTCACCGAGGTCCGGACCTCGGTAATATTTTCCGAGCTGTGTATAACAAAACTTGTGAAATAATTGCACTAAACGGGATTCTTTGTAGTACTTCCATTACTACTGCCGATGGGGGCGCTGCATAACTACGTAGCCTCGGTTTAAAACAAACAGAAGAAGACGACATGTATCAACAAACCACCGCAGCCCGGAGTTGTATTGGAGCAGCGAAGGAGTGATGAAGTATCTAGAGATCTGAGTCCAGTGGGCTGCTTGTGTTTCTGTTCATCAGGACATCGTATGACCAGCAGATCCTGTGTGAACGCTCTACGTTAGTCAGTGGACGTCCGACAACATGCACACTAACTTATATTGCAGCTTTAGGCTATACTTTGGTTTAAATTGCGTGAATAAACTAGCTAGAGAGCTAAAGTTAATTACATTCATCCAATGTCAGAAGGATTACCTTTTCAAACGTATAATGCTTTTCTTTCATTTCAATTTGAGTAAAACATTGAAGATATAACATTGTATTGTTTTCTTTTTACACTGACTCAGATAATGAGAAGACT